>NW_024882283.1:0-344917 GCF_019059575.1 Amphibalanus amphitrite | reverse complement strand
TGTCAATCCAGCGAGGTCCTTTATGCGTACAGGGATGATAAACACTGTATGTAGGGATATAGGGAGGATTCCTGCAGGGATGGCCACTCGGCTCGGCCCTGACTGACTGCGCTGACCTCGCTGCTCTACCCACGGCTCCCCGCTCTGCCTCTCCCACGGCCCACGCCCATCCGCCGCTCCGGTACTCTCTCTCTCTCTCTCTCTCTCTCTCTCTCTCTCTCTCTCTCTCTCTCTCTCTCTCTCTCTCTCTCTCTCTCTCTCTCTCTCTCTCTCTCTCTCTCTCTCTCTCTCTCTCTCTCTCCTCTCTCTCTCTCTCTCTCCTCTCTCTCTCTCTCTCTCTCTCTCTCTCTCTCTCTCTCTCTCTCTCTCTCTCTCTCTCTCTCTCTCTCTCTCTCTCTCTCTCTCTCTCTCTCTCTCTCTCTCTCTCTCTCTCTCCTCTCTCTCTCTCTCTCTCTCTCTCTCTCTCTCTCTCTCTCTCTCTCTCTCTCTCTCTCTCTCTCTCTCTCTCTCTCTCTCTCTCTCTCTCTCTCTCTCTCTCTCTCTCTCTCTCTCTCTCTCTCTCTCTCTCTCTCTCTCTCTCTCTCTCTCTCTCTCTCTCTCTCTCTCTCTCTCTCTCTCTCTCTCTCTCTCTCTCTCTCTCTCTCTCTCTCTCCTCTCTCTCTCTCTCTCTCTCTCTCTCTCTCTCTCTCTCTCTCTCTCTCTCTCTCTCTCTCTCTCTCTCTCTCTCTCTCTCTCTCTCTCTCTCTCTCTCTCTCTCTCTCTCTCTCTCTCTCTCTCTCTCTCTCTCTCTCTCTCTCTCTCTCTCTCTCTCTCTCTCTCTCTCTCTCTCTCTCTCTCTCTCTCTCTCTCTCTCTCTCTCTCTCTCTCTCTCTCTCTCTCTCTCTCTCTCTCTCTCTCTCTCTCTCTGCCTCGCTGCCGACTCGCCTTTCACCGTGCCGTGCCTCGCCGTGCTGTGCCGTTCCGTGCCGTGTCGCGCTGCGCCGGGCTGGTCCGCCCATCACCGACCGCTCAGAACACTCACTCGCAGCCGGCTAGCGGCCTCGGGCCGGCCGGCGAGCTCCATAGCCTAATAAGGAGACAGGCACAGCTGGGCGCCCGCTCGCCCGTGCGCACACTGGGCCGGTCGCCAGGTCTAGCACGACATGGGTAAAAAATCGAACTTCGTGGATGTGCAATGAAACCTATACCAATTTGTTCAAAAATGATCATACTACATTGCTGTGGTCTTTGTTTTCCAACACAATTGCTATTTCATGGCGAAAACTCAGCTTAAAAACGAACTTCGGAATCGTTTGGACCGAACTCGTCCCCCGCACTCTTCGACAACGTATCTTTAATCCACGAAAACAATCACAATTTGAGGAGGAATTCCACATTTATATACATCAAACGATAGCTCCGGGTCTGCAGAACACACATAACCACATGAAAATGGCGAACTCTTACTTGGTTATGATGCATTGGCACCGCAAAGATTTAAAGACGAAAATATAATTTCACATAATTGATGTCACACACAAATAGACTTTTAAAAAAAGTACCGCAGAGTACCGCTTCGAAAATCTCGCTACATGTCAATGATTCATTGCACTACAAGGTCCAACAGTCATTTTTTGCGACTTTTTGCGACTTTGGATGTAGCAGCCAAACATCAACCCGCGCTGGACCGGTGCTCGGCGTCAAACGCGCCGGGCCGGGAGGTGTTGATTGAATACTCCCCTTCTAATTCGGCTCTTGGGCCACATAGCGACACGTAGTAAGTGGCATTCGAAAGAGCGGCCAAATTTCCAGATGGAGTAATCAGTCATTTTTAGGTCAGGTCAAATGTCACGTCACCAGAGGTCATCAAAGGTAAAATGTTGCATATATCAACATTTCTCGAAAATCGGCCCATACCTCGGGGACCAATAGAGCTACATCGTCGCGGAAAAGTGCATTCAATTGCTCTTTTAGCGGTCTTTCTGAAATAAACCCTCAGATTTGGCTTAACCCTCGCCACTAGTGGTGTTTTTCCAGCCACGAACGTATAGAAGGGGTCCGTTGGACCCCACCCCGCCGCTTCGCCCCTGATCGAGCTAGAGCTTCGCGGAAAAGACGAGCGTGTTGCCCGTGACAAGAGGAAGCTGATGATACCCAATTGTAAGGTCCTAGGTCATCGGTTGACCTTCCAGGTAAGGTCAATGACCCAAAAGTCGGGAAAATCGGAACCTGTTAGAACGTCGTAAAGGGTGGCTGCTATGAGTTTTTTGGGTGCTGATCACGAATATAATGTTATTTACGATCATAGATGATGTCTTCATACATTTAGGCCAGGTCGGGTCAGGTCAGGTCAGGTCAACCAGTAAGGGTTTGGCCGGGTATTTGCAGTAGGTGGCAACCGCCTCTGACAGCTTTGTAACATGTTACGAAGGCACCAAAGCTACATAGTAAATGTTCAAATGGTTGCTAGATTCGAATTCAGCTTCAAAAACTACCCTAGAAACATGTAAAACTCGAAAAAGTGAACCAAGGTCATTAAAGGTCAGTGACCTTACCTGACCTTCTGGTGACCTTGACACCCACTCTAATGCATGGGAGCAACATAATATCCCATGTTCGAACGCTTTAAACCAAGAAAAGACTGCAAACCCGCGGCTAATGCGAGCCGACATACGCTGAATCGCGATTCCGGCCAAACATGGTCTCGAAAGAAGGTCATAGGTCAAAGATCATTAAGGTCAGGGTCATGAAATTTTCAGGTTAGCTGTAAAAGTAGTTATCGCGAGGGTACTGAAAGTTTCGTTGCGATCGGCCTCTTTTTACGCGAATTACTCGCGAAAAACCAAGGGTTCCGTTCGAAGATTCAGGCCCTGTCGCGCTAGAATGGCATATCGGCCCACTGTGGTGCGGCCCGAGAGGCAGAACAGTGGATCGGCTCCAGTCCTATTGTGGGGTGGTTTGGAAGTTAAAAGGAAAGAGACTAGATCATAGATCGTGCATGCAATTGACATTGCTGATTGTGCCAATTTATGCGTTAAAAATAGTCATTTTTCAATCGGTAGATAAATTTTGGATGCCCCGATGCTTACCAGCATTAAATATAAATAGTTGTCATCCCGTTATTTCTCAGTTGGCCCGCACCCGTCTTTTTCGATAACCGCGCTTCATACCCCGGTCCGCAGACCTCTGTCTCAGGCGTCACCTGTGCCGTCCGTGGTCCGTTTTCAGAGATCTTTATGCGCCACGAGGGCCCGTGTGCCACCGACTCTCGGCTCGTCAAACGGACCAGCTACGGCCGGTTCACGGCCTGGACGGGCCGTACGAACGGCAGCGGTCGACTGGTGACCTCAGTGACCTCTGTGACGTCACCGCTGCTGCTGCTGCTGCTGCTCCTCCGGCGCTGACAGCAGCTGGGCTCGGCCCATACCATACCGTGCCTGTCTGCAGCTCCCGTCATGTTCTGGTCCCTTTGTCTGGAGGAGTTGCAGCCCTCGTGCCCGGGCGGCTGTGTAGAAACACGTCAATAAACATGGAGCCATGCAGCTATACAATAAACAACCGTGTGCATACAAAGGGTTAACCCACGAGCCGCTGGGGGGGGGGGGCATAAAGCTGCCCCCTTTACGTTTTGTGAAATATCTCCGAAACCTGATGAGCTACGAAGGTGAAACTTGGCATAGCTTCAAATGAATACCTAGGCAATGTTTGAGGAAAGTTTGGTGGTTGTAGCACCTAAGATGACGTCACAGTGACGTCATAAAGTTTTGTCGTTTTCCGATATGGACCGTTTCTGATGACGCTGAGCATGAAACTCAACTGTAAATGAACTAGACAGCACCTGATGTCATCCTAAAACATCTAACTACACTTCCATCTAGTCTCTGACCAATAATCGACCCTTTATATTCGGTCCCATATATCTGATGTATCGTGAGAAATTTGAGAGTCGCAAATCTATAATTTCACTTATGACGTCACTGTGACGTCATTTCAAATGGGATCGACACCAAATTTGGACACAACCTCGGCTAGGTATTCAGGAAGATGTGTGCAGAGTTTCGCTTCTCTATCTCCTCGCGTTGCGACGATATCGTAGCAGAAGTAAAGGGGGGGGCAACTATACGAGTATGCCCCCCCCCCCCCAGCGGCCGGCGGGTGGCGCGGAGGCCCAGCGGCCGCCGGGTTAATAAGGTATGCACTAGTGGGTTCACGTTCCCAGGCTGTCATCATTTCCATCTAACTAGCTCACACCCAGCCAAACAACTGTTTCTGGTTCTCGTACGCGGTAGAGTTCCGGCTCGCCCCGTCCCGCTCCGGCGCGTTTCCCCACGTTTATCTTCCCGTTCAGCCGACTGTGGCAGTTTCTGTGTGTATGCTCGACCTAGCTCCGCACCCGGCCTCGACTCTGTCGGCTGGCTGTGCCTACCCCGGGCCATTAGGGCGGTACGTGTATGTATTTGACCTCGGCCTGCCGCCCCCACACACTGAGTCCTTGAGCGAGCGCGCTGCCTGACCGGCTGCGCCGCTGGGGGGAGGGGTGGGGGGCGACCGACGATGAGCGGTGACGTCATGCCCCGGCTGCAGACCGGTCACAGTATAGGGAGCGGCCGGCACTGGTGACTGGTCCGTCGAGCGAGGGTGACGTCACCCACATACTGCGATGACAGGAGCAGGGACCATCGCGATTCTCTCTTTTTTTTAGCTTATCTTTTGTCTGTCAGCCTGTTCCTCCAGCTCTCCCTGTGTCCGTGTCCTTTTTTCTTCACTTCTCTTCTCTTCTCTTCTTTTTTTCTTTTCTTCTCTTCGCTATCTCTCTCTCTTTCTCTCTCTTTCCCTCTCTCTCTCTCTTTCTCTCTCTCTCTCTCTCTCTCTCTCTCTCTCTCTCTCTCTCTCTCTCTCTCTCTCTCTCTCTCTCTCTCTCTCTCTCTCTCTCTCTCTCTCTCTCTCTCTCTCTCTCTCTCTCTCTCTCTCCGGGCGATGACCGAGGAAGGGTAGTGACCGATGAGGTATGACCAATGGCCAGATGGCCACAGCATGGGCACGAACATCGTCTGGGCAGCTATAAGTACAACATCCCTTCCCTACCAAGCTGCATGGGACATTGACTCTCCAAGTGCAGGCCCTGCAGGCTCTGCGGCCGCCGCCGTAACGTAAACGGCGTGTGGCCACTGGAGGATGAAGCTAATTCAGCAATGCTACATGCTAGTGAGCATGGAGGCCAGTCCTCTGTGCTGTCACGCCACTGCACTGTATCTGTATCTGTCTTCTTTTTGCAGCTGGCAACCATACATGCGGATAATGCTGGGTTTTACCCGGAAGAAACGTCTCGTGCTGTCACGAACCATGGAGGCCGTTGAATATGTAAATTCAACATTCTAACAGAATTATTTGAGACCGTTACTGCAGACTTTTATGGACAAGTCACAAGTTTTCAACCAGCGGCGTCTTCAAACAACTTGTCTGAACCGAGCCTGTTCCTGTTTACTTTGTGAAATCCAACGCAAACATTGAACCACGGCAATCGCTCTCAAGGGATGAGTTCTAATTTATTTGCATGAAAGGACTCAAAATAGACTGCGCTATCAAACTGCTATCTCGGATTTTCAAAACTTTGAAAGTTTATAAAATTATATATGTACATATATATCGAAATTCAAAATTTATATTTTTATCTCTTTTCAAAAAGTATTTCACTTTTCGGAAACACCGGATTATATGTAACATGCTTATGACTTACTCTAGCAAGTTGTAGCTAGATGTCTTCAAAAATAGTCAAGTTATACGCATTAAAGCATAACTTTTACAATTATAATTTTTTAAATCAAATTTTCAGTACGTATTTGACATTGTACACTAATATAAACAGCACCATCGTGTTCCTGAGCTCAAACTGCATCCAATACACTTTTTGTTGAAAAATTTCAACTTTAAAATTTGACCTTTTTTTACCTGAAAGTGGTCTGCTGAAAAAGCTGAAAAGCTGAAACCTAAGCTAAATTTAGCTCAAAATGACCTCGAATAACATAAACGACAACGAAATCGAAATATATGGCCTTAATGGACCATACGTAAAACATGTGTCACGAGACCGATATATAATATAAGATTTCAGTGACCTGTGATGACCTGACCCTGACCTGAAAATCAAAGTACAAGCTTGGTACCCTCAAGGGTATCTAAATCATCTGTTGACGAGTGTGTAAAGCAAACATGGGCCTGACCTAACTTGTAAGGCGGCAGCAGAGCCCAAAAGGTGAACAAGAAAAACATCGATAGTTGTTATTTTGACATGCCCTGTGACGTCATCAGTGACCTTGAGGTCAATTAAATAAGGTTTCGCTCAACAGTTTTTCCGGCGCTTTCAGACGCTTTTTGAATTTTGATGATCGGCCCAGTAAGTTTCGGAGTTAGGAGGGGGCTATGAATAGCCCCCTCCAGTAGGGCACGTTATACGCAGACCCCAGTGGGGCGCGGGTTACAGGGTGTCAAATTAATGCAGCTGAAGGTACTGCAAGTTTCGTGTTGATACGTCAAGCGGTTTAGAAGATATTGTAGAAAAATGGGAGGTGGGGCTCTGTAGAGCGCTCCCCCCGGCCCCCCGGCATGCGCGGATTTAATTGGTCAAATTGACGATTGGGATTAAAGCAATGTCCTCTCGATGTCCGATGATGGGAGGAGCACAAATAGTAATGCCAAACATTGATGTGTGCAAAGCTGTTGCAGAATAACTCCCTGCAAAATCTGTCCACGCTGACGATTTTTGACCTTTGTAGGTCAAGAAGTGAACCTTAGACCAAATTTGAGACGTTTTTTAAGCGTTACATAATCTGTCGAATTACGCTTCCTTGGGATGCTGCAGATGTATTGGTTCATTTCACGAATTATGCACAATTTTGTGCAAATTTAAAAATAAGGAAAAAATCAAATGCCAATGCTTAGCTTTTCTGACATCCAGTGACCTCAATCTGACATCCATTGACCTCAATAAGGACCCGTGCGGAAAAATAATCAGCATGCTTCGGAAATTACTCATCGAGAGCTATCTGTAATATTCACGCCTTTCTATTTTAAGGTTATCGGTTATGGCCAACCACGCCACCGCCTCCCCCCCCCCAAAAAAAAAATGACGAAGTGGGTCGAGACCTTCACCCGGGCGTCGAGCGGAGCGGAATTAACCCGCGCCCCGTTGGGCTCTGCCGAGCAACGCGTCCTGTTGGGGGGCGGGGGAAGGGGGGGCAATTTGGCCCCTCCCCTAAGATCTCGAGAACCACGCAACCTAGCGACAAGCGGTAAACGGTGTTGGATAGCCCCATCAGGGAACTACCTTGTGACCCAATTTTATTGACCTAGCTCAAACCGATGACGTCACAGGTCAGGTTAAAGGTCGAATTTTCGCATATTTTACAGGCATTTCAAGAAATGCGTTGTAAAATCGAGTAAAATGCATTTCATTGAAAATCATCGATGGGGAAATGTTCTTCAAACACATATTTTGCTATTTGAGGTCACTGATACCAGGTCAGGTCACAGTGGTCACAATATGAAAATATCATGTGATGCATGTATTATGGTCCATTTTATATGCCAAATACGATTATGTGGTTCAGGCAGCCTTTGGGGTCAGTTAGGATTATGTTCTGGTCAAGGCCTCGGCTAAGGAGTTTTGACTGGTGGGCCACTTGGGCAGCGACATGGACTGACCTTCGTAGCCATAGCCCCTCCCCCCCCCCCCAATTTTCGATTTCTCCCCAGATTTCGGCCACTTTATTCTGCAAAAAACGTCAGGATGGCATTCAAAAAATGAAAAAAAAACGGGGCTCGACCCCCCCCCCACCCCCGACTCTTCAGAGAGAGGAGAGAGTAGGGACCCACAACCCTCTCAGTGGTGATACTCCGGCGGGGTGCACATTAGTGATGTCAATTACAGAAAATCGGAATACCGATACCAAACCAAATGCCAACCAAAACCATGGGGAAATACCGAAACCAACCCAACTTGGGAACATGAGAGAAATACCAACTTTTTACCGATTTCTTAGCCTGTTATACATTAGTGAGGATTCATGATACCAACAAAATACCAAAGACATTAGGATTGAAATACCAGATACCAAGTTGGTATCGGTTTGGTATCGGTATACCAAAAAGTTGGTATCCGATTGACATCTTTAGTGCACATAAAATCGCACAAGTATGCACAAAATATTGACGCAGATTATAAAACTTTGGACGATAACTTACGGCCGATCGGATGTTAAAATCAGCGAGCCCTGAGTGGATCGCTCGCCGACTAGTCGAAGAGTCGAAGAGTCGGATAATCGAAAGCGGTCGGACGGGATCGGGCGTTGTCGAGTGGATCGGGAGGAATTGTGAACAGCACGAGTGCAACTTTATACCTACCTATATAAAGTGGGTTGTAGCAGGAACCCCAAAAGGGGGTTGTAGCAGCAACCCCAACATCTCTGAAAATGATCATTAGGCCTATTGGTGTCGCATGGAAAATAATTTACTCAATTAGCCCAAGCGCACTGCGCAACCCTAATATTTTCTATAAAAAAGTTATGTACACTTCTGGTGAACAGTGTCCCAAGCTTCAGATTTCCCTTGGGTGTCTGAGTGGAAAATTCTAGCAACCCAAAATGTGAGAGTGGAAAATTATCCATTCTTATTCTTGAGTGTCATCTTCAGACCAAATGAGACATTTTTGGAACGCTGACTGTGAACGGTTCGAAATTCGTCCGACTGGTCAGATGTGTGACTGCAAGCATCATACCGGTCGTGAAGACGTATATTATCGCTTGCAGACTTCAATCGGCTGGAAGTCGCCGACACTACCTCTAGTTTGACTCTGGCTTGTATAGTGTCTATCGGCGAGCCGTCTGAGATCGCTCGCAGGCTTATCCCCGACCGTCTGAACTGGTCTGTCCTTTATTCGTAGTTTTTCTTTTAACCGACTGGTCTGCGGCAGATGCTTATGTGACTGCAACCACTCGTTGGTCCAATCCGGTGAAGTGTGACTGAGGCTTAACCTACGCTACGGCTGTCTCAAGAAACCGGGAATGGTGATGGTATTAGGCGGGCAACGACGATCATTCTTTTTTAAGTTGCGGGTACTATAGTCCACTTTTTACCCCAAGGATATTGCGAACAGAAGGTTGAAGTTTTTTCACAAGAATATGTTTCACCGATGTGTATTTTACAGCCTGAAAATGTGCGGTAAGATCTGCTAATTCAATTTGAAATGTGTAAAATGTGAAAACTTATATTTTTCGGAAATTACTGGTGGGCCAAATCTTTAAGGCTGGTGGGCCATTTCGGGTCACTGGTGGGCCATTTGGCCCACCAGTTAACATGTTAGCCGAGGCCCTAGTTCTGGTGAAGGTCAGGTGAAGGTCAGGTCAAATCAGGTCAAATTTCAAAGTTGATATTTTTGCAAAAATGGGTATCGATTCGATGCAGCTTGTCACGGGGAGTTCAATGGTGGTCTTTGTTTTGCCCTACGTGGTCTAGACTCGCTAAAAATTGAGTTCAAAAATTTGACATCATCATTTTTGAACAGTTTTTTTCGCTATAACTTGGCCAAAAAACGAGATATCGATCTGTAATTCGGTATGTAGGTATATAGAAGAGCGCAGGGACTGTCCCATATATTCCGTTTTTTTTCGAAATTCGGAAACCTTTAATGGACTTTTTTTAGCTTTTCTAAAAAAATCATTTTTTTATTTATAGGAACAAAAAAACAAAATTTTGAAAACCCGAGATAGCAGTTTTGTAGCACCGCTTTTTATCTACATGACCATATAGAGAACTTTGAAATTGCTTGGTAACTATAGATTTGATGAGCGTTTCAAGATTGCATGTTTTTTGCTCATTTTTGCTCGAACATGACCTCAGTTTGACCTCAATAACTCCTGACCTAAGGTGACCTAAGACTTGAAATTTTGTTTGAATGTGTCAAATTGATGCCCGGGAAGGTAATAAAAATTTGGCGGCGCTGCGCGCCGCCGTTTTCTTGCTATCAAGGAAAAACCACAGGGGGGCCTAATTGCCACCCCCTCCCCCAACGGGGCGAGGGTTAATTATTTCGTTCCTTATCAGAAATCAGCAGGCAGAAGACAAACAAAAGTTGTTTCAGTTGCGAGTGTATTTGGACTGGACAGAGCTGGGTTTGATCGTTAGCGTTGTTACTGCGTTCAGCTGTGTTCAGCTGTGGTCGTTTCGGATCGGCGCGGTGGTCGGCGCGTCCATGAGAGAGCGCTTAGTACTCCTCGCCCTCATCCTCGGCCTCGGCAGAGTCGATGCCGACCTCCTCGTAGTCCTTCTCGAGGGCGGCCAGATCTTCACGGGCCTCGGAGAACTCGCCCTCCTCCATGCCCTCGCCGACGTACCAGTGCACGAAGGCGCGCTTGGCGTACATCAGGTCAAACTTGTGGTCCAGGCGGGCCCATGCCTCAGCGATGGCGGTGGTGTTGGACAGCATGCAGACAGCGCGGGAGACCTTGGCCAGGTCGCCGCCGGGCACCACGGTCGGCGGCTGGTAGTTGATGCCGACCTTGAAGCCGGTCGGACACCAGTCGACGAACTGGATGCTGCGCTTGGTCTTGATGGTGGCGATGGCGGCGTTGACGTCCTTGGGGACGACGTCTCCACGGTACAGCATGCAGCAGGCCATGTACTTGCCGTGGCGCGGGTCGCACTTGACCATCTGGTTGGCCGGCTCGAAGCAGGCGTTGGTGATCTCGCCGACGGAGAGCTGCTCGTGGTAGGCCTTCTCCGCCGAGATGACCGGAGCGTAGGTGACCAGCGGGAAGTGGATACGCGGGTAGGGCACCAGGTTGGTCTGGAACTCGGTCAGGTCCACGTTCAGGGCTCCGTCGAAGCGCAGCGAGGCCGTGATGGAGGAGACGATCTGGCCGATCAGACGGTTTAGGTTGGCGTAGGACGGACGCTCGATGTCGAGGTTGCGGCGGCAGATGTCGTAGATGGCCTCGTTGTCGACCATGAAGGCGCAGTCCGAATGCTCCAGGGTGGTGTGGGTGGTCAGGATGGAGTTGTAGGGCTCCACCACGGCCGTGGCCACCTGCGGCGCCGGGTAGATGGCGAACTCCAGCTTCGACTTCTTGCCGTAGTCGACGCTGAGACGCTCCATCAGCAGCGAGGTGAAGCCGGAGCCGGTGCCGCCGCCGAACGAGTGGAAGATCAGGAAGCCCTGCAGACCGGTGCACTGGTCGGCCAGCTTCCTGATGCGGTCCAGCACCAGGTCGACGATCTCCTTGCCGATGGTGTAGTGTCCGCGGGCGTAGTTGTTGGCGGCATCCTCCTTGCCGGAGATGAGCTGCTCCGGATGGAAGAGCTGGCGGTAGGCGCCCGTGCGCACCTCGTCCACCACGGACGGCTCCAGGTCGACGAACACGGCGCGCGGCACGTGCTTGCCGGCACCGGTCTCGGCGAAGAAGGTGCTGAAGGAGTCATCGCTGTCTCCCATGGATTTGTCCGAGGGGATGGTGCCATCGGGCTGGATGCCGTGCTCGAGGCAGTAGAGCTCCCAGCAGGCATTGCCCATCTGGCAACCAGCCTGGCCCACATGGATGGAGATGCACTCGCGCTGAAACAGAACGGTGCTGTGGTTAGGAAGTGCTTTGACGATGGATGGGTGGACAATGCCCGATGCTGAGCCGTAGACCCCAATCAAAGGAATTTCCTACATTGTCAGACAAACGTCAGTATTCGACATTGTTCAAATTACTTCGCTCGTTTCTATTTTCAATATCCGGCACAGAGTTTCTTACAACAATTACCTAAATGACAAGACACCATGGCAACACAATATCATGCCACTGCTGCTCCCTCCACGGGCGACAGTCGCGACGTCCCCCACGCCGCATGGGCCCTCGCAAACCCTGGACTTTGTACCAAGGCTCGATACCGATAAGATAGAATACGTAACCGTCAGGCAGCTTATTTCCCGCTACCGTCCGAGACAAAAGAACCAGCTACCACAGCCTTCTGAATAGCTGCACCCGCTGCCGCGGGACAGGTTATTTCCTCCGCCTTGTAACGGCACTCTTGCGGCGCGGTGCGGCGGCCCGTTCGTCCGCCCGTCCCGTCCCGGCTCTCCAACGAGCACAACGGCCGGCCTACTTTCACCAGCACCCTTCCCTCGACGAGACGGGCGTCTGGCGGCATCGGTAATGAGTGACACGTGCCTCTGAAAGATGCCATAGCCTCCAGACTGATGCAGCGAGGACACGCCCAGACGTGGCGCCGGCCTTTATCGATTTTCACGGAGCCGCGCCTCGTCGGAGGCCTGCCCAGCTGTGCCCTAAATAGCTTATTCCTAGCCTGACAGCCAGACACTGAATATGTAGCTGGGATGATAAGAATGGCCAGCGTAAAACTATTTTTTCGGGTAGTGCCGTCTCTAAAATCCCAATTTTACTAGCATGGAAAGCCCCTATATCTCCCTAACACGGTCACATGTTCTATATGAATTACTTCGTAGCAAAGATTAGAACCAGACTCACCATGATTGCTGGAGTTGATTTGTTCTGTCGTTAGAGGATCGACCCTAGGCTGGGTTACGGAGCCACGCGATCTAACCTCTTCCGACCGAAACTTTCAAATTCTCTGGCGGCGGCGCAGGACGCGGCCCTCATTTATAGCCTCAGCGCTGCCGGCCTCTGATTGGCTGACTGCAGCGGACGTGGCGGCGCCCGCGGCCGTGGGCGTCGGCGGGCGGCAGCGGCGGCGGCGGCGGGTCGCCCACCGACTCTCTGGGTTAGGTAATGGCTGGGCCGTGCTGCACCACAGGCCACGGCCGGCCGACCGGCGCCCGGCGCTGCATGCCGCGAGTGAGGACGGCGCTGTGGGCTCAGCATTGAATTTTAGTGGCCAATGGCCATGGTGGTATGTTCGTTTCTTTTGATGTGCGTATTCGAATAGTGAAATTCTGAGACGAATGTTCCAGCATCAAAATCGGCACCGTCTACCGGTCAGCACTGAAAGGATGGGCAAGGTGCATGGTGGCTGGTGGCGGTGCCCTGTAGACGCTGATTACTTTGATCGCAATCGCTATTGTGATTTGGGCTACGGTAATGCACCAAACAGCTTACTATTCAGGCTCTCTTGTTTCTCTCATGTCTGGTGCTGTGACTGCCTGGAGACTGGGGTATCTTTTTGAGCTTTAGCTTCGGAATGGCACAGCCTGCTCTAGTAAAAAGACGTCGCGATAATTCTTTCTCTTTTATGCAGCTTTTTTAAACGCATGAAGTTCATGATCGGTTTGCGTGAATTCTGCTCGATTGGCCACAGCTACACCTTTATTATAAAAGGTTTACAGAACTATATAAAGTTTGACTGAATGGTGGGCATCAGGGTCAGCCAAAACTGGCATCTCTATTAGGTAATCGAGGGCGGCTCTACGGGGTTTTGATCGGCCACCTGTGTGTATTTGGACAGCTGAAGACGCTATTTACTAACGCACAGCTGGCAGCAGGTTACCAGACACTCTGCCGACGGTGAATGACCTGCTGACCGCGACCTGATGCCCTCGGGGCGTGCGGCGGCCGGCGGTCGGGAGGCTCACCCCTCAGCCGTGCTCTGCGCGCCCGGCGCTGACGTCACAGCCGCTGCAGCTGCGGCTAGGAGGTTCGGCTGGTCTGGTGACTGGTGAGTCATACAGGCGGGTCCCGCACTGAGGCCGGATAATGGTCTCAGCCGGCAGCGCTGCAGGACTCTGGTTTGGACAGAAAAGGCAGCCCGGCAACGGCTGATACCAAACATGGGTTGAGGAACAAAACGGACTGGGTACGGTGCGATACAATACGGTAAAAATTGTGCGCAAATTTATATTGGCGTTAAGGCACTTTTGTGTCAGCCACGGAGCGATTTATACAGGACTTCAGCGTAGTGAGGTAAAAACACTGAAGGACGACGGACCTGCCGAATTCAGAGCTTGTTCAAAGATGAGCCTCATTTAACGTATAAATTTATTCATATGCATTCAATTTAACAATAAATTTTACACCCTTCCCTTTTGTCACGAAATGTTGGCCGAACTGAACCGAAAGTAACCCTTTGTTGTCGTTTTTTATTTGTTTGTTTCGGCGCTCAGGTTCGCTGGTTGTTCTGGAGCGCCAGCAGCTTCTGTCGTTTCTCCTCCATCAGTTTGTCTCTGTGTTTGTGGATGTAATCGGAGACGTTCGGCGGCCCGATGATGACACACGCCGACAGCGCCGACCGATAGATGTTCATGTCGGTTGCTTCATACCTGCGGTAAAGAGAGGACACCAGACGGTCAGATGAGGGGTAGGTTAGTGCTGAGAAATAAATTAACTTTTGAAGACTGACCGATTTGCATCAAGTTGTTTAGAGGCGAACAGGTAAATAGCATGATTGATCTATGCCTATAATGAATAAAGAAAATTGAAATCCAGTTGTTTTGGGAAGTGTGCAGGAGCCCTGGAAGTGTGCAGACGTGTTTTGCTGTGCTCTAGAAAACTTGGATTTTAGCCGATAATAGCTTGTTTTCATTAATGTATTATATATTAGCATGTTCCTAATTTAACGTAGATGCTATGGAACATACTTTTGTGTCATATAAGTATAAGATGAGTCTGTATTCTTACATCTAAAAGTTGATTTTTTTCTAGTCTTTGTTTAAAAAAACTCAGTAAAAGTAGGGCAAAGTGCCCTTGATTTTCGTAGGAAGGCTCGTGCAGCTAAATAGAGTAGTTGTTCGTTTTCAAGATACCATTAGCTGAATTATGAACGACTCTGTTGGCGAAGATTCTGAGACATCCTCACTCATTGAAGGATTTGATCCATTCTTTGAAGAGTGGGTTGTAGCGAACAAGCGTAAGAGGAACAGAAAGGGCAAAAAAGCCGGTGCCTTGCCCTCTAGTAAAAGCGTGCCAAAGGTCACGGGCAATGTTATTTGTAATGGATCCGAGGGTAAGCCTTGCGGAAAATCGGTTTCGAACGACGTTTTTGGTTCAATCAGATGCCAAATATGCATGACCTGGTACCATCCAGCTTGCCAGGGCCTGGAGGAGGAGGCGTACAAAGCGATTACTCGATTTGGTCTCCTTTGGCTGTGCGAGGAATGTGAAGATCACGTGCAGGATTTCCGCAATCTTGTGCAGGGAAAAGTGTCAATTGAAAAGAAGATGGATGCGCAATTCTCGAGTGTAGAGAGCCAGATGAAGGAAATGCACCAGGCTATTCTGGAAAACACTGCTATCCTAAAACAACAAGAAAAAGCCGCAGGTGATCGAATGAGGCTGATTGAAGGATGCATAAGCGAGAAAAAGTCACAGGAAAGTACCTATGCCGAAATAGTGAGAGGTTCGTGCTCCGAAGTTATAAGTGAAGTGTCCGCTAAGCTGTCAGCCTTGCCACTCTCTGCCACACCTCCAAACGACGTCCCAAGTATAGCCAAAGTCGTTGACGACTTTTTCGACAAAGACAAGCGAAAAAAGAACATCATCCTGCACAACCTCCCGGAGCCGAGGGCTGGAACTTTGGAGCAGAGGTCCCAGGAAGACATCAACCAATTTTTGGAGATGGTCAAGGAAACCTTTCGACTACGAGTTAACGTGGCCAGATCCTTTCGGGTCGGCAAGGCTAACCCTGACAAACCCAGACTGCTCGTGGTAACGCTGGAGAACGAGGACATAAAGCAAGAACTGCTGAAAATGGCCCCGCAGCTCCGCCATTCAGTGCGATGGGGAAACATATACCTCTCCCCCGACCAAACTAAGGTGGAGCGCGAGGCTTCTAGGAAGTTGAGAAATGAGCTCCGCTCTCGCAGGGCAGCCGGTGAACAAAGCCTTGTAATCCGCAACGGGAGAATCATTTCCAATGACAGGCCAGTTTCACATGCCCAAGCCGGTCGGAGGTTCGATAGTGCAAGGGACAGTGCCAGATCCATTACCTTGCCAGTCGTCCGGTCGTCGGCTGCAACCCATGACTTGGTTCCAGCTGATGCATCAGCACGTAACGATACCTCCCGTGTGTTATCTTTGGATGTTACGGTGTCTGATGGCTGTCCTCCAGAACCTCAGCAAGCGTGACTGCCCGTGAAGAATGTCTCTGAGGGCACTCGGTGCCTACGTATTTGGTACACAAATGCGGACCAATTGTTGAACAAGAGGGATGATTTGTGCATGACTATTTGTGGTGAAGATCCCGATATCATTTTCATCACTGAAGCGCTACCGAAGGTGCGGATGTCGTCAGTGCCCCTTGTCTTGTTCTCTGTGCCTGGTTATGAAGTGCACACCAACTTTGATGATACCAATTACCTTGGCATTCGAGGCATATGCATCTATATTCATCATCGACTGAAAGTTTCCAACGTACATTTTCCAGATTCAAGATTTAAAGAGCAACTTTGGGTACAATTGTGCTTGGAAAACAACGACGTGCTACTTGCCGGATGCATTTATCGCAGCCCCTCAGGCGACCCCCATCGAAGTGTTGATGATTTGTCTTGCTTACTCCAAAATGCGATTTCTCTCAAGCACACTCACCTGCTCATTGTTGGGGATTTTAACATTCCTCAGATTGACTGGGAAAACAACTTTTGCAGCGCATCTGAAGCACATTTTGCCAACAAGTTTTTGTCTGCCGTTCAGGATGCATTCCTGTTCCAGCATGTCACCAAGCCTACCAGATTTAGAGAGGGTTGTAGGCCTAGTATACTGGATTTGGTGTTTACAAATGATGAGAATATGATAACAAAGATCAAATATTGTCCTGGATTAGGAAGGAGTGATCATGTGCTACTGAAATGCGATATTGCCTGTTACAACAAAAAATGTTCTTCTGCCGGCTTGAAATGGAATTTTCACCGCGCTGACTTCACGGCCTTGCGTGTAAAACTACATGCAGTTGACTGGAGCTGTTTGTCAACCATGAGTGTAGACGCGGGTTACAAGTGGTTTAGGAGCAAACTTGAATCGCTGATGAGTGAGTGCATACCCAAAGCAAGAAACGTCAAGTCTAAAAAGAACGTTTACATGAATAGCCGTTCACTAAACCTCAAGAAGAAGAAGAAGGTACTGTGGTCAGTGTACATGAGAACGCAAGACCCCATCGACTATAGCAGATATAAGATTTGCAGAAATAAGCTTAGGACATTGACTCGCCAGTTAAGGAAAGATTTTGAAGCTAAGATATCAGCAAACATGAAAGAAAACCCGAAGGCTTTTTGGAAATATGTGAACAGCCGCCGTAAAGTTAAATCAAGTATTGGTGATCTAAGAAACGACCAGGGCCAGCTTGTTAGCGAGGAAAAAGAGAAGGCCTCGCTCCTGAATGACGTCTTCTCAGGCGCATTCACTATTGAAAAAACGGATGTCGTGCCACAACTAGCAAACCGTTACACAGGGCCGCCGCTGATCGATATACCAGTCAACCTTTTCACAGTGAAGCAAAAGCTTAAAGCACTGAACCCCAATAGTGCCCCAGGAGCTGATGACATTCACCCCCGCGTTTTAAGGGAATTGAGTGGTCCTCTCTCCCTTCCCTTGACCTTACTGTTCCGAAAATCGCTTGAAACTGGGTCTATTCCTGCAGACTGGAAGCACGGTAAAGTCATACCAATCTTTAAGAAAGGTGAAAAGGAAGACCCAAGAAACTATAGACCTGTCAGCCTCACATCTGTTCCCTGTAAGATTCTCGAGTCGCTCATTCGTGATTGTTTAATGGACCATTTGCTGTCAAATGACCTGCTGTCCAAGGACCAACATGGCTTCCGCCCGAAGCGATCTTGTGATACGCAACTGCTTGACTCTATAGACTCATGGAGCCGCCTGTTGGAGGACAAGACGGAGGTCGAAGTGATTTACCTTGACTTCCGAAAGGCGTTCGACTCCGTCCCACACAAGAGACTGATAGGCAAGCTGCGCTGTTATGGTATTGGTGACCGAGTGTTGTCTTGGATTGAATCATTCCTGGAAGACAGAATGCAGCAAGTGTCCCTACATGGAAACCTGTCAGATTTGGTCCCTGTGCGCAGTGGTGTGCCCCAAGGCTCAGTGTTGGGCCCATTGCTCTTCTTGCTCTATGTCAATGACTTGCCAGATGCTGTCACTTCAAATGTGCGAATGTTCGCAGATGACACAAAGCTGTTCTCAGGCATCTCTTCTGAACATGATGTGCGGACACTGCAGGCAGACCTGAACGCCCTCGTGGAATGGTCTAGAACTTGGCAGCTGCCATTTAACGAGAATAAGTGCAAAGTGCTTCATGTTGGTGCAGCCAAGGACCACCACTCATTTCAAATGGGGTCGGACAGACTGACAAACACGTCAGTCGAGAGAGACCTGGGTGTGCAGGTCGACTCAATCTTGAAGTTTCGACAGCAAGCGTCTACGGCGGTCTTCAAAGCGTCTCAAGTTCTTGCGGTCATCCGCCGGTCCTTCGCCTTTTTAGATGAATTTACCCTGCCTCTTCTGTTCAAATCTCTCGTGCGGCCTCACCTGGAGTTCAGCAGTCTTGTTTGGGGTCCGTTCAATAGAGCTGATCAGAAGGCAGTCGAAAGGGTTCAAAGAAGAGCCACCCGGCTAGTGGTGAGCATCCGCCACCTTCCATATCCTGAAAGGCTGAAGAGACTGAAGCTCCCGTCACTGTACTATCGGCGTAGACGCATGGATATGATTCACGCATACAAGATGCTGCACGGCCACGTTGATACTGATCCTTCAGAGCTTCTGGCAACGAATCCTGAAAGGCGAACTCGGGGTCACACACTTAACCCTCGCCCGTAAACGGCGATCTGCCACCTTCGCCCATGCAGGGGGGGGGGTTGGTGCGACCCCCCCCTTGGCGTTTGAAAACGGAGCGTCGTAGAGCTTAGCGGAAAAGACCAACGGATTGCTCTCGCCGAGATCTCGCGATTGGTGGTATATTTTTTGGTCCTAGGTCAACATTTGACCTACTTTTGACCGGTCAAAGGTCAAATTTTCGGAAAAATAGACTTTTTTCAACTTTCCGCGGCGATTGCGGCAAAACGGTGGGAGATATCGACTTGAAACCTTCACTATCGTGTTCCTTGATCAATTCTCTATCGTTTGGTATGTATTTCGTTTCCCTAGCTCTAAAAATGGCGCGTTGGGAACGCCGGAACTCGGCAAGGTCACAGTCGGCGGCGGAAATTCGAAAAATCAAAATTTAAATTTTTGAAATCTGATTGTATTTTTGGATTTGGAAGGTCCATTTGCTCCCTATAGAAGCTAATATTGCTGCATATTCCCATTGAGGTGACAAGAATTAGCAAAATAGTGGTTCGGGCGCTTTTCAAAAATAGTACCGAACGCTGTTCCTCTTGTGACGTCATAGCTCCGTGACCTGACCTGACCCGGTCAAGTTTCTTATACCATATGATAGCCAATACTTGCCCCAACATGCATGGGAAGTTTCATCACGATCCATCAACCGATGTCCGTACCACCGGCAGGAAACCTCGGGCGTTGGCACTCAGTTTGTGAAAATCCGGCCGGAGGCTGTTCCCTTTGTGACGTCATAACTCCGTGACCTGACATGACCCGGTCAAATTTTTTTTATCAAAAGATGCGCAAGGCTTGCCCCATAAGGTACCCAAAATTTGGCGGCGCTGCGCGCCGCCGTTTTTGCACTATTTCCGAAAAACCTCAGGGGGGGGTTGCACCAACCCCCCCCCTACATGGGCGAGGGTTAAACTACGGAAGCCTCGTGCAACCTGCCGTGCCAGACTGAATTCATTTTCTGTGCGGTGTATTAACGATTGGAACGGGCTTCCAGCAGAAATTGTACATTCGCCCTCAGTCAACGTCTTTAAGAACAGGCTGGATGCACACTGGGAGTCGATCTGGTACTCCACTCCTGTAACAGACTGAGTACTAAGTGAAGTTATGGAAATCGGCGAGAACGGGCCCTACAGGACATCGTGCCTCTTGCCCCGATAACACGAAGATGAAGATGAAGATGTTTAGAAGTTGCCCAAAGCAGCTGGAATACCGAAAGTCATAGCATTTCGCAATAAACGCGCAATAGCTTTTTTGTAGCTCATGTTCAACAAATACCTATTTTTGTCAACAGACAAAGGACCAACCATATTGAGCCATAAATTACAAAGGACCGAATTGTTAGAATCGTTGAAAGTTGAGACGAATTAAAAAAAAAACTTTGCTATGGCGTCCGGCCCATGCTGCAATCAAAGACTCATGGTGAAAACTGTAAGCTAAATAGTTGCAGAAGAAAAAAAGCACTTACCATTCGCTGTTCTTGTCGTCGTAGCACTCCACGTGATAGATGGTCGTTACGCCGTTGAATCCACCGATGGCGAATATCATGTCGTCGATCACCTCGATGGCGAAGTTCGACCTCGGATTATACATGTCCGGAATCGGAGTCCACGTTTCCGTCTCGGGGTTATACTTCTCTCCACTGCACATTCTCGAGATTCCATTGAATCCACCTGCAACACTCGTAAATTTGAAGGAAGTAATCAGTGTAATTGATTGATACGCTGACTGACAAACTAAGAGCTAAAGCTTATTTTGAAAGTGACCAACAATGTGAGCACCAATATTCCTTCCTTCCCAGCACCAAATACGGTGTAACTAAGGTTTCATTTCAAATTGTTGGATTCAATTCATTCAGCAACTCTTCATTCATTTATGCATACATTCAACAATTATTCACTCATTCATTCATTCATTCATTCATTCATTCATTCAACAATTATTCATTCATTCATTCATTTATTTATTTATTTATTTATTTATTCATTCATTCATTCATAAACCAGACAGTTTCACCGTGAGAGATTATCGACATAATGCCGCGTTATCGACAAACCCCTCGGACAGCACGACAGCATACCGCGGGGGCCCCGGCCACTGACCGAGCCTCCTATTCCCCACCTTTCCCATTCCATTCCCCAGTCCCCATCTTTAACCCTGACACTGTAACAGTCCGGCGGCTGCGGCCACTGACCGAGCACGTAGAGCTGGTTGTGGTAGCCGATGCAAGAGACTCCCGAGCGCCGGCACCGCATCGGCGCCAGCATTGTCCACTGGCTGGTCTCCGGGTCGAACATCTCACTCGAGTTCATGCACTCCTGGCCGTTGAAGCCGCCCGCGATGTAGATCTTCCCTAACCAAAAACTGTGTTAGGTGACATGACATGCCGGGGACTGGTGCGGCGTTGACAGGGAATAATGTTTCTAAAGTAATTGACGGTGCAATTTTCCTGTTTTGAAAGATGAGCCAGAAAATTACATTCTAACGCTCCTTGCATTCGTTACATTCGGATAAAGAAATCAGCTGATTTTAAATACTAATTAATGTTGCATGTAAACCAGCGTGCAATGAAAAATGAGCAACAAATGAACATTATGCAATGCATCTACTCGTATGCTGCACTATGGAAAATGTTCAACTGCGCTCTGAAAGGCCGCTACGAACCATTGAGGGTAGTGGCGCAGGCGTCGGAGCGCTGCATGTGCATGGGCACCACCATGGACCACTGGTTGGTACGGGGGTTGTAGCGCTCCACCGTGTTCTGACGGTGGTGGCCGTCGTAGCCGCCCATCGCGTAAATGTAGCCGTCCAAAATACCCACGCTGACGTAGCATCTGCCAGCATAGGATGCAACTATACAGTCTTGTTGCTGCTCTCGAGCGATTTCTATATAACAATAATAGTTACGAAATATAAGCAGTTCGCTTTTGATGCCCGATATCTGTGCTGTAGCAGTCCAATTCACAACGATTGATCCTACAGACAGACACGATGATCTCATCAAAACACCGCATTTTTTTGCTACGTAAATCAAACATCCCAACTACTGATAACTCGCCTGTCTCCAACCGTCAGATGACATTGAACATCCCATATATAACGAATGAAACGAATATGAAACGAATCTTAATTTAACGTAGAATATTTTGGTGGTATTTGCAGTTGAGTTGAATGGTGAAATAATTGAATTATAGGCTTAAAAAAAAATGATTATTTTGACCCAGTTTTGAAATTTTAGACTCACCACCGCGTTAGTTCTGCTCTAGATTTTTAGTAGTAAGTCTCGTGCTAGTTCTGAAGAGAGATCCTTATAGCCAATAATGTCAGACTCTGACACCTCGGTTAATGGCTACGATCAAACAGTGGGAGAATGGGTTGTGGCGAAAAAGACCAAACGGGGCAGGATAAGCAAGGCGAAAATCGTAGCATCAACGATTACGGACGCTGAAGAAACTGTACCGAAGAGCATTTTTTGTCCTACCTCTCCTCTCACCAATCAGCCTACCGCGACCCCCGAACAGCTGACGAGTGCGACTAACTCTACGCATACCGGCGAGAATGACGACAAAGCATCCCACGACAGGGTGGCGACGAGCGCGAGGGCGCCGACCCTGGACCAGCTGATCCCCACTAGTGCGACGTCAGCCGACAAGAAACGTCTAATCGCTGAGTCGGATTGCATTTTCAGTGGGCGCTACGACCCAGCTGCGGTGTGCTGTATCATGGCATCCATGGACGAACCCGACCTGAGAGAGCTCCGAGAACTGCTGCATGCTGCGCTGTCTTCGGTCATCCCGGCTGTCGCCGGCCGTCCTCTCTGCCGCCGTGTTACCGGCAACTTGGCTGGCCTAGCGGATGACTGCTGGACCTTGGGCTACTCGGCGGCTCAAGGTATGCTGACACAGCGTGCTAATGCTGCCACTCTGAAGCCAGCGGGTCGCAATCCCCTGCCACCCCCCGGTCCCACCCGGAGCGCGCCCTCGGACTCTGCTATGTCGTGCCCCAGCGCGATAACTTCGTCACTCGAGGCGATCATATCCACCCAGCTGCGAATGGAGAATGAAATTAGGGAGCTTCACGCTCGTCAAGCTACCCAGGATGCTTACAAAACTCGTCTGAAACAGCTGGAACTGGAAATAACTGGTCTCCGCAGAGAATGTGCTGCTAGAGATGACACGATTGATCAGTTGAAGGTCCTTGTAGAGGGGCTGCTAGCCCGTGAGGGCCCACAGCCACGCCGGCCAGTCACCCCTGGATTACAGGTGCAGCCGGGGCGACATGACAGCGATGCGAGGTCCGCTACTAATGATGCTACTGCTGTAACTGAAGAGGCTCACTCTGACCGCACCGCCGCCCGCGAGATTGCCGCCAACTTGGATCTGCGTGCCCTGGGTGAGGCGATCGCTGGTGCCCTGCATTGGCGGGTCGGCGATTCAGACAGTGAGCCAGAGCAGCAGAACACGCATACCGTGTCTGAGCGTAGGACAGCGCAGCCCGCGAACCACAGTCAAGCAGCAGTGCCGACTGCGGCACCGACCAGCGACACGTCTGCCGCGGCTCCAGGCGGCCCGACACGGCGACAGAGCATGGTGACCGGCTCTGGTCCCCCATCGGCTCTGATTCAGGAGCCGCCTCGTCAAGAATCTCGGAAGGAGAAGTTCATCCTGGAGGGCTTCCGTGTGGATGTTGCTGACAGTGACGTGCGGAGTCTGGTCTGGACGGTTGTTCGCAATCTCCATGATTTCCAAAGGGTGTCACGCCGCGGTCCTGCTGCCTCTGTAAGCAAGGCGTTCAAGATTGAGGTTGATGCTGAGGACACCGATCGTATATTGGACCCGTCCAGCTGGCCGACTGGCCTGGTTGTGCGCCTTTTACCTCAGCCTGTGAACACTGGGCGCCGAGGACAGCGTTTTCGCCGTCCTGCGGCCTCATCTGGAAGATCACAGACGACCCGGAGTGCTGCAAAAAGAACTGAACATGGCAATGCTAACTGGCAGGCGACGGCCCCGCGCCGTTACAGTGATGTGGTCAGAGGCATTGAACACTGTGACACTGCCTGGACGGCGGCCGCCCAACGCCGGGACGAAGATGAGACCCGCCGGGAAGCAGTCACCTCACAGCGCTCCAGAGCCCCGAACAGAGACTGCACTCACGGCGTCGGTACATCTAGCGCGGTCGACGCTGTCGGCGGCGACGGAAGTAACGCCACACATGATGACGGTGGCTGGGAAGAGGAAAGGCCGCGCCGTTATGGACCATTCGTGCCAGCTAGATACCATGGACACCAAGATGACAATGCATGGGTGTCAACCTATCAGCGCCGTGATGGAGACGGACACTGGGCAACAGCCGCCTCTCACCGCCCAGGCGCCCCTAGTCGAGGCAGCGAACAGGACGCCGGCGCTCCCTGGGTTCCAGCTGCCTCCCGTCACGTTACAGGAGGCGCCACACACGGTGGCAACGGCTGGAGGGCGACTGCTTCGCAATGTGACGGATCCGGATACCGTGGGTGGCCCTATCAGCGCGCACGAGAGGCCACCTCCTGGGAATAGCGCCCAGATGGCTTCTCCTGGGGGCCATCCCTGTCCTGCTGCCACCGCTGTGAAGCATGACAGAGCGGAGTGCCGTAATGCTGTGGACGCAAAAGTAACTCTGAACATGAGCCTCACTCTGGGCACTTATAACTGCGAAGGATTTCTCGCAGGAGCGCAGTATATCGCCGACTGTCTAATACCTGAATGTGATATCTTATTTTTATGCGAAACCTGGCTAGCCCGTGCCCAGGGTGCTTATCTGGAGCATGCACTCTCCTCTCTAAGCTCCGAAGAATTTCAGGTATTTCAAGAATTCGCCATGGAACTACCACCAGGGACTGGAGATGGCAGACCCCACGGTGGCGTGGCTTTTGTTTGCCGCCGTCAAGTGGGGCGCACATTTCGCGCTGTAGAGTGTAATGATTCTCGTATCTGTGGAGTTACGATTGTGGAGCTGAGCCGTCCTCTTATAACGATAATTGGCTGCTACATGCCGTACTGGAATTCATCTGCCGTAAATTTTGAAGAGTACACAATCCTGACGGGGAAGCTTGATGCATTATTCTCTTCGCTAAGACCCTCAGCTCCAGTGGTGCTTGTAGGCGATTTTAACTGTGCTCTGCCGCCACTGTCACCAGAACTGCGCCCACCGGGCTGGCACCGTCTTCGGGGTTTCTCTCCGCTGAGTCTTCTAATGCAAGACTTATTGGACGACCGCGGACTGACAGTCGCCGAGTTCCGGTTCTCGCAACCAGTGGCGTACACCTATGCTCGAGCTGACGGCCAATCGCACATCGATCACATCGCTGTACCGCAATGTCTGGTGCCTCAAGTTCATGATTGTCGCATCGTAGTCCCCTGTGTGGACAACCTGAGCCCACATCTTCCGGTCCTTTGCAGCGTGGTGCTGCCGTCTGCCTCAGCTGGCACCAGTCTCGATGTCTCCAGCCCTCCACTGAATATGGGTTCCATCCATTCAGAAGTACTAGATTGGAGTTGTCCAGAAAAACTGCAGATATATTTGTCTTCTCTGGACGAGCTTATTGGTGCTTGTCAGCTCACCAACGGTGCCACCCCGGATGAGATTGACGAAGCAATTACACGATGCATACATACCGCTGCGCGAATCGCCGGATGCTCCAAGTCGCGACGTCCCCCGAAGCCCTGGTGGTCGCCTGATGTGGCAGTGGCGCGGGATCGCACTCGTTTCTGGCATCAGATATGGGTAAACTGTGGCCGTCCTACCCTCTCAGCAGTGGCACAGTGCTATCAGGCTGCAAGATCTGCTTACCGTCACGCCCGCAGACGTGCAGCAGTGACGCGGATCGAGAGCGAGGCCCACACTCTCCGACTGCTGCGCCGTGACAAAAATCTGACAGCCTTCTGGCGACGTGTGCAACAGATACGGCGTAATGGACTCAAGTCGGCCTCTGATCTATCCGCCGCCGACTTCCGCACCCACTTCCAGACTGTGCACCAAGATAGTCACAGGCAACTGACTCTGGACCAGCTCCAAATTGCTGAACATGTAGATTCTCGACTAAGGAGAATCCGTAACGATGCATCCGAAAGAACGGTTTCAGCTGGACAAGTAGCAGGCCTCATTCACCGGTTACAGCGTGGGAAGGCACCTGGTATAGACGGCATCACGGCGGAGCACCTTCTCTATGGTCAGTCGCCTTGTCTCCTGTCAGCTCTGGCGCACCTTCTCTCTGTCTGCCTGTCCACGTGTAGCGTGCCAGCTACCTTCGCTGACAGCGTTATTGTACCCGTGTTGAAGAAATCTCAATCGGACCCTAACTGCTTGGACAACTATCGACCGATTTCAATCACAACCTGCGCATCTAAGCTGCTCGAGCTGTTAGTGCTAGACGAACTGAACGCCTCATTTGAACCTCATCATCTGCAGTTTGGTTTTATCTCCAATCGGGGCACCATGCAAGCGTCTCTGTTGGCTGGAGAGACCATACAGCAGAATCGAGCCAGGGGTCTTCCTGTTTTTGTCGCAAACCTTGACGCGAGGAAATGCTTTGACCGAATATGGCATGACGGTCTGTTCTTCCGTCTGGAAGATTATCTTAGCGACTACTGCTGGTGCCTCATGGTCACCTGGTACCGCCACCTCTCTGCAAGGGTGACTTTTGGTGGCGCCACATCTGAAGCGTTCCTGGTCTGCAGGGGCACCAGACAAGGGGCCATCTTATCGCCAACCCTTGCAAACATCTTCCTCTTACCTCTTATTGAGGTCCTAGATCGCAGCGGTCGTGGAGCATATCTACACAGCCAGCACGTACCCGCTATCTGCTACGCTGACGATATTCTCCTTATATCTGCGAACGCGCGTGACCTCGGTGCAATGCTGCAGATGGTGGGAGAATTCGCGGCTACTTGGCGCCTCGACTTCGTTCACCCTGAACCGGGAAAAACCAAGAGCCATTGTATTATATTTGGACAGGAACTATTCACGAGCACACCGAGGTGGACACTGTCAGGACAGCAGCTGCAGATCCGGCAGACGACCGAGCACCTCGGTACGGTGCTTGATGACAACCTCAGCACAGACAGCCACGTGGCTCAGCGCATCAGGCGTGCTTGTGCATCATTCTATGGCCTCACACCCCTGGGCAATTTCACCAACCGCCTGACTGCTGCTGACAAAATCTTCCTCTGGAAGACAGTAGTGCTGCCGGCACTGATCTTCGGCTGTGAGACGGCTCCCCTCAGTTCCGCCGACATTGAGCGTCTAGACTCGCGACAGGCTTCGCTGATCAAGGCAGCGCTGGGTCTGCCGCGTTCTGCGCACCACACGGCTCTTTTGATTGCTGCTGGGGTGCCTCGCATCGGTGAGGTGCTGCGAGGTGATGCCCTTCGCGCATTCCGTAATGCTTTCCGCGCTGACCACCGTCTTCGCCAAGCCTACGTCACTGGACTGGCCAGACTTGCTACGTACCCCGATCAGTTGGATGGGTCGTTTATTGGCCACGTATATAATCTGTGTGGTGGGAATTTCGGCGCTATCATGCACATCGCTGCTGGGTACGTCGATCACGACATAGTCCGGGCACCACTCCAAGAAAGCGGTCTTATAGACAGTTTGAAGAAGGTTTTGGCAAGCAACTGTCAGGCCTCGCGGCGCCTGTTAAGACTACTAACCTCCTGAGTGCTGATTAACTGTGTGTGTGGGTGGGTGGGGGGGGGGGGTATGTATCTTTTTGTCGCATGACGATGCTGAATAAACAATAATAATAATAATAATAAACAAATCATTATTTGATACTCTACAATCTACATGCATGCGGCAGGACACCGCCCGCGACACAGTGGCCATCGGCACTGACCTTCTGGCGTTCATTGGTCCCACTTCGCGCCACTGTTTGGTCACGGCGTTGAAGCAGCGACACGAGTTGAAGTAGTCCATGCCGTCGAAGCCGCCGATGACGTAGATGTCGAAGCCGATGACGGCCGTGCCGTGGTAGGCGCGTGGTCCCGACGGATCCACCTCCTTCACCTGGCAGCACAGGGAGGAGCCATAGGAGCTTCGGTGATCAACAGTGGCCAGACGGTTATCGGATCATAGTACATATATGAGCAAGTCGTTATAGCATTTGAGATGGCAGAGTGCCCCCTCCCCCCTGCGTCATAATACCATCAAAATGACTATTCTCCTCGCCTTATAATTTACCCTTGATCATGGTATACTCGTGGCTTTAACCGGCGCACCGACGGGGGGGGCGGATATCCGCCCCCTGAGGTTTTTCGCGAATAGCGGGAAAACCGCGGCGCGTAGCGCCGCAAAATTTGGTATGACTATTCCCTCATCAATTTTACACATGGTGTGCAAGTTTGAACCTTCTACCTTTCAAGGTCAGGTCACCAGGTCACTTTGAATGACCCAACCTCAAATCACTTTTTTGCAACTTTGTCACCGTGCCAGAGCTACAGTAGATGTCGGAGGCCTTTGAAAGTCGCAGGATGTTATTAGGTCATTAGTAGCTACAATCTGTATATCTCGGAATTTTGATATCGGTGACCTAAGGTCAGGTCAATTTCGCGACCTCCCCATTATAAGTCAATGGGGGAAAAATCAACTCCCTGTTTTTACCACTAAAACGGGTCGGAATGGCCCCATATACCATACATGACTTCATATACGATCAACCTTCACTACCTTGAGGTCAGTTTTGCTCTTGGGCAGCTGTAAGGTCATGTGACGTCATCAAAGGTCACCAAAGGTTTTTTGCCAATAAATCCGTACAGGAACAAGATACAGCCGCGCGGATGGTCTCATTGTGTTCAGCTCGTCAAGACGCATCGAATGATATACATGATGACCTCGAGGTCACGTGACCTGAGGTCAACCTTTGACCTTGACCTTTCGAGGTCAACATATATATCATTCGATGCGGATTGACGAGAGGATTACGATGATGCCCTTAGTTTGTTCCTATCTTGACTAATTCGAAAGTTATTCGAGAACAACTCTCTCCATATTTAGCGCCGCCATTTTGACTTTTTGACCCCTGTGACGTCATCTTTGACCTGACCTGAAAATGACCTTAGTAAAAGTTATAGATCTTGACCGTGCGTATCCGATGCCGTTTACCGCTTGTCGCTATCTTGCATCCGCCCCCCCCCCCCCCGTCGGTGCGAAGTTGGCGCAGACCCCCGTCGGTGCGCGGGTTAAATATTTGATAACGTTTTTGGACAGCGGTAGTAAAAATCTTGCAGGGTGATTGCTGCAGCTCTCTGTTTTAGATCCATTTTACCAAAAGCCACCAATAACAAAGTCAATGACGCATTTCGGTCGTTACCGTTAGGACTGAGGTCTGACCTTGACCCATCTGTCGGCGCGCGTGTCGTACGTCTCGATGAAGTTGGTCGGGCTGCCGCCGCTCCAGCCGCCGATGGCGAACAGAATCTCGTGCGGTACGCGCGGCCTGGCCAGCTCCGGAGTGGTCACCTCACCGTCCCTCTGTGTGATCATCTCCAGGTCGTAGATGAACTTGAGCGTCTCGATGATCAGCGGGCGGCAGTCCTCGTTTTCGATTACGTACGGATGGTTTTTCACCTGCCGCCACAAAAAAATGTAAGCTCGGCTTGAAAACCATCACAGACGGTAACCATATTTCGGGCATGTCATAAAAGATACAATACAGACTTGTCCAGGAGTCGTTGACAAAAAAAAAACAACAACAACGCTACAGTTGTTGGTGAAGAATGCATGACTTAGCTTTAGTTGAAAGCTTTATCGTTTTTATCGTCTGAAAAATACCTTTTCGACGAAATATGACGTTTCTAGAAGTCCAAGTCTGATCTGTTTCATCAACTTGTGAATATGTTGTTTTCTATTCTGAGGATCCCTTTCAATCCAGTTGAGCATTGTTTCCCAAACGACTTCCTCGTTTTTCACGTTCAGGTTATCGGCGCCGAGAATCTCGCACATTTCGTCCGCAGGGAGATTTAGTAGCTCTTCATTATCAGGGGCATGAGCAATATCAACAAAGTTTCTCATGATGTAATTGTGGATTTCCCTTTCAAGTTCTACGCAGCCGTAAAAACTGTGAAAAAGGTATGTTCATTGTCATTTTGGTCATATCAAGGCAGCTTCCGATAAATATCCACACGATTCTAACAATATAATCACTCTTATGTCAGACGAATTGCCGCAAAATAGCTCGCAGAATCATAAGCATTCACTTTAACCCTCGCCCTGGCAGGGGGGGGTCGATGCGACCCCCCCTAAGGTTTTTTGAAGATAGCGTAAAAACGGCGGCGCGCAGCGCCGCCAAATTTGGCACAGCCTATGGGGCAACCTTTTTACATATGACCTGAAAATTTCAGGTCCGGGTGACCTTAGGTCAGGTCACCAGGTCAGAAAAACCGGTACAAGGTCATGGTCAAATTTCAATTTTCTTTTTGCACCTGTCCAACTCACAGTTTTGCACTGATTTCCTTCAAACTTTCACGATGTGCTAAGGTCACCGGGTTGTATAACATATAGTTCGGGTTTTTTCGAGGTCACTGACCTGAGGTCAGTTAGAGGTCATTACGTCGTAATGTTAAGCCTATGGGAAAATACTAAATTCGGAAAATACTGGAGATATCCGCTTCGTTCTATCACTTTTGTGCTTTGAAACCACAGTACTTAACAGCAGGTCACTTGGTGCTTCTTTGTTTGGTGTACTTATCCATAGGTCAGGTCAAATGAGGTCAACTGAGGTCAAATGACGTTTTTGCCAATAACTTGGCACATAATGACGCTAGAGCTTAAAAAATGGTATCATTGTGTTCCTGGTGATCAGCCGAATCGAATGATATGCGATATGATGCAATTTGGTTAACTTTAACTTAATTTATTAATTTAAGTTTACTTAAAATTTAAGAAAAACTTTAAGTACAGTTAAGCAAGCTAAAAAGTATATCATTCGACGCGCCTTGACGTGCTGAGTTCACTGGTGCTTTTCTTTTTGCTCTATCTTAATTAGATCAAAAGTTATAAGCGAAAAACTTTTGACCTGTTTTTAGCGAAATTTTTACATTTATACCCCCCAAAACCCCCCTAAATATTGACCTAGAGCAACCAAATTTGCACAGGGGCGAGAACTCCAGGGGGCCCACCTACCTACCAAATTTGGTGTTTCTAGGTGCCATAGGAGCCAATCGCGAGGGGGGGGGGGGGTCGCATTGACCCCCCCCCCTGCCAGGCCGTGTTATGAAAAATGCCCTGCCAGGGCGAGGGTTAATCCAAGCTTTAATCTTCAGTGTAAGCCCCGATAGCCGCCGCACCATTCATATCTAAACATAACAAAGTATGGGTAACATACCTGGCGAATTTCTTTATCCCGAAGCAATTTCTTGGACCGATTTCCGTCATCAGAAAGCTGCAGCAGTCTTTGAGCATTCCCTCGATGTTGAAATAATCGGCCGTCCGCAACAGCATCTCTACGTTATCCGCGTCCACCAGGGTGTTACGAGTGTAGGCGTATTCAATGACAAGTCGCATCGCTTCAAAGGAAACGTCGCGTATGAGGATGTCGGTTCTTTCGTTTTCGTGAAGGGAGGTTGTAAAGAGAGCCCTGAAACAAAAAAGAGCAATACAACGCATCAATCGGTATTGTTACCTGCACAACAAATAACGTTTACGGTGAAAACGTGCTCTTGCTCATTCTACGAGAAAAAACTGCAAAGTAGGCATGACGAGCATTGAAAGAATTTACAGGAAAAGAATATGCACTCGTTCAATGGCTCATCAATCTGAGGCTTCTGAATCCACTTTCCCCAATTTTATGGATAACTTCACAGAGAGCAGTGTCGTATTAAAGCAAAATACAAACCTATTTTTTATCGCAATCACGCAAAATACGCTTCATTCAAAGTTTGGGGGAAATCTTGTCATTTTTTTCACAAGTTGTAAATCAATGTCATGTCAATGTTGGGACACGTTTTGGCTCGGTCATTGACCTGCGATGTTCCTTTTTCATGAACGACCGTTTAAATCGGCATAAGCTTCTCAGTTACATTTGAATTATTTAAAATGTTGCCTGTGGACAAGGATTACATACTATATTTATGCTCGCAAAATACCTTCTCGTCAAAAAAAAAAATCAAGTGTCTTCATTTTATATTTTACCATAGATATCCACAAGCAAAGGCCCATGTCCCTCTATCAATCTGACGTTTCTCCAGTTGTTATAAGACATATCTCACCAATAAGTCGATAATTGAACAAATGTAAACTTAATCGGCCTTTAATCTTATTTAGATAAATCTTGAAGTAACCGAATTAACTGTAAGCCTCAGGACCGTAATAATGTTTTATGCTTTGTAAGTATTTTAGGCGAAAATGGATGTCCCTCAGCAATAGTGTCTCCTTTTTATGTTTAATAGAAACAGTACTAAAAATCAAGTTTGATCAATCTAATTTTACCGTCTTTCTCCTAGCATCGTTGTTGTAAAAACAGTACGGTTGTCATTAAAAAAATGAAGTAAATTTGTTACCCCGAGCTGGGGTTTTACTTTTTCGCGAATAGCTTCTACAAAAATGGTTATAGAGCTACGGCACTCGAACCAACGCATTTGTCTTGTCAAGCCGTGTCGAATGACGTATATTTTGTTTAGAAAAGGTCAATATTTATGTTGACCTCATGTGACCTGGAATGTTCGTTGGTTGACCTTGACACATGAAAGGTCGTACATGATATATTCGTAGGCGCTGATCACGAATCTGGCATACCGTTTGCTCTAAGCATTCAATTATAGCCTCAGAAAGGCAAAATTGTTTCAATTGTTGCGGCTGACTTGAATCAGTGAAATAGCCTTTGTCCTCTAACAAGGATACTCTTCCGTGACCTTGACCTTGAAGCAGCTTTATATCGTGAGATGAACCACAAATAGGGGCCTGTTAAGCTTTACAACATTCCAAATCCTCTTGGAATCTAGTACCTATACAAGATATACGAAAAATGCAAAGTTTGAGGTCAATTTTGAGAGTGACCTTGGCCTTGACCTTGAATGTTGGGCCCATTATCGGAATCCTTAGATTGTCTTCTTTTGCTTGACACCCATTCTTGCCGGTTTCATTATCTTGCCGTCCTTTGAAACGCTTACTTTGTCATCACTACACAATCACATATGCCAGTTTTTGCCCTTGAACTTGACCTTTGACCTTGAAAATTGACCTGAGGTAAAATTTTTTAGGTGTTTTAGAATTGTCTTGTAAAGACCTTTTGTTTGACACCACATTTGTTCACGAATTTACGGAGTTAGACGGGGGGGGGGGCGTTTTTCGCACATCCACCCTCCCCGGGTTGCGGTGATTGGGATTACCTACCCCCGGGCTAGGCCGGGATAAAGACGCTGTGGAAGTTGATATCACGTTTTAAGTATGTTTCTATTTAAATATTGATTAATATGTTGAAGATCTTCTAAGATGTTGCATAACCTTGGCCGTGCATTGCATGGCCACGGTTCTAATTTTCCAGTCAGATGACCAATAAGTGGACAATATACCTACGACTGCTCGGAAAGATTCGATGTAACAACAGGAAGTTTTATCAAAATTTTAATGAAAAGTTAGTGCTTTTGTGCATCTATACTAGCTTCAGCTGCCTTCATTCAACATTTACTTTGAAAAATATGCCAGCCCATAGAAAGGTGAATCCTAGTCTTGCACACCCAGGAAGCTGTTATAGCTTGCACTCACCTGAAGTATGGGCTGCATGCCGACATAAGCGCACGATGGATGGAAAATGCACTGCCATCTTCTAGCCGTATTATGGCATCACAGAGTAATTTTTGCTGCCTTAGCTCATTGAGAGCGTGCATGGACTGGAAACTAATGGTCCGCCCCACATTTTCGACCTCCATTTGTTCTTCGGGGCTAGGGCCTTCCATTTTGCAAGGGCCGCCGGAAACCCCCTGACCCCAATTAATCCCTCGATCATGGATGTAATTAAAAGGGCTTGAGGCCCTAGAATATTACCTCCATATCTTGGGATCACTGCGTACAATTTCGAACTATCGCACTATTTGACTTCATATTTGTACCGGGTAAGCATAATGGGATATAGCACGTGACTGACATGGCAAAGGACTTATTGGTGCGCGGTTTATACCTATCATCTCATCGACCTGGAAAAGCGGTAATTTACGCGAAAAATAAACAATGTGTTTCATTCAGGTTTCATCGTTTGCCTGCCCCTTATATCCCAGAGCCCTTTTGGACGGAGTATGTTGATATGCATTTATACAATGATATGCTAGCAAATGTTTTTACAATAAAAGGCCAAATAGTTATCCTTGCACTATTATCTTACTTGTGCATGCCCTTCGAGCATGGTGATTCACCAAGTTCCTGATACTCAGCAGAACTGGTTTTGATCTTGCTCTTATCAGCGGAAATGTATGTTTTGATATTTGTCGCGCGCATGCGGTTGCATACCACGATTTTTTTCCTATCACCGCACCTGGCATGAAACGATGAACGAATGTCTGTGAACTCCAGGTACCTATCATTTGCATTCATTCATTCGCGGTCAGGATATTTCGGCGGAAATAACACTATAATTCACACAATAATTGTATTTTACAAAGTCAGTTTGTGCGTATATACCTGAACACGCAAAAATGCATACTCCAGTGAGCACGACGATCACCTTAACACCGCGGTACAAAGATCGGCACATGCAAAAATAGTCTAACCACAGCCGTCCGCTCCAAACACTGTGAACCGTCATCAGGCCGTCTCTGCTGTGACCCTGCCCATCACTGATTCCGCAGTGTGACACAGCTGCTACAGGAGAAATGCTTCAGAGGCTGCACTGGATTCTGTTCACAAATCATAGCTCTCAGTTGATCCTGATCTCATCTTTTCTCACCCTCCGTACTCCCGGATCAATGAGAAATGGCGCAACAGGCGGCTATTTGCATGCTACCTCCACGTTCCCCGTTGGGCCTCAGAATGCATACGGTATATTTACAAATATGATTGCCATGATTTCAAGTCATCAATGATTATATCACAACAGGCGAGTGATGATAAGGCGTGGACACGACACTACAGTGGCACACACGAGACATGGCAGCAAAGGCTGTTCACTCGAATGAGACCGCGTCGCGCTGGCGATCGCGAAAACACGGCGCATTCCACTAGGAACCCGACATATCTGTGGATCACTGACAAACAATAGGAATGCAGAGCCACACAGCAGCCGTTACATGACTGAACAGGGCTGCGGAACACCTCAGCCCGATAACACTAGGAACCTCACCTTCCAAAACGATGCATGTCAACCCTTTCCGACAAAGATGTACTCCAGACGAACTTCCCAATCAACTAAAGCTCGCGTCACGCAAGACATCATGCTATTTGAGGCATTTTCAGGCACGGTACAACAGCGCGATAAGAACTATTGAAAACAGTACAGCAAAAGAGGACACTGTCGGTTGCGTGGCAGCAGGACAGGCGGCGCCGCCACCCCAGTCCGGTTAATGAGTGGGCGTGCGGAAGAACCGTAGCACCACGTAGCCGAGCACTCGGAACACCACCATAAAGGCGAACAGCGCGGACAGGTTGGCCCAGAACGGCAGCTCTCCGCCGCGCCGGCTCAGCAGCTCTTCGGGCGGGACGAATGTAGCGCCATCTGCCACACACGCCACGAACTTGGAGTTCTCCTCGGCACACCTGCAAGGAGGAGCACAACGTCAGCACTTGGTAGCGAATGATGTGTCGCACATCCTCCCCTTACGATTTTCTAAGCATCGTAATAGCTAAGCTATTAAACAAAACAGGAACGTAAAAGAATATTGCGCTGATAATATATCATATAGCAGCTCATCAAGTATCGTGTCCGTAAGCCCGTTCTCTTTTCCTTTCCTGAAATCTCTCAACCTCAGAGCCTTTGTTTATTTCTCCTTTACATCGCTCTCATACCAGCCCTCTGTATTAAATCCTGAAGTTCCCCACCACTGACCTGAACGGAGCGCCGTTCGTGAACTCGACGATCTGCATGTTCTGGTAGGCGTAGAACACCATGGAGAGGTAGCGCATCCAGCCGAGCCAGCTGGGGATGTGCGTCGACAGGAAGCCGCCAAACAGCTGTGTGCCGCACGTGAAGATGGCGCCCACCGTGTTCCCCACCTGGAAGTCCATGCAGGCCACGCCGAAGAACACGCCGACACTCTGCGAATGCGAAGAAAATCCGTCAATGATTTTCTAAAGCCAAGTAGGAGACTCGATAACACAATCATCTCACTGAAAGATAAGAGATTGAGTGATGCTCTGGCTGAATCATGGAACCTGACTTTTTGATACGAATAAACGGACAGCTGCCCGTTTTTTATAGCATGATTTTATTACGAGCGAGCGAGCGCAGCGAGCGAAGTGAGTCTTTTCAATATAACGGAAAAATCTCAGTATGAGCGGCCCGGCCCGGCCCGGCCCAGCCCGGCCCGGCCCGGCCCGGCCCGGCCTGTAACGCTTTTGAGAGGCTTATATCTCAGGAACCGCTGGACCGATTGGCCTGCGGTCTTTTTTGCTGGGTAGCCCCATTCCTTCTACCCCGTAATTGACTACTTTTGATGCATCTCAGTGACCGTCGTGGCACGTGCCACGTGAAAAGTCAAGGGTGTTCAAGCTGTTTTGCAAAAGTAGTGATTTTGAGAGGCCCATATCTCAGCAGCCGCTTGGGCGATTGTCTTGCGGTAATTTTTGTAGGGTAGCTGCATCCCTTCTACCAAAGGTCGGATATTCTTGATCTATGTGAGGGACCCCCACTGCACGTGCAAAATGAAAAAAAGAATAGGTGCCAAATTTGTTCCCATTTCAATAACTCGGTAATTACTGGGGCGATTTCGCTGAAACTTGGCATACAGGTAGGCACCCACCAGGCAATGCATTCCCATGTGTTGCGGTTAGGGTGCTACTGCACGTGCGCACGTGCAGGGGGCGCTCCCAGATCTCGAGAACGGCTGGGCCGATTGCGCTCAAATTTGGTACACGGTTGGGGACCAGTTAGTAGGGTGCCGTGCAGAAGTCAGTTTGGACCTCTTTTGCACGTGCGCACGTGCAGAATGCCGCTTCCAGATCTCAGGAACGGCTGGGCCGATTGCGTTCAAATTTGGCACACCGCTAGCGGGCTCACTATCTCGCTCGCTCGTTCTTCGCCCAAAAGGCGTTTTACTGGTTAATACATTTTCTCAGTGTCTCACTTGTGCTTACCTCTGCCACGATGCTGTTGAGCAGCAGCAGCAGCAGCAGCTGGATGAACGTGACGGCCGAGCTGCCGGCCATCATGGGGTAGGAGATGACGAAGTACAGCGTAGGCGGCACCATGAGCAGCGGCAGCTCTCCGAACACCCGGGACAGGTAGAAGGCCGAGAGCCGGTAGGCGCCCGAAGCGCGCTCCTTGTTCACCACCTGCTGCTGGGACGGAACTGGAACGAAACGGAACGGAACATTAGAGATACAGGGGACTGGAACGAAGTCGATGGAACGATTAACGAAAGATTTATCTACTATCTAGAATCTATATCGACATTAGGGGAAGGGTCTCCGTATATTTAAAAAAGAAAATGTCATAAGTTGAACGTCTTTGAAAACAGACATACTGTCTGGTTCAAACACATACACCAATACAGCGCCCAGGAGGACGCGTGTTTCGAATTCAGAGTCCGCCGGTGCAGCATTACTTCAGGCGTTTACTACTACTGCCCTCTAGTGAGGATATGCGGAACCTACGAGTAACAGCCTTGCGGAACAGTCTGGATTCAGGCGCCGATCACTGCTGCCATCTACCGAGAAAAACGGAACTACACTGCCTTGCGGGACAGCCTAGACTAAGGCGCCAACTACTACTGCCATCTATTGAGGAAATCATGGAAACTATACTGCTTTCCGGTGCAGCCTAATTTCAGGCGTTTTAGCTAGTTATCCAGCGGAGACAAGGAAATGAAATAAAGCACGATGTTGTTCGTGGGACAGCAGGGCTATTCCAAACCCTTCAAAACCTTTGGTGTTACTTGCAACTGGTCCAAAACGGTTATGATAAATAAATTAGAACAGCTGATATGCTGTCCCGTTATCTTATAAGCATATAAGCAGCAGGTATAGCACTCACAGTTGAAAAGTGCTCCAAACAGCGAGAAGAGCATCCAGTAGTTTGTGGAGAAGAAGATCCAGCCCTGGAAGTCAGCGATGCTCTCCTCTGTGCGCTCTAACTGGAACCAGACGAGTCCGGCGAGCAGCGCGAGAGCCACCGTGAGGATCAGATTCAGTCTGCTCAGCACCCGCGGACGGGCCTCGCGGAAATTCCTCAGCGTCAGCACCTGCAGAACGGGAGGAACGGCCCGGTTAGAGCGGCCAGTGGCATGTCGGAAATAGTAGAAGATGTGCACCATCGATGAGCCCTTAGTAACTATACCCTATGTATACCACATGGTAGCAGCATCGCTTATGACTCATTCGATTTACAGCTAATCTCGACATGTTTATGGACAACTCGCCTTGAACTGCGTCCAGAAGGATGTGGGCCACCGGTCGGTGAAGAACTCCTCCTCCAGCTCGTTGCTGTGCGAGTCGTTGGACCAGGTGGAAGTGCCGCTGTCCTGGTCGGTGGCCGCCTCCAGGTCCAGGCCGGGACGCGCCGTCTCGATCAGGATGCTGAGGTCGGTCGCGCTGCTGTTGCGGCAGTTCTTGCAGATCTTCGGCAGCTCCTCTTGCTCGTTGATGGTTGAAGGCCAGGGAAGCTTCTGGCCACACTTGCACTTGGGAACGTCTTTCTCTGTAATGCAACGCCCGGACAAATCAGGTCAGGACAACATACGCTATGCATTTTGCTACTAACGCCGCAAATCTGTATGCTTGTTATGTCACTCATACATTGCACTCTTACGTAGATTGACAGCACAGAACATCTCTGAGTCATGGGCAGCACAAATCAATAATCACATAAAAACTAAGGGTGGATCAAAGTCTTTCAAACTAACCGCTAGGTTCGCTGGCGTCGCCGCCCGTGTACGGTGCCGAGTACAGGCTACCGGTGCTGGAGAAAGGTGTGTCGGCGCTCAGCTGTGACTTGGAGTTGGGTCGGGCCGCCGCCAGAATTTTTTGCAGCTTGTCCTCCGTCGTTTTCAGCTGTTCCACTGCGGCGGGAAGGAACAGTCTAGTTGCGACATCGGAGAGACATACCCATTGGGCAGACACGTTGGACGGGGCATATAGAGATGATAATAAAATCATTAAGTGGCTGTTACTTACATTGTAGCACTAGCATATACAAACGTTTTGTTACCTGAGAAACCCAGAAATTAAATATTCAAACCGAAAATGTTTATTGTTTATAATCCATAACCATAACGCATACGCTAAATTAATTAAAATCGCCTTAGTTATGATCACGAAGACATTGAAGTTCCATTATTTCTATTCGTGCGTGACACATGCAGGTACACTATGCCAATACAAATATTCAACTTACGAACAAAGTCGGCAGGATTGTAGTGTGGCTGGATGAAGAGGCCGAGACTGTTGAAATGATTGACGACATTGCCGACCTCTCCAAAGTAGGCAGTCTGCAAAATAAAACACACATTAGTCCATTTAAATCACGCCTGATTCATCGTCAAAATGAGCTAAAACAATGTCGACAAGGCCATCTACTCGGGCCAACGACCAGAATATCTTGACCGCCCAGCCAAGACGTCCCTGTTTTGCCGCCGTTCGCGCAGTCTGGCCGGGGCTAATGACCTCGGGGTCACGGTCAGTGGCCTTCCAAGGGTCAGACGCGTTTTTATCCACCCACCTCCAACCATCACCGAGCGGCCACTGTGCGCGACGTACAGCGCTTGCCGCACACACAATTCATCACGCTTTTTATTCCCATTAGCGGTGGGGCCAGACGATTCGCAAAAACCAAGTAGCGCGCGAGAAAAAAGAGCGGCCGTGCGTCGCGGCAATTTCGTTAGGCGCCAAAAAAGCGTCATCAGCCTTGGTGATTCGGTTTTTGTTGAATTCGTAAGAAAATATGGGAAGGAGGTGGCAGCCAGATCGATACCGAACGGGAATGTTGGCACAGTTCCATAAAACAATGATTTTAGCCAGACACGGTGTCCATACGCCGCGAGAGCGTTTCATTGCAACGTTTCGCATGTGCGTAGATAGGTATGTTACGAATGACAATGAAAAACATCAAAACTTTACTAAAAGAGTGACTCAGACACCAGGTTACGATCATTCAGCAAGTAGGTACTAGAATCACTCCGTGCTTCCCGATGAAAAATAGCTCACCGGCCTCTCATGCAGTTATTCCCATCCTGTGACCGAAGTCGGTACATACCTGTCCGTTGCAGAGGAGCAGCAGCTTGTCGAACATGTAGAACACCTGGGAGGAGGGCTGGTGGACCGTCAGCACGATCGTCTTCCTCTCCTTCAGCGCGTACTCCTTCAGGTTCTTGATCAGGCTGTACGTGGCGCTCGAGTCCAGGCCGGTGCTGGGTTCCTGGCAGGGAAGGTCGGGTTACAGGTACGGCGGGACATGAGGGTGATGCAAGCAGAAATAATGCGCACTTGTGCTGGGGCCTGGGGTGTTAGCCAACTTTAAACACGGGACTGCGTAAAATCAATAGAAAACACAATTCTGACAACTAGTGTTGTCTACATATTTCACACAACCTGAGGTTAAATATAAAACATAAATCGGTTGCACGTTTCATCCACTTTACTATTACCACAATGCGGTAGAAAAGCGAATATAGAGCGAGATTCACTTACATCGAGAAGCATCAGAGCCGGGTTGGTCAGGAGTTCACAGCCGATGTTGGCTCTCTTCTTCTCTCCCCCGGAGAGGCCGCCTTTCATGTACTCGCCGATCCCTGAGAGAGATACCAGTCACGTAAATAAACAATCACTCACTGGCGCTTAAGAGCGGGCTGCATCCGTTTTTAGTTAGCAATATCAGAGTGTGTCATTCCGTGCAAACCTGTCATTATCGGCATAGTTCTCCACACACAAATTAAGCCCTCGCAGCTTCCCATGCAGTTCCAACAAAGAGCAGCAGCCATTACCGACCCGGAACGGCAGCGGGTTAGTGCTCTCGGCGGTCACGACATTGCGAGCCGTTCTGACCTCCAGTGAACGCGCCGACAGGTCACGTCACGCGGGCTCCCGGACCAACCTAGCCGTGCTTCCTAGTTCCGACGAAGACATATCGCTCTGCCAGCTGCGTCTAACACTGCTGCAGGTGTGGCCCCACAGAAAGTGTGAAACTATCTCGATCGCCCGCTCTGCACCAATGCTGTACCAGCTATCTCGATACCGTAAGCAGGGTGTATTAATTCGGAATCTGTCCTCGGTCAAGCGCTGATGGTTCGTAACGTCCACAGCTTCGAAACGGGACCTACGAGGCACTCCTACGACCGACAAAGGTGGCCCACATCAGTCCAGAAGGAAGTGAGGCACAGCGGAAGTTGTCCGTCCCGAACATGCACTCTACCGCACACTAATTCTCAGATGGTGCCGGTCACGACCGGACGAAAGGAATACAGTGATGTAAAAGGTGAAAACTAACGATACAAGATGTATATAGGTGGGGCCGACAGTTTTCAGCTAGTCCATCAACATTTTCCGATACTTCCGCAGTGTTACAGAATAAACGAAGATCAGGGATCAAGTATAACTAGTGGTAGGATATGCAGAAGTTTCTGCTGATCATGGATATATGCGAATGGCGGCGCTGGTTAGCGTCCAGCTCTATTGACGGACCAGAGTTCTCCCAACTCCAGTCACCGTTCCTGGAGGCACGGAAGCTACCTGTCGTTTTTGCCGCCGCCAAGCCTTCATCAGACAACAGTGGAGGCAAAAACCATGTCTGAATACAGCGTGATTGAGTGCGAAATTGTCGGGACTAAAAGCACGAGGAAATTAGCCACTTTGTCAAAATTTGTCCATGACCGCGCGGCTGGTAGTCATAGTTGATAGCCATCAATTCCGAAGTGCAGTTGAAGTGTAGAGCGCCAGGCGGAACTGTTTTTGCCACTACAGTCGGAAAACAAAAACTTCAAGCGCTTCATGTCCGGGGCAAACGAACGTAAAAAAGTAGAAGCGCTAAAAAGCTATCTAATCGAAACAGTGTTTTATTTCATCTTACACAGTTCTGAGAAGCAGGAATCGCTGATGTAGGCGTGCATAACTTCAATTCGATCTATAGACGTCATGCAGTCGTCATGTTTAGAACTGCCTGATATGACAAAAAAGATATTTCTTTAGGCCTGATGTATCCTTCGGTCTAAATGTCTCGCTGTCCCCTCTGACCCGTTCCCGACTGGAGTCGCCCCAGCGCTGATGGAGCGGCTACTCACGTGTGTGCTGGCAGCGCGTCAGGTCCAGTGTGTCGATAATGTGGTCTACGTGGGCGACCTTCTCGGCGTGGCTGAGTCGGTCCGGCAGTCGCAGCTGGGCAGTGTACTGAAAACGGAGAGGTGAGACGGTCAGAGATACAGACAGACGGCGGGTGGTGTTTAGGGAATGACTGAGATGTTTGCTGAGCTGACATCGTCTGAGATGCTGTGGTGTCATAAAGACGGGAAGAGGCCATTCCCTCACCGCGACGAAACGTGAGGCCCTGAATATATAATTTACTAAACAATAAAATATCTATTGGGCCTGTGGCTGGTTCTGGAGCAATTAACAAATAAACAAACCTCATGGCATGACTTTCATTTATACACGCCTGCTGTGGCTCATTGTCCCAGTGGTAAATGGTCGCCACTAAGCTGCGTCTGCCAGGCCGTGCCTGCGCTGGGCCGCACAGCAGCCCGTGCTGTATCGCAAACGACCACGCGCGTCCTAGAAAACTCCGACCCAGAACGGGTTCTGAGCGAGCCCGCGCGGGCGACAAGTCACGTCAAAGTATCACATCCTCATCAGCGCACCACTGTGCGTCAGGGGCCGGCGCACGAGACCCGTGCAGCCAATGTGTCACGTCCGGCACTGATGGGCCATTTTGTCCAGAGGGGTGGCCCGCTGCACGTGCACGTGTACCGTCCCTGCTCCATACCCACCGGAGGTAATTTTCTCTGTCGTTCCATACGTTCGGGAGGGGAGGCCTTGTCAGGCCGCTAACGCTGCGTTCTCTGCGTCCGGTGCACCATCGGTGTGCCACGTTTTGGGACTGCGCCAAACCCTGACGAGCTGAGCCGGGACAGCGGCGACGCCCGGTCGGGATGGCCCGCTAATGCCATTGCACACGGTTCGTTGTGCAGGAATACTATTGCACGACGCCCGGCTGGACATGATGAGAACTGCGTACTCTAGTGGCAACGGCCGGACGCGATGCTCAGAACTGTTGATCACTAGCGCGAATCGCGAGATCACTGACAGCGAATCACGCCACAGGCAGCGTAGTAGTTGCGTAGAAGCAAGAAGGCGTAGGTAATGAAAATGGCAATGACGGTTGAGGTTGTTTCAGTCTACAAAAATTTGTTCATGCATTGCATACAGATTTGTGTCATAAATCCATCATAAATTCATTGATTGACGCCCACGTCATCTGTCATACCCAGCTGTTCTGGCCTCGCTCACTGTATGCATAACATAAATAAAACGGGTCGTGGTTATGTAAGCACTGACGTTTCGTAAGTAGACGAATACATAACCGAGCCGTGGACAGTGGCGATATTGGTCAGACGAACGGGTTTGCGCCCATTAGCAACCGCTTCTCCGCCGCTCCCTCCCCTGCACCTCCGCCATGGACTTGTCTTCTGTTTACCCACCAAAAACCGTCCTGATAACGCGATCGGTACGGGTCGACCGACGGAGATGTGATATGCTCCTAAAAGTTACTAATATGGTTTGATGTAGTTGAAACTTATCGAAATCCAGCATGCATTCAATGAGAAAACGAAACTTAACAACAGAATACGGGCTGACAGCTTACATCGCTGGCAAAAGTTTTCAGCTGCAGGCAACTAAATGGTCTCATACCTAACGAACGAAACGGGTAAATCAGGTTAAAAGCAACAAGGAAGTGCCTATTAAAATCCGCGACGAGACACGTCCCAATTAAAAGTGCGCACGTCATTTACATGTACTTGTCAGCAACAATACAATCCTGAAATTCAGCATCGCGGATATGTTCATGTCCGATTTTATCTGCACGCAAACACAGATGTCCGATGCGATAAACCCGTTTCGGCGCGTCCCGGTTCGTCTGGCTGCCGTTGGCTGAGGCGGTGCCGGAGCGGCGAGTAGCGGGCCCGGTCTGAGGTACCGCTCTGGCCTGAATCGGCGCCCGGTAACAGGCCACGGGGAAGGCCACGGGCCGGCCGGCGGCACTCTGCGGCCGGCACTCGGCGCCAGACGACTCACTCTCGGCAGAAAGTCACTGCGCCGAGACACGCTACCGGCGCGCCGCCTGCCGCCGCCACTGCGACCAAACACGCCACCGCTACATCGAGACACGCGCCTTGGCGCAGAGGTATACCGCGCCTCCGGCGACTGTGGGTCCGGGGCTACCCGCGCACCGCAAACTCGAGAAAATATGGGACGTGAGAAGACATGAAGGAGTGAGACCAAACAGCTACGACGGAATTCCCGACAGTTTATACCCAAAGACGGACAGTTACGGAAGACTTCCCGTCCGCCGTCTATAAGGTGAATAGCTGCAGAGAGAAAACAGTTTCTAATCGATACAACAGTGAACTGGGTGTACTTTCAATGCACGCTATCACTGTCTGGCAGGACTGACCCGGAATAGTCGGGCACAGTGGACCACACCCTGGTAGCGGTGCGGGCCTCTTGGCCGGCTGACAGGGCTCCACCCACAGCCAACGACACACGGTGCCGGCGCGCCTGCATAGCCGATGAGGCCACTGCACCAGCCACGGCAGCCGCGCCGCGCCGGGCGACGGTCGAAAGTCGTGAGGTCGGCCGGGCCCGCCGAGTACGTGCCATGGCCAGTCCAACGGCAGTTCAGAGAGACGGCGCTCGTATTTCTCTGTCACTCTCCTTTCTCCCTCTCTCACTGTATTTCCCTCTCTCCTCTCTATCTCTCTCCCTCTGTATCCTCTCTCCCACCCACCTCTCTTCACTCTTCCTAAATCGTTTCTCGTTTCACTTCTATAACTTTCGATCGTGTTCAATCATGCAAAACCTTATTCGAGTTCACGTTGATTAATGAAGTCAAATCAATTCGCTGGTTGAACAAGATGTCTAGACAACTCATACCGGGCTCAATCTTTTTTTTTACCTAGACTTGGTGCAGCACTCTTATCCAGATGCTTTAACAGTAACACATTTCCGGTGTCAATCTTCCCTCTATTCACCCACGCTCTTCGGTACTTTCCGGTATTAATTCCAACGTACTCACCATTAACGTCTGTCGAAGGGTCAGGTGTGCGAAGAAGATGTCCTCCTGAAGGACGTAGCAGATCTTCCTCTTCAGGTGCTTGTTGAGCAGCTCGCCGTTCAGGAGGACGTCACCGGCGTCCGGCTTCAGCCTCCCGGACAGCACGTTCAGCAGAGACGTCTTGCCGGAGCCTGTAGGCGACACACGCAGTCAGATTAATGACCAAGTTTACAGGCAACAGTTTAAAATGAGTTATTCTATTTGACATTAACCAAGTACATACGCTCAAGAACCGTAAGGTGCAAATAACGTCCCTTGAAGGCCACATAATGAGTGTTAGTGGGACATTAGGAACATCGCTTCCTCGCGACGTAAGAGGCGAAGACTGATGGGAGCTCAGTCATGGTTCAAGACCGGTTTGTAACGACAGATACGCGATGATTCACGGGCGAAATTGATGGCTCCAGCACGCGGCTTCATTCACTCCGTCATGTAGCTTACAGGGACTATCGGAAAATGACGTATAGCTGTGACAACAAATCGATACAATTTTATCCCATACATAATACTTGGAAATTCACGCGAAGGACAGTCGGGTCAAAACACTGCCCAAGGACGTTTCTGAGGAATCCTACAGAATTAGCGCCGGGACCAACCGGCCAGGATAGAAAGCGCTCTCGTGGGCCAGTGTCCCCGAGATGTTTGGTAATCGGATCTCTCGCGCCGGGTAGCTGAGTGTCCCACTTTCCCGGCGCCGTTCGAGTGGAAGAGGGAAGTGATGTGCTCCCTGTTACATTGGACGAACCGAGTATGAATACGGTCCGACCGTACTGACCGCTGACCAGTGGCCATGCTTCACCATTGCGCAACAAAAGTAGCCAGAGCTTGCATGGACAGCTGTGCAACAATGCAGGAAATTGTAATCCATACATGTTTTCTGTATAAGAATAGTAAAATTTCAACTTCACAGCACATAAACCGGCGATAAGTAGCAAGCAAGGCTGCCTAATATTATGACAACTTAGGTGACATGGCGCTCGCGTGACAATCTTCCGATCGCGCTCACAAAGCCGCTGCAGCCGGCCGCCCCGCGATCCCCAATTCTGTCGGCTCGTCAAGGCCAGCTCGGCTGATCACACATGGGCCTCGGCACGGGGTTAATGCTCCGATCTGCAGCAATGAATGCTCACTTTCTCTGGCGAGTCCCCGGGCGGTGAATTCACGCCACCTTCGACTGCCGCAGGAGCGCCGCGTGACGCAGCTCATGTCTCTTTATAGGCTACAGGCTACGGCGCCCATTTATTTTAAATATAAATAGGAATGCTCATTTTACTCTCACCAGTATTCGAAATAAGGTTGCTAAAGTTTGAAGTGTGATTCGAAAAATGTATTGAATTAAACGAATTTTGAAAGATGCTGCCCACATTAAATGTTTAAGAGATCGTTTCAAGAAGTCCGAAATTAATGCTTCATCGGGTACTTGAATCAGATCAGGTCAGCTCAGGTCAGGTCAGGTGATTGTACTCACCACTGGGTCCCATGACGGCCAGCACCTCCCCGGGTCTGACATAGCCCGAGATGCCCGAGAGGATCTGTCGTCCACCGGCCGAGCAGCCCACATTTTGGAACTGCAGGTGGACGGGACGCTGTTTTCCGACGGCGCTGAACTGTGCGCCGGCCTCCGACCTGGCGTGGAGAGAGGAGGAACAGAGGTCAGTCACGGGGCAGGTCAACACACAGGTCAGAGTAGAGAGAGACCAGGGGTCACTCACCGCACGTGACAGTGTATCAGGTAAAAGGGAGACCACTGACCAGGGGTCACTCATAGCACGTGACAGCGCACAGGTAGGGGAGCCATGGGTCACTTGAAGCACGTGACAGTGTATCAGGTCAGAAGGGAGACTGGAGGATAGCCAAAACACGTGACTGTTCACACGTCAGGCCACATGCAGAGAAACCGGGGTCAGCTATGGAACAGATCACTACACAGGTCAGGCGCGGGCGGCCCACAGCTGGTGGTATAGGCCACGAAATAATGTTGGTGCTGGTTAATGAGGAGAAAGATGCTATTCATCTTAATAAATCATAGACCGTAATGCCGATCATATCTCAGAAGCGCGTTAATCTATCGTAACTTTATTACCTGCGGCATGGCATCATCCTCATCCCGCATCGCCACTGCAGGAATGGCTTAGGCTGGTCCATTAGCTTCCATCGAAACGTGTTTCGGATCACGAACATCATTAGCATAACTCGAGGCTGGAGTTACTATGAGGAAAACGGACCAGTGGAAGCATCTGGGCCAATCCGCCGGATTAGGGCCGCCGGGGAGCCCTGTCCGGTCACGTCACTCTACCAGTCACAGTCGTAGGACACAGCTGCAGTTACAGAGTGTACCTACCGCGCGGGGTCACGGCAGATGTGACACAGTGCGCCGCTCTCGGGACGGGCAGGGGCCCACGTGGTAGTGTTGTGAGTGTGTCAGAGCGGCCGGACTGGTAGCGATGTTTGTTGTGTTAGCTGGACTCGCTCTCGGCATACCAGAGGCACCGCAGGGAGAATTGTCCAGGGTCCACTGGCCAGTGCCTGGGACCGTGGCAACGGAGAAACAATGCTATCGGCTGCAGCTATCTGTGCAGCTCAAGTTTAGATCGCTCTACAGGACGTTTGGCTAATGGATGGTGCATTAATTCGGAACTCGTCTGTAACCTTTGAACTCTACAACGGCCAGTCACCCGTTATACAACACAATGATAATACAGCATCTAGCTCGGGTTTAATGCATCGACTAGTACAGCTACTTTGACACATTTTATGCCTCTCGGAGCCGCTCACAGAATAACCGACCTCATGAACCGGGATCGAGCCGTGCTATCGCAGATATTATCACCGACGGAGGACTACCGGCGCGGGCCGGGATGTGAGGACGCACACGGCCGGCGAGCGGACCGTCCTCAGGTGGGCCACCGGGCCAGGGACCACTGCGTCACCGAGTCACTCAGAGGCCGGCGCGGCGCGGCCGGACCCGCATACCAACGAGCCCGGACAGCCGGTCAGGAGGGCGGCCGGCGACAGCAGCCCGCAGCTCCCGTACCGAGCTGAGCTGTCCCAGCCAGCCCTGCCCGCAGCTTCCGTACCGACCTGGGCTGTCCCAGCCAGCCCTACCCGCAGCTCCTACCGACCTGAGCTTCCCCAGCCAGCCGGGACGGGAATAGCACTGGCAGTTATAATTAGTCGAACAGATGAAGTGTCTCGACGAACGCTAACCAGACATTTGCGGTCGCACGTCCCACCATAATCACTCAACGTGCAGTGCAAACAGGTAGGTGCAAGTGCAAAGTCGACAGCTCATAACCTACAGCTGTCACTGCTTATCACTTCATTGTTGGTGAATAAACATAATGACTACTGACTAGGCTAGAAGGGATATGCTTTATCATCCCATTGTATTGTTGATGCCCGTTCAGAACAAGCGCCTCCTGGCCTTATTTAGATGCCTGCTAGGACCTCGCCCTATTCTCTCACATACCTATCACACCACCCAGCTCCCTACACGACTGCCGCGTCCGTTCATCTCTCCCGCGGGGGTGTTGCAGCTCATCCGCAGCTAATGCGACCGCAAAGCGCCGCCTCGGGCCGGGGCGGGGGCGAGTAGCCGAGTTTGCATCGCTGGGGGCGGCTCAAGGCCGAGCTGCGGTCGTTGACCCAGTGTCGGAGCCCAGCCGACGAGGACCACCGCTGACTGGCAGTCGCAGCCGACGCGGCGTGTTTGTTTCGCCGACACATCACCGGGCGGAGGGGGATGTAATGGCATTAGACAATATACCTTGCCAGGTCCCCCTCCCCCCTCTTCTAAGAAGCCACAAAACCGGATTATCCTTGAAGCTTTCTGGCTTGAGCAATACACCGAAAACCAGAAGGCTACATATTTAAGAGAAATCCGGTTGCGTCGTAACTCAAACCCAACTGCCAAGCACCTTACCCCCTCCCCAATCCGCACGTTTGGTTAGTCGTGCCGTTTAATCTCGTACCATTTTATAATAATTATTTATCTAACCATATCAGCCCACGTCAGGTGAGTTTCTGTTCGGCAGTGAGACCATCTGGCCGCGCCGCTCGGACTCACCCGTTGGACGTCTGTGTCGTCATCGCTGCGCGCGGCACGTGCGCCGGGCCGGTGACGAGCGCCTCGCGCTCCGACGCGCATCGCTCCGCCTCAACGTCGATCACGACGCGCTCCCGTCGGCCGCGCCGCGGCAGTCGGCACGGGTGCGGGCAAGAGCTGTCGGCGAAGTGTACGCGACAACTGTCCGGCTCGTTGGCGGCGGCGCAGTGCTGTTCCGGCCGGCGCGGCTCCGGAAGTCGTTTGAGGATGCTGGCAGTGTTGGTACTGGTCACCAGTGCCGCGCCCTGAGCGGGCTCCTTGGACGAGTCGCGTCCGACGAACGAGCGCAGTGCTTCCAGCGGGTGGAGACGAGGCATCGTGTCAATGTTGACAGCGGAGGTGACCACCATACGGACCAGTGGAGTCCTTCCAGTAACGAGTCTGAGACGGAGGTCCCCAGCCGAACGCACGCGGTCGCGAGCAGTCCTCTGTCGACCTCACTGCGCGCGGCACCGGCGCGCACTGCAAGACCTCGTTCGCCGCGCTACTGCGACAACAGCCGACTACGACAGAGTACGGCCGGCTACGTCGTCACTGCGGCGGCGACGGTCCGGGAGCGCGGAGAGGAGCCCGTGCGTCCTCCTCAGCCGGCGGCCGCCACCCGTTTGCCGGCGAGCCAACTTTCTAGCGGCGAGCGTAGGGCCCATTTCGCGGCGCGGGGCGGAGCTCCGGCTGGGCTGGGGCGCCGGGACGCGCGCTCGCTGCCCGCTGACCGGTCAGCACCTGACCCCCCCCCCCCCTCCGACCCCCGACCCCCGCCCCCGAACCAGACATGCGGGGGGCACACTGACGTGCCAACTGAGATATGATGAAACCACCGTGACGCTGTGTAGGTGACAAAGCGATCGAAAACAGCGTGACCGGGTGACGTGTACGAGGTTGATATTTGATTGGAGCGCACACTGGCCCAGCTGGACCGTGCAGTCGTTGCAAACTTGTGATGATGACCCTAATGTTTTACAAATAAACACATGCAATGGCTGACTGAAATGTCTGAAATGACAACCTACAGCCGCACAGCGCTATGTTTAACCGCCTTATCAGGCGACAGAATGAAAGATCTTCAGCAAAACTAAATATTTGTTGAACTGACATTTCCATGAAATGTAATTGCATTACCAGTAAGGAATAAAATAATATGACTCGGAGTGCACTAAGGAAATACCGCACCCAAACATGCATTCTTAAATGAGTTCGACGGCATGATGCTATGCGTTTTCAAATTAAATGTCTGGCACTTCTTACACTTCAATATTAAGTGCATATATGACGTCCCTCAAAGCCATTTTCGATTTGATTCCAAGCACCGGCTATTTGGCAACAACAAACATGATAAATTTTTGTCGAAGTTTAAAATCGAAGCATTGACCACCGGGGACACATGCGTACTAATGTTTAGATTAGAGTTCGCACAACCCAGCTGTCTGCGGGAAAATTATGGCTGCCGATCGATATTGCACAATGCCCGGCCCATTGAGTTAAGGACATCTCCCGTTAATAAGGACACGCTGCCTCCGGACGAAGCAATGACGTTATGGCACCACAACAGTCACCATATCCCTGTCCGCATTCCTCCATCCTCGTTTCTATCCCACCGTTCCTCTGTCCGTCTGTTCATCCGACCACTCTCTCTCTCTCTCTCTCTCTCTCTCTCTCTCTCTCCTCTCTCTCTCTCTCTCCTCTCTCTCTCTCTCTCACACTCTCTCTCTCTCTCTCTCTCTCTCTCTCTCTCTCTCTCTCTCTCTCTCTCTCTCTCTCTCTCTCTCTCTCTCTCTCCTCTCAACGCACATCCCGAGCTTGGAGCAGGTCAGCACGCATAGTTGGCCCATCGCCTCGCCGCCACGTGCGAGCTGAATCATCCCCGCCCGAAAACCGGTGTGCGTGTACGCGTGTGTGTGTGTGTGTGTCTGTGCGGTGGTGCAGGCGGGCCACCCCCGCTCAGATCAGCACACGTTCCCACTACGGGCCACCGCAGGCGGCACTGACGCGACCGTCGACCTGCTCTCGGCAACTCAGTCTGATGAAGACACCGCTCACCGCTAGAGGTCTGACAGGCCCAAATTGGCAACGGTGTGCAGCTTCCGGGAAGGAATGTGACCAGGTGCGCGCGAGGGACGGGGAGGGAGGTAGTGGAGGGACGGGAGGAGAGAAGAGGGGGTGGGGTGGAGGTCAAAGGGTCCGCTGTGTGCGGATGTGACCCCCGTGTGAGGCGCAGTGCAAAGGTCTCTCGCGAATTCCGGCACTTAAACGGTCTGAGAAGACTCCACCGAGGATAGGCGAGCCATCTTCGCACGAACAGAAGACAGGCAACAGCCGGGCAATATTCGGGAAGTTTCGTGGACAAAGTGGTCTCTGCTCTTCCAGTTTCCATATCATGTGTGGTACCTAGTTAATAGAGCAACTTAACCCTCGCCCATGTAGGGGGGGTTGATGCAACCCCCCCTGAGGTTTTTTGGAAATAGTGCAAAAACGGCGGCGCGCAGCGCCGCCAAATTTTGGGTACCTTATGGGGCAAACCTTGCGCATCTTTTGATAAAAAAAAAATTGACCGGGTCATGTCAGGTCACGGAGTTATGACGTCACAAAGGGAACAGCCTCCGGCCGGATTTTCACAAACTGAGTGCCAACGCCCGAGGTTTCCTGCCGGTGGTACGGACATCGGTTGATGGATCGTGATGAAACTTCCCATGCATGTTGGGGCAAGTATTGGCTATCATATGGTATAAGAAACTTGACCGGGTCAGGTCAGGTCACGGAGCTATGACGTCACAAGAGGAACAGCGTCCGGTACTATTTTTGAAAAGCGCCCGAACCACTATTTTGCTAATTCTTGTCACCTCAATGGGAATATGCAGCAATATTAGCTTCTATAGGGAGCAAATGGACCTCCCAAATCCAAAAATACAATCAGATTTCAAAAATTTAAATTTTGATTTTTCGAATTTCTGCCGCCGACTGTGACCTTGCCGACTTCCGGCGCTCCCAACGCGCCATTTTTAGAGCTAGGGAAACGAAATACATACCAAACGATAGAGAATTGATCAAGGAACACGATAGTGAAGGTTTCAAGTCGATATCTCCCACCGTGTTGCCGCAATCGCCGCGGAAAGTTGAAAAAAGTCTATTTTTCCGAAAATTTGACCTTTGACCGGTCAAAAGTAGGTCAAATGTTGACCTAGGACCAAAAAATATACCACCAATCGCGAGATCTCGGCGAGAGCAATCCGTTGGTCTTTTCCGCTAAGCTCTACGACGCTCCGTTTTCAAACGCCAAGGGGGGGGGGGGTCGCACCAACCCCCCCCCCCCTGCATGGGCGAAGGTGGCAGATCGCCGTTTACGGGCGAGGGTTAAGCGAATAACATGTTCGAAGATTAGTTTGTTGGTTTATTTCTTTGATACATTTTTTTTTCAAATTTAAAACATCATATTGCGCCAAAAAAAAGTTTGAAACGGCCAGTAATTAACTGAGGCTAAACCATCCTGTGTGTAGGTATAAGGTAGGTGTAAGCTGCAATCTACTTGGAAAATCCTGCTCTACCTAAACTGCTATTAATGCCATTCCCATGAACTCTGCGCCGCTGATATACGCACAAGTATTTTTAGATGTTGGCTAGCCTCGCAACTATTTTACTTAGAAACAAGAGTCTATGATAATTGCGACAAAGGCGGCACCATGCCTGCGTCCTTCGCATAAGCCAAGCTGAGACATTTTGTGTAAGAGCTAACTTGTAGTTTCCAGGCGCAATTTGCGTCCACATGGGCAGACGCAACTCACAGTCGTCTCTAAATAGCACTCAAAACTGAGCTTTCCCAACGCTCAAGCCATCGCACGCCTACTTCAGCGCTCTGATCCTGTAGTTTGCATTCCAAAGCCGGTTGACGTCCTTCACTGCCTGCCGGAGCTCAGGCACCGCCAAAACCTTGGTGCAGTGGTCACTTGTCACCAACGGTCACCAAGGGTCACCGGGTGCGGAACGACACCAGCCTTCGGTATCATAAGCTGTCGCCATCACCAAAAATCGGTATCTCAATCTTCGTTCGGTGAAATAAACGATGCGCCCAACAACCGTGGCCACCTATGTGTCCAACTACATGCATCCACCTCTTCGTCCACCAGCCTCGTCCACCACGGCGAGTCCACCAGCCGCGTCCACCACGGTGAGTCCACCAGCCGCGTCCACCACGGTGAGTCCACCGGGCTGAGCGGTCAGTGACCCGCTGTCGTGGCCGGTCCGGCGCAGCGCCATTCGCTTTCACTGACGGGATCGACAGAGCGCGGCCGGCCGGCTCCACTTTCCTGACTGGACAGCTCGGCGGGGGCGGTGTAGGAGTTGCCGGGTGTCGCCCCGGCGAGGCCGTCGATCATAACTCTCATGAGCAGCGCGTGAAAGGCGGTCTGCCGTGTCGGCCCACGCTGGCATTAAACGAGGAGTGCTCCGACCGGTCAGCAACGGCCACCGCGGCGCCGCGGTCAGCGGGTGCGCGGTGCGAGCGGTGGCTGACGGGTAGAGGTAGCGGGCAGCGTATCGGAGGGATGGGGTTGATGTGGTGCAGCGGGGGCGGACAGGAAATGGGTAACTGGGCCAGAGCCGAGAGTCTGCCGTGGCCGTCCACCGCCAGTGGTGCTCTCACGACTCACGGACGCGGCAGGCCCGGCCGTTTGAAATAATGAACATTATACGGCTCGATCACGGATAGAAAGGCCGGTAACGGGCGATTCGTGGCGCTCATTCAGGGCGGGGGACGCGGGCGGGGGCGGTGAACTGCCCGGCCCAGGCCGGCGTGATGCAACTCAACACGAATAATACATATCAAGCAGGCATTCGAAACGAATCGAATCGAAGTGCTAATGGATGTCACGAATTAGGTAAATGTCAACTCATGGTGAGAAGTTCCTACAACAGATACTGAACGCTCTGGATATGAGGAAGTTCTCACAAATGGTAAAGTCGACGGATCAGTGACATCTGTGGCCTGTGGGGTCCCTTTCATTCCACCACAGAGTAAAAATATGGGCTACACAGATAACTGTCCACTAAATCACATTCACAACGTGCCTCGACTATTTCGCTTACGAAGAAAATCAATCAAAGCACTTTGAAGCTAAATTCCACCATTCTGGCGCCCTTTCTCTTCAGCGATATATATTCGTACCTTTAAGTTTCATCAGGATATTGAATTTGCTGAGTGAAAGCAATGATCAAATACAAATTCCCTTTCAAATGCTACATTTTAGCATTTCACGGCCGAGAGCTGCAGCCATCTTGTACGTTTTGTTTTTACGCTTCAAGAAATCACGTTAGAGTTACATACAGAGGGCCAAATTCGGCTCAACTGACATTTGATATAGCCGGATTTTTTTCGACATCTATCGCATGTTTAAGTTTGCAGGTCAAGTCGCGGACCTTTGACGCCACACTTTACACGACCTAAAAACTCCGTAACTTTGCCACTTTCTCGATGCCTGAAAATTAATTTTTTGTTGCAACGAAAACAAAAGCTTAAAAAACTGGTAAGCTCCTATGTCCTTCACTTGTATGCCTTGGGTTTTCCAAAAAATCACCTGAAAAATATACCATTAACAGAACACCATGAAAACTACATCATAGGACGCACATAAATAGGAAAGTGCAGAGGTTCCGGAATCCTGGGGCTCTTTGACGTTTTGCCGATGCCATTTACCACAACAAAAATCCGATCTGTGGATCGTTCACCAGACAATTTACGTAAGACGTGGTTGCCGCAGCTAACCCATGATATTTTCAATCGGTTACGATCTGCTGCCTCTCTTGACGGTCAGAAGCCAGCACGCTGCGTATTATGCAAAGTCGGTAGGCAGAAAATCGATAGGTCTAAGGTTAAAATGAACTGGCAAAACTACAGCTCGTTAACTAAATACCTACTACAGATTGGTAACTTAACTAAATTGCATGAGCGCTGCAGTTTTGAGATCAAGTCAGCAAACTATGCTTCCGCCGCCCTTTAGGATGAGCGCAATGTTTCCCATAAAAAAATGTTCGTGCGCTAAGGTACCATTTGCATGAGCGCTGCAGTTTTGAGATCAAGTCAGCAAACCATGCTTCCGCCGCCCTTTAGGATGAGCGCAATGTTTCCTTTAAAAAATGTTCGTGCGCTAAGCGCCCTCATTATCATTTCACTGCAGAGCATATCAGCGCTGATGGATGGGGTCGCTGTTCAGCTTTCCACCGTCCGCTGCAGGTGCCGTGAATCACGGACGGGTTCGGAGCTGACCACGTGTCGTGACCGGCGCGGCTGATCACCATCTGAGGGCCGCCCTCGTCGGGACACTCCTCTCCAGACGCGCGGCCCAGTTCTGAGGGCGGCCGACCCAGCTGCAGGCTGTCGACACCGGCGATCGGCGCTGACCGGCCAGCCCGCTGAAACCGCACACCTTGGGCGTCATGAACCGGCCGCCGCCGCACCGGCTGTCCCGGCGCACCGGGGCGCGTGCAGACCGGCCGAGCCGGGGGCGCTTTTTTGTCCGAGTTGCCCCAGTTCCCGTGCCGGCAGACGACATAGCGAGACATCTGTTCAGCGGCCGAACAGGGGCCGAGAGGACGCCCCTTCTCCCAGAGGTGACCCCGCTTTCACCGGGGAGCGCGACAAAATGATGGCATGGCGGCTCCGATATCGCACTATATGCCGTCTGGGAGGCGGAGACTTGGCTCCGTGCCTCATCGTTTTTTGCGTCGACTCCGACGGGGCTTTGTGGGGGAGGTGCGATCGGGGATTTAGGACCGTTATACGGCAGGGCTCGCGGCCCACCTCTCACAGGGACGCGTCTGTTGTTCGTGTCCTTTCCCGGCGGAGCTGTCGACAGCCTGACTGGGCACCCACACTGGAATGGGGTCAGGGAGCGGGGGAGCGCCGGTAGAGTCCCACGAGGGAGCTCTATGTCGCCATCTGCAGTGGAAGCTGATCACTGAGAGACATTTCGAGAGAGGACGGAAGTTCTTGCTGCTGCGACTTGGACATTTTAGTATACCTGACCCACTTCTAGAAGCGATTGCCTTGAAACGACGATACATCCAAATCGACCGGAGGAAAAACGTCTTCAAAACTAGTCGAACATACGCAAGCTTCAGTCATTTATGGTTCCATGGGTCTTTCCAAATAGTCCTTTAATCTTCCCAAGAACAATGGATGAAAACAACTAAGGCAAATTACCGTTCATTGCTGATCAAAGCGTTCAATCGACACGAGCTATTCCGGTTTGCATTTATACCTACCGATGGCTTTGGAAATTACAGTTGAAATGGTTGCATGAGAGGTGAATATTTCCTGCTAAGTGAATACTATTTCCCTTATATCAGGATTTGCGGAGGGCCATCGTTAACTTAAATTCAGTCCATGGCCTGCGAGAAAGAAGGGGCTGTCCTCGAACAAGACCTCGCGTCAGTCCTATTAGAATTGCCGTGATGCAAGAATGTAAATGGATTCTCGAGGGTGCAGAGATGTGAGATTACAGCGCCAAGGATTGTAACTGGGTCGTTTTTGTTTCGTTACGCAACAGCACGTATGGAACTTCCAAGAGTGAGCCAGGTAAAGACGGAGAAGCGAAAACAGAAATCTCTGTCCATGGCCAGACATGATAACCTACATGGCAAGTGATCCACATGTTGTTTCGTAACTTAATCAGTTTATGGGTGCACTTTGCACAATAACTGCTCCTTCCTTCGTCAGAAACAAGACAATCTCGGTATCGCGATACCGTTTATCCTCAGCAGCATACTTCTCAGACATGCCGCAAAGGCACGCCAAAAAGCATGACAAATATAGAATAGTCACGACACGATGCAGCGTCGTCCAGATCCCACGCCGACTCCATTCACCATGCCACTACTCGCCGTAACTGCTTTATAATCATTATCAGACAGCACATCGGACCAGACGGGAGCGGCGTCGGAGGCCCTCCAGTCGGAGCCGCTCGCTGCGCGTGTGGCGCGTGCGCGGCGCGTGCTGCTCCTCGCCGCCCCGTGCACGGCCACCTGTGCGGGTGGCTGTGCAGTGTGCACGATGCACGGTGCAGCCGGCGGCGCCGGTGTCGGCTGTTGCCGGGACAGTTCGTTCACCCTGCCGACGAGCCCCGGTGGCCCAGAGAGCGCCGTGGGGAGGGGCGGAGAGAGCAGGAGGGGTGTGGTCGGAGAGTGGGAGCGGGCGTGGTCAGAAGTGGGAGGTGGGCGTGGTCGGGAGTGGGAGGTGGGCGTGGTCAGAAGTGGGAGGAGCTGACGTAGAGGAGGCGGGAGGAAAAGGCGGAATAGACTGGCGAGAGGAGGTTGAATGCAGATGTGAGAGTAGAGACATGACACGATTGAACCATAGACGTAAACGTGTGGTGAGGCCAGCGCCACCACTGCACCACTTGGACCGCCAGAAGATGGATTGGGAAATGATGATGACCTAGGATGAACAAGAACGGGCACATGGAGAACGCGTATTTTGACAGCTCTAACATTATATTGGAGATCCGATATCGCATGTTTAAGAGTCATAAGCCCTCAATGGCTAAAAAGCAGCAGCGTAAGAAAGATGAATCATGAAAAACTCATTTTATTGACGATGGGCAAAACATTTGTGAAACGTTGAAAAGGTTGAAAATATTGAGCAGAACACAGCACGCAGCTCATTGAAGCTCTCATCATCCCATGAAAAGGCATGGCTATGAATTGCAACTCAAGGCAGAAACTTCAAAACATTGCGAGGAAAGCAGGCCTCGGTGAAACATCTTCTCACTCACGCCGCGGCAAGGAAAACGGACCGCTAGCTCCCCCGAACAGCAAGAGAGGTGCAGTCTGCATCCGGCTGGAAGAAATGACTTATCACTAGTCGCCCGGCCCGGGTTGTAGAGAAGAAACCCTCCAAAAGCCGAGTGCCGGGAGCGTTTGGCCTCCTGACCAGAGTGAAAGAAGGGTCACTGACCGGTGGGCGGGATATTGCAGAGCCATGGCCGGCGAGCAGCAAAAGAAACCGGCGAAACTGGCCACCGGCATCCTTGGTCGCCGCGGCCGACGGGACGGAGTGAAAAACGCTGCAAAGTATACTGCCCGGTAAAAACGCCTGTAACACCGACAGCCGCTCGTCCAATGATGACACGCCGCCGTATCTCGATCTGTGAAATAGCAGGCTCTTACCAGCGCTATAACCGGCAGGAGGACAGGAGGTCATGGTGTGAAATCGAGGGACTTCCACTCCGGGTTGATTTGCCCAGTGCAGGTTATAGATGAAGAGCTGTCAAATATATCAGCTGGTTGCACGATACGAGGAAGCTTCGATCAGAGCGTTCCCAGTCTTTGTAGAACAGTCGTCATCCCGGCCCGGTGTTGAAAGACACCGGCCTTTGTGGCGACGGGTCAGTGACCTCTTCCTCCGGGCGGTCTGTGCGGATACACCCATGTGTCGCCGGGCAGGGCTAAAATCACAGAGCATGTTTGCTCGCCGATCCATGCTAACAAACAACGATCGATCACGGGCCACGTAACTATGTCATCAGCCGAACGCCCCAAATAAACCACCTGCGAGATGTCTCCTCATCACTATGTCTGTCCATCATTAAACTACTGCACCATGTGCTTTTAGGAGACGTCAGAAGAGGAGCAAGGTTGTAACATAAATAATTAGATGCCAGGGCATTGCATAATGCCTTTCATTATAGCTCAAACAAGCCAAGTTTAACTCTCGCACGACCAGGCCATTTCTCATAACACGAACGACCAGGGGGGGGGGGGGGGTTGTTACGACCCCCCCCCCCCCCTGGCGTTTCGAAACGGAAGGTCGTAGAGCTTAGCGGAAAAAACCAACGGATTGCTCTCAACGAGATCTCGCGATTGGTGGTATATTTTTTGGTCCTAGGTCAACATTTGACCTACTTTTGACCGGTCAAAGGTCAAATTTTCGGAAAAATAGACTTTTTCAACTTTCGGCGGCGATTGCGGCAAAACGGTGGGAGATATCGACTTGAAATTTTCACTATCGTGTTCCTTGATCAATTCTCTATCGTTTGGTATGTATTTCGTTTCCCTAGCTCTAAAAATGGCGCGTTGGGAGCGCCGGAAGTCGGCAAGGTCACAGTCGGCGGCAGAAATTCGAAAAATCAAAATTTAAATTTTTGAAATCTGATTGTATTTTTGGATTTGGGAGGTCCATTTGCTCCCTATAGAAGCTAATATTGTTGCATATTCCCATTGAGGTGACAAGAATTAGCAAAATAGTGGTTCGGGCGCTTTTCAAAAATAGTACCGGACGCTGTTCCTCTTGTGACGTCATAGCTCCGTGACCTGACCTGACCCGGTCAAATTTCTTATACCATATGATAGCCAATACTTGCCCCAACATGCATGGGAAGTTTCATCACGATCCATCAACCGATGTCCGTACCACCGGCAGGAAACCTCGGGCAATGGCACTCAGTTTGTGAAAATCCGGCCGGAGGCTGTACCTCTTATGACGTCATAACTCCGTGACCTGACATGACCCGATCAATTTTTTTCGGCAAAAGATGCGCAAAGGTTGCCCCAGAGGGTATTGAAAATTTCAGCCCGCTACGACAAGCCGTTTAGCGTGCACTTCGAAAAAACCTCAGGGGGGGGGGGTTGATACAACCCCCCCCCCCCTAGGCGTTCTAGGGTTAAAAACTCCCATGTGACAAACATTACTGAAAACTCTACTTTACATGAAATACCTTCAGGTGACATCTCTTTGAATGTGGCATGTGGCTCTGTAAAGCTAAAATATGAAGATCTTGGTTTCTAAACTATGTCGACGGAATTGAGAACTTATTTGAAAAAGAAATAGGAAATTCCACATAACGTCACCATAGCATAAAGTGATAAGGACGTCATGTTATAACGTCATACCAAACTGAAACACGCGCATATCATAAGTTTGACTGTAATAGTAATATCAGCTAAATTATCCTTCGGTTGTTTACCCACATCACCATATTGATATGTCGTGGTCTAAAGCATCATGTGAGAGCGCCCACCAAACAGTGCTTCTTGTGAAATATGCAACATATTGATAAGTTCTAGGTTTTAGATGCATACCATTATTATCGTAAGCATTAACCATGTGTTGAAGAATAGAGATAGTGAATAGTGGTTTCAAATGTTAAATCAAATAATTAATTAGCACACACAGCGTGTCAGTTGGCATGAATAACAAAACCAACACTTTAACCCGCGCCCCACTGGGGTCTGTGTATAACACGCCCTACTGGGGGGGGGGGGGCTATTCATAGCCCCCCCCCCTCCTAACTCCGAAACTACTGGGCCGATCGTCAAAATTCAAACGGTGTCTGATAGCCCCGGAACAACTGTCGAACGAAACCTAATTTCATTGACCTCGGGGTCACCGATGACGTCACAGGTCAGGTCAAAGTAAAAATTATTAGCATTTTGGCTTGTTCACCTTTTGGGCTCTGGCCGCCGTCTTACAAATCAGATCAGGCTCATTTTTGGGTTCCACACTCGTGAACAGATGTTCTAGATACCTTGAGGGTACCAAACTTGTACTTTGATTTTCAGGTCAGGGTCAGGTCATCACAGGTCACGAAAATATTATATCATGCGTCGGTCACGTGACACATGTTTTATGGTCCATTTAGGCCATAGATTTCGAATTTGATGTCGTCTGTGTCATTCGAGGTCATTTTGAGTCGAATTTAGCTGAGGTCAGGTCACTTTCAGGTCAAAAAAGGTCAAATTTTGAAGTTAAGATTTTTCAACAAAAAAGGTGTCTAATGGATGCAGTTTGAGCTCAGGAACACGATGGTGCCATTTATGTTGGTGTACGATGTCAAATACGTACTGGAAAATTGATTTGAAAAATTAATAATTGTGAATTTTTTTGCAATAATGCGTATAACTTGGCCATTTTGTAAGATATTTAGCTAAAACTTGCTAGAGTTAGTCATAATCATACGTTCTGTCACATATATTCCGGTTTTTTTCGAAAAGTCAAAAACTTTTTGAAAAAAAAATATAAAAATATAAATTTTGAATATTATTATATAAAATTTTCGAAATTTTAAAAATTTTGAAAATCCGAGATAGCAGTTTGATAGCGCGATCAACTCTGAGTCCTTTCATGCAAAGAAATTGGATCTAGCTTAAAAACTGAGCTCTTGGGAGCGATTGCCGTGGTTCAATGTTTTGCGTCGAAATCGGACGAACATGACGTCACTCTGACGTCATTTCCGGCCGACCTATGGTTGCTACGAAGTTCCAATTTTGACACAAGGTGTCAAATTGATGCAGCCGAAGGTACTAAAAGTTTGGCGTTGATCCGTCAAGTGGTTTGGAAGTTATTGCAGAAAAACGGGAGGGGGGCTATAAATAGCCCCCCCCCCCAGTGGGGCGCGGGTTAACTGAGTTTTCAGCGGGGGCTGCTTGTCTTGCAGGTAGGAAATAGAAAAGACCTGGGCATCCCAACAAGGAGCTTTACTTAAGAAAAATGGGAAATAAGTGCTGCGAGCAATGAACATATCTCAATGAATGAACAATGAACATAACTGCGAGCAATGAACATATCTCAGTCCATCGCGCGATGAAATGCTCCGAACCAAAGCCTGCAACGTTTTACAAAGTGGCATTTTCTGAAGACCGGACTGAACAGTGATGATGGTGACGAGCATTTGGTGTGACAGGGCGCACAGCAACGAAACTAAATCTCAAAAACTGGACTGAAGTATCTGATCTTGCAGCTGTTGAAAGCTATTCATGGGATCAGGACCTCGTCAGCTCTCCGTTCCAGCTCTGTGCTGAAAGCTGTTCCCGCATGTTCGTCAGCCCTCTGCCCATGGTGTTACCCGCGGGGCCAGTATCCCATCAGCTCCCTGCTCACTCACCAGTAGCGCGGGAGGTACGCGAGGTCGACGGTCACCGGTTCCATCTTCAGGGGGCCCAAACGTCCAACTTTCCCGACCTCCAATCGTTTTCTGACCGCCACCGGCCGCCCCGGGTGCCCTATACGTGAAAACCGTGGCCGGCTCATTAACATGTGTGGCCTATCGTGTCAGCCAATGACAGCGTCTGGGCTCGTCTGTCGGTGGGAGGGTGCGGGCGGGGCTGTGTACTGTGTACCGAGTTTACACCCCCCTCTCTCCCCCCGCGCCGGTGGCGACACAACAGACTGATGACGTCATCCGCCGTCGTGGAGCAATAGTGCCCAAAGCTGTCCGCACGCCCCGGAGATCATAACCAAAACCGGTGTCACGCACTACGCCGGTTTCCCTCCACCCAGCACCAGTGCCTATCCTGGCGCATAAGGAGCTTATGTAAGGGAGAGCTGGGTACGCGAAATAGCGGTACACGACATAACAATATGCACAATTCCAACCGCCCGGGTTGGATTCGGCTGATCAGCCAGCGCCAGCTAGCCGGAAAAGCGTAGAAAATGGAACGATCCCTCTTTTAGGGTATCAAATGATCGATCAAAAGTATTTATTTTTCATTGAACTTGACTTCGTAAGAACTGAGCATCTTGGGCGCCGGAAGACAGGCTATATATTATATAACCTGGACAGTGGACAATCAACAGATGAAGGAAAAGATCACTGACAGCATCAGTGATATCTTCTCAACAGCTCTTCTCAAGCATTCATCCCGTAACATTGAAGGACAAGCAAGATCTCGCGATACTTCAGGACGGCCCTGAGCATTCAACTCGTGGACCGACTATCACGTTCCAACTTGGTTACGATTACATGGCATGCTTTATGAATCGTGAATTAAAGCACTTTTATCGAACTTTCATAGGAACAAATCATGTGAATACGTTATACAATATACACGCTCCCATAGTCCGACTCCATACATCGAAGTAGCCGGAGGAAGCTTGTTTACATGTTCAATGGTTACATGTTTTGTTATACATGTTTAAGTCCACATGTAGGGGAGAGCGGGGCCAGTTGAACCACTTTTTATATATTGACATGCACAGCGAGATCTACTTGTTATATCAAAAAATGCACAATGCCATGAAAAAATATGCTCTTTTGGCTTTATTTTAAGATATGTAAAACTATGTTTCAATCATATTTTGCTGCCAAACGCATGCTTATAAAACAGCTCTACGCCCGTTTCAAATGACCCCGATGCGAGGGTCAATTGAACCAGCCCATGGGGTCAATTGCACCTATCCTTAACAATGGGATGTTTTCCTCTTTAAGGCCACTTTCTTAACCCGCGCCCGGCTGGGGGTCCTGGATTTCCACGCCCTGCTGGGGGGGGGGGTGTTTGAACACCCCCCCTTCTAACTCGGCTCCTGGGCCACGTAGCGATACGCGGAAGGCGGCGTTCGAAAGAGCGTCAAAAATAATGACGAAATCACTTCGGTCAATTTTTTGGTCAGGTCAAAAGTCAGGTCACCAGAGGTCATTGAAGGCAAAATTTCGCCGATTTCCAGATCGAATGTCGAAAATTTCCAAGAGGCCAACGCATAACTCGGGAACCAATAGAGCTACAGCGCCGCGGAAAAGCGCATTCGATAGCCCTATTAACGCCCTTTCTTAGTAATTTTCTCAGATTTGACCTAACGTCAACGGTTTTGCCTGCAGGGGGGTAAAACTGCAAAAATAGCCGATTTTTTTCGGAAACAGTTTTTCTGCAATAACTTTTGACCCAAGCCTTGTACGAGCTTACTTTTACCGGCATCGTGTTCCTCTCGTCAAGACGCATCGAATGAATTATAACTTGACCTTGAAAGGTCAACTTGAAAATTTGACCTCAGGTCAAGGTCATGACCTGACCGGAAAGGGTCATGTTGCATATCAGTCGATCCGTATCGTCGAGCTGAACACATCTAAGGTGTTTTCATCGCTCTAGCATGCCTCTATCAAAAGTTATTTGCGAAAAACTGTTAGATACCATTCGTGACCTAAGATGACCTCAGGGCATAAACAGGGGTCACGGACACCATTTTCATGTTCAGTGTGTCTAAACCACTTGTAATTCAGTGTTTGGGAGTGTTTATAATGTCTTTCGTCCAAAAGAGACGCATTTCAATTTTCTCCCATTGACTTATAATGGGGAAGTCGCAAAATTGACCTGACCTTAGGTCATCGATATCGAAATTCTGAGATAAACATTTTGTACATGCTATTGCTCTTAGCAATCGCTGAAAGTTTCAAAGCGATCGGTCATTCGGTGTAGCTATGACAGACATTGAAACTTTTTATGAGGTGAGGTGATTTCAAGTGACCTGGTGACCTGACCTTGAATGACCTTGGTCTGAAATTTTCACAACATGTGTAGAATTGATGCATGATAAGGTCTACCAAAAACGGCGGCGCTCCGCGCCGCCGTTTTTGAGATATTCGCGAAAAACCACAAGGGGGGTGTTCAAATACCCTCCCCCAGCAGGGCGCGGGTTAAGGAGATATTTTGTCCGGTTTACTTTTCCAAATGCTACATTCAAAAGGTCGTTGGAAAGCTAAAAGTGCAAAGTTCCTCATAATAGGTAGGTGACATAAAGTACATAGACTATGGTAAAATGGGCGGATGAGAGAAATGAGAAATATCTCAGGCTATAGTGTGCTTTCAAGCAAAAGGCTGGAGAAAAAGGGGTCAAAAATTGAGCTCTATTAAACTACTATTTCAGTTTAAAAGCTCATTTCAAAGGTGGACTATTTCCTTTAATGTTTACAGCCCCTGAACAATAACCATTGCAAAGGTCACCGGGGTCCATTGAAACGGCCTGTGGCCCTGTTTCAACTGACCCTCAGAGAGGCGTTTCAATTGACCCCATCCGCTCCCGCCATCTCGCACGCGCCGTAAAGCACATGTCAAACGAGCTGGAGGGACGGCATCATGTTGAATGAAGGGCCAAATAAGGTGTTATTCCGGAGCCAGGAGTTCTTCTTTTAGCAAACAAAGGTATATGAGATATCACAAAATATTCATAAAAACGATTTCTCCCAAACGCCCCTCAAAAACACAAAAACAAGTGTCAAATCAAAATTACCGTCCGTTTGCCGCCCAAACGCCGTTGACAAAGGAAGTGGTCGAGCACGGATGCGCAGTGGTGTCGGCAACGCCATATGTTGCATATTGTTGAAAATAAAGCCATGTTTCATCTGACCCCGTGTTTCAACTGGCCCCGCTCTCCCCTATAACAGACAGAGATAATTAGGTATCCATGGCAACGCCCAGCAGATATACACCAGACATACATCCGGTATGGGCACCAAAGGCCACCTGCATGACCTAGTGTCAAAGAGCGGATTTCTGGCAAAACTCTGCAAGCTATGTATGTAAGGATATGCTCCAAAAACGTTTAAATCAGATACATTTGAACGTCCGTTAACCCGCGCCCCACTGGGGTCTGTGTATAACACGCCCTACTGGGGGGGGGGGGGGGGGGCTATTCATAGCCCCCCCTCCTAACTCCGAAACTACTGGGCCGATCGTCAAAATTCAAACGGCGTCTGATAGCCCCGGAAAAACTGTCGAGCGAAACCTAATTTCATTGACCTCGAGGTCACCGATGACGTCACAGGTCAGGTCAAAGTAAAAATTATTAGCACTTTGGCTTGTTCACATTTTGGGCTCTCGCCGCCGTCTTACAAGTCAGATCAGGCTCATTTTTGGTTTCCACACTCGTGAACAGATGCTCTAGATACCTTGAGGGTACCAAACTTGTACTTTGATTTTCAGGTCAGGGTCAGGTCATCACAGGTCACGAAAATATTATATCATGCGTCGGTCACGTGACACATGTTTTATGGTCCATTTAGGCCATAGATTTCGAATTTGATGTCGTCTGTGTCATTCAAGGTCATTTTGAGTCGAAATTAGCTTAGGTCAGGTCACTTTCAGGTCAAAAAAGGTCAAATTTTGAAGTTGAAATTTTTCAACAAAAAAGGTGTCTATTGGATGCAGTTTGAGCTCAGGAACACGATGGTGCCATTTATATTGGTGTACGATGCCAAATACGTACTGAAAAATTGATTTGAAAAATTAATAATTGTGAATTTTTTTGCAATAATGCGTATAACTTGGCCATTTTTGAAGATATTTAGCTAAAACTTGCTAGAGTTAGTCATAATCATGCGTTCTGTCACATATATTCCGGTTTTTTCGAAAAGTCAAAAACTTTTTGAAAAAAATATAAAAATATAAATTTTGTAATATTATTATATAAAATTTTCGAAATTTTCAAAATTTTGAAAATCCGAGATAGCAGTTTGATAGCGCGGTCAATTCTGAGTCCTTTCATGCAAAGAAATTGGATCTAGCTTAAAAACTGAGCTCTTGGGAGCGATTGCCGTGGTTCCATGTTTTGCGTCGAAATCGGACGAACATGACGTCACTCTGACGTCATTTCCGGCCGACCTATGGTAGCTACGAAGTTCAAATTTTGACACAAGGTGTCAAATTGATGCAGCCGAAGGTACTGAAAGTTTGGCGTCAATTCGTCAAGCGGTTTGGAAGTTATTGCAGAAAAACGGGAGGGGGGGCTATAAATAGCCCCCCCCCCAGTGGGGCTCGGGTTAAGCCATGGGACATGCGTCACACATGTAAAGGGAAGGTCCGTTGGTGTTCCACGAGCTCAGAAATCATGTTACACTTCCTGATAAGCAAATTTGTGCACGGCTCGGACATGGGGATCATCCGGAATCTGCTTGACAAATAGGTGATTAGAAAAAGGTAACCCCCGAAAGTATGAGTTGGACGATAGTTTGATTAATCAGAGAACTTCCAAACTTTTATTAAGTGGTAAACGTTGATCTACTCGTAGGCAAATGAAGACCAAATACATGAAAAACGTGCCGGATTATCGTCTTCATATACACAAGAAGAGCGGTGGAAACATTTTTGTATTTGTTCCCATGTTAGCTGTATATTTATAAATAAATCACTCCACTTGTGGTTTTCAAAGTATATGGATAACCTGCGTAATCTCTTCGTGATTATAAAAAAAGAGCAGAGCTTACGAGTATAACTGCGGCGTCCTGTCTTCAAACGAGGGTAAGATACCGCATCAGATGCTTCCCGTCCGCTCGGGCCGAATATGGGTCAGCAGTGCTAGTTGTGCCGGCTCTGCACTGTGTCATATGCTCGCAGGACCGGCCGGCCGGGCCCGCAGCGGTGACCGCTTACGGTCCCTTTTGTTCCCATCCGGGGTATTAAAGACAGTCTCACGTTTGAGCACTACAACTAGAAACCACGTACTGTCAGATTAATCCACCCTTACACCGATCATACGGCCTTTTCCTGCTCATCTACAACAAAAATAACACAAGCCACCTTCTGCGATCGGCCTAGTTGTTTCCGGAGTAAAAACAACTCCCAAAAACTTGCCTAGAAAACGGCCCGCACCTGATGCAGGGTTCACTGACCTGGGTCGGTCAATGACCCCGGGGCGATAACCCGGCAGCGGCCCGGACATGGGGCTCACATTCACCGAGCACACTCAATGGACGCGCCGGTGGGGCGGTGTAGATTTGGTGAGCCGTGCCCGGTGGCCCAGCGGCGGCCGGGCCATATCCTCCTGGTCGGCACGTGGGCTGGAACTGGAGCGGCGCTATATACCGACACCCGACACACCGCCGACACCGACACCGATACACTGCCGACACCGACACAGCGCCGGGCGGCTGTTTACCGACAACAATCGCCGGGCTACGGTTTCTACCTAAATACAAAATATATTTAACATATTATACCTAAAACTTCATAAAAGCTTAACCCTCGCCCATGTAGGGGAGGGGTTGGTGCAACCCCCCCCCCCTGAGGTTTTTCGAAAATAGTGCAAAAACGGCGGCGCGCAGCGCCGCCAAATTTTGGGTACCTTATGGGGCAAACCTTGCGCATCTTTTGATAAAAAAAATTTGACCGGGTCATGTCAGGTCACGGAGTTATGACGTCACAAAGGGAACAGCCTCCGGCCGGATTTTCACAAACTGAGTGCCAACGCCCGAGGTTTCCTGCCGGTGGTAGGGACATCGGTTGATGGATCGTGATGAAACTTCCCATGCATGTTGGAGCAAGTATTGGCTATCATATGGTATAAGAAACTTGACCGGGTCAGGTCAGGTCACGGAGCTATGACGTCACAAGAGGAACAGCGTCCGGTACTATTTTTGAAAAGCGCCCGAACCACTATTTTGCTAATTCTTGTCACCTCAATGGGAATATGCAGCAATATTAGCTTCTATAGGGAGCAAATGGACCTTCCAAATCCAAAAATACAATCAGATTTCAAAAATTTAAATTTTGATTTTTCGAATTTCTGCCGCCGACTGTGACCTTGCCGACTTCCGGCGCTCCCAACGCGCCATTTTTAGAGCTAGGGAAACGAAATACATACCAAACGATAAAGAATTGATCAAGGAACACGATAGTGAAGGTTTCAAGTCGATATCTCCCACCGTTTTGCCGCAATCGCCGCGGAAAGTTGAAAAAATCTATTTTTCCGAAAATTTGACCTTTGACCGGTCAAAAGTAGGTCAAATGTTGACCTAGGACCAAAAAATATACCACCAATCGCGAGATCTCGGCGAGAGCAATCCGTTGGTCTTTTCCGCTAAGCTCTACGACGCTCCGTTTTCAAACGCCAAGGGGGGGGGGTCGCACCAACCCCCCCCCTGCATGGGCGAAGGTGGCAGATCGCCGTTTACGGGCGAGGGTTAAAATGGTACGCGATCTGCATTTCAAAATCCCCATATACAGAGAGCAATCCTCTTCGAAGTTAAAACCTGCCAACATCCTCAACATTGTCCGCAAAACCTCAGAGGGAGACGTCCATTGCCATGGTCCAATATCAATCACGCTTTAGAGAGGGAGCACATTATCTGTACTGCCCACCGTCTAATTATTCTCAAGCCGCACAAGCTTCAGAGAAGATGAATGGGAGAGGACCGACCGGTGCTCTTTTACTGTCCACTGTAGTCGCCACGCCTCAGCTGCGGTATCTCACCGTGTAATACAGCGACCGTATCCTCTACCCCGCTGCGCTTTCAAACGCTGGAACTCGGTTCGGCCGCTCGCCGGACCACCAGCTGCCGGAGAGCGCATTCACCCCCGAGAAAGTCCTGGCGCCGCCACCCACGGGCGGGGGCGGGGGCGGGGGCGGGGGCGTCCCATGACCACTCTAACCGGCTGACCGATATCGGCGCGGACCCGCCGGACGGCCAGGTAGGTCACAAACATCCCGACTCGGTGCGTTCACCCCAGCTGTTGTGCTGGACGCGCGTCCGGCCCATTTGGGCGCTCGCGCTCCCATGGCCGCGGGCTGTGACCGCGGGGACTGACCGGGCCACCAGCCGGAACATTACCCGGTGCGCGCCGGACCCGTGCTCCGAACCCGGACCCGGAGAGTCGGAACAGTCCGCCCGGCCTCTACTCACAGCGCGGGAGAGACCGCTCCGCCCTGCACCTGCTCCGACACATGCCATGCATGTAAATGGAGGTTGGATCTGGCAAGTGGCAGGGGTACGAACTACCCTATATGCAGTACCGGCTACAAGGCACCACCAAACCACGGCTGCTCTATCGACGCTGGTTGAGCATCGCGTTAAACTTGCGTAAATGCATCATGGCCAGCATAGTTTGCCTGTATTGCATAATGCTCGTCATTTCTTTTATCGCTATCTAGTACCAGTATAACGCCTTTTGCGGCGACTAACGGAGCGAGCGAGAGGGTGGGCCTTGCACGTGCGAAATTGCGAGGGGGTACCTCCAACTGACTTGTGCACGGCACCTTACTAATCGGTCTCTAGCGATGTGCCAAATTTGAGCACAATCGGCCCAGCCGTTCTCGAGATCCGGAAGCGGCACCCTGCACGTGCGCACGTGCAAAATGGGTCCCAACTGACTTGTGCACGGCACCCTACTAACTGCTCCGTAACCGTGTACCAAATTTGAGCGCCATCGGTCCAGCCGTTCTCGAGATCTGGAAACGACCCCTGCACGTGCGCACGTGCAGCAGCACCCCAACTCTGGCACATGGATATGCATTGCCTAGTGGGTGCCTACCTACATGCCAACTCTCAGCGCAATCGGCCCAGTAGTTACCGAGATATTGCAACAATTACAAAAGTGACGCCTCTTCGTTTTGCACGTGGCACGTGCATAAGGGGTCACCCACATGCATCGGGAATAGTGCAATACTTGGTAGAAGGAATGAAGCTACCCTACAAAAATTACCGCATGTAAATCGGTCAAGTGGTTGCTGAGATATAAGCCTCGCAAAAGCGTGACCACGGCCGGCCGGCCGGCCGCTCATCTCAAAAATTTCCGTTAATCTAAGGAAAGACTACGCTCGCTTCGCTCGCTCCGTAATAATGGTATGTAGCATGTATTATGTAAGTAAGAAGTATGAGTAAGCAATGATCAACTTTTAATTTATATGATTCACGTTACTCGTTACGATAAAGTCACAGCGTGTATTGTCAGTACAAGCGGTTGGGCTCTCAATTATATAACACTTCAGCCTCCGATTTATTCAGCAGCAGCAAACTTTCCTTGTCGAAGTAGGTACACAAGGTCAATAAAGGGTTTCAAGGGCTTGACCCGAGGTAAAAGTGTCATTTGTAAATCCAATTCTGATGCGATTGTAGCTCTGCACTGGACACAAGTTTAGAATGTCAACAGAGAAGCAGCATTGCAATCAATATATCCAAAAGTTTCCTTTCTTTTCAGATACAACTAAAAAGTCTGCAAAAGGTTTTCATTTCTCAGCTTTTGGTATATTTCGAAGAGAACAGCTCAGAGTAAAAAACGCTCGACAAATGATATTGTGTCACGCCCAGCTTACCTATCTCACGGCATAAAACATATTTTGCCAATCACAAAAAGCACAACAGGCAGACTTTCAAGCCTAATAGGTTTCGGTGCATTTCAGCTTTATCCATGGTACCGGCCCAACTCTAATGCTCATTGCACAATGCACATGGCACTGTCCATCTTCCACAGCACCTTAATTTTCCAGTGGAGTAGCCCACCATAATCTCACCGATACAAGCCCAGGGCTGACTGCTTCAACCGCAGCTCTGTACACTGACTGAGTGTTGAGGTTGTTTTTCATTAGCCGTTGGCGCCGTTTTCCATTAACATGCAGTGAAAGTGGTCAGCGCTCCGGGGGGTGTCAGTCGGGTTGGAGCCGTCGGTGGTCGGTCCAGGTCGGTCAATGACCTCACCCCGTCCGAGCATTGGTCAGAGAGCTGTCCTCGACACAGCGCAGCTCAGTTCGTAGCACAGCGTAGTTCAACTTTCGCCGTTGGGTCAGACACTGCGCATTAGGCCTTCTGCAGCCAAGTAACAAGGAGCTAGAAGAGATATATCTGCATTCACTGGCAAAGCATGGCAAATTGGCAGTATCTTTATCCAGCATCACCGCTTTACAATCGCCGGTGAAAGACATGCATCCAATCTCAACGTATGTATGCACGCGTATACCCACACACAAACACAGAGGGGAATCCAAGAGGCCATCAGACACAAGAGAGCGCCTGTTGGGCGATGAGGCACGCAGGTATGGTGCCTGTTGTGTCACACCGTCAGTTCTGGGTCACCGGTGGTGACGGTGACGGCGTCACCTGACTGCTCGTGTCATCAGCGAACGGTCGAGTAACCCGAGCAGCGACCGGCCTTGGCTGGTGGCTCCGTCAGGGAGAGGCGACATGGCACGGGCCGTGTCAGCCTATACTCGGGACGGATGGGCCAGGTCAGCTGGCTGATACATTTTTAGTCACAGCTAGGTACTGTATGTATGAGAGTGAGAGCGAACAGACGCCAGCCGCCGGCCCGCCAACTGGAGCGGGGAATCACATTTTACAAACCTTACAAATCAAATGCAACCTCTGACCTGGCAACATTGCGGTCTCCGCTGTATCTTGTGTTCGCCAAAGATAGTCAGAACTATGAGTCACACTCAATCAGTCCCCTCCGATCGGCTCCAGCTAAGTTGAAACACCACTGGATCTTTACAACTGAACAATGAACATCAAACACCCTTTGGGCACAGGACAAGTTCCGTCGATTAGCCCAGCTTCTTCCGGTCTGTCCCTCTGGACAAACGGTCTGAGAAATGCCATCAGGGAAAAGATAGCCAAGTCGGACTGCGGACTACTTGTCGACAATGGACGACGTGCCCAGCGACCCTATAGCTGCATGGGTCGCTGGGCACATAGCATATAGCTCATATATATATATGGCACATAGCATATAGCGCATATAGCTCACCGTATATGTACGCGGACGACACCGCAGCACTGTGCGCCGGGAACTCCATCCAGATAGCCAAGGACAGGGCCCAGAGGGCTGCAGACGCCCTTCTCGCCTGGGCAAAGAAGTCGAAGATGGTCGTTGCAGCTGAGAAGACCCAGATGCTGGTGTTGTCACAGTGGCACCGCGACGCAGTCGACTGCCAGATTAAGATGGCGGGGAAGACAGTGTCAGCCACGGACTCCATCAGCCTACTCGGCGTGCAGTTAGACCGTCTCCTCCACTTCGGCCCCCACTGCCATAAGCTGAGGAAGAAGGTCCGCCCACGCATCGCGCAGCTGCGTCAGCTGTCCGGACGCTCCTGGGGCCTCGAGGAGGACCTGCTCCGGACAGTAGCCAGCGGCTATGTCCGAGGAGCCCTGGAGCATGCCGCAGCAGCCTGGCTTCCTGCCACGCCGCCCTCCCACGTGGAACTTCTGGAGAGGGAAATGAGAGCAGCGGCGAGAGTCGTCACGGGGTGCACTCGCAGCACTCCGTCGGACGCGCTCATGGCGGAAGCGGGCCTTCTCCCGGTATCGGTGAGGAGAAGGACACTGGCTGCGCGTTTCCTGGCCAAGGCGACTGCGCTCCCCCCGGAGGAGCCGCTCCATCGAGTAGCCGCGTCGGACGCCCCGGCCCGTCTAAGATCCGTGACGGGCTGGAGAACCCTGGGACGAGAGATGTGGGAGGCGGCCGGTGTCGGCCCCCCTATCGACCCAGTATCGCAGGCGAGCGTCCCCCCGTGGGAAGTGAAGAGCGGGGTCACCATCAGCCTGGACGTGGGACCACTACCACTGAATGCGACTTCCACACAGAAGAGAGACGCGGCGACCTGTCACCTAGGTAGTCTGCCACAGTGCGCGACTTGGGTTTGGTCCGACGGCTCGGTGGAGGGAGGCATCACAAACGGCGGCGCTGGCGTTTTCATCGAGGACCCGGACGGCCAGCAGCACCTACTCACGGTGCCGGCGGGGAACGTCTGCTCCAGCTACCGTGCTGAAATGGTAGCCCTCAGAGAAGCGCTGAAGTTCCTGCTGGACCGACAAACCCTCCCTCCTGAGCCGATCGTGATATGCACGGACTCCCAGTCAGCTCTGGCGACACTCCGGGGTGGCCCCTCTACCCAAACAACCCTCATAGGAGGAGAAATCTGGGCGGCGCTTCAACAGCTGGCGGCCCGCGGCAGGCGTACCTACCTACAGTGGGTACCTTCCCACTGCGGCCTGCCCGGGAACGAGAGAGCGGACGAGCTGGCGAAGCAAGCTTCAGCACTGGACCAAGAGGAAGTCCCCGTCGACGCCATGACGGTGTACCGCGCGGTGGCAAGGACGGCGCGGGACCAGTGGGTCAGCGACTGGCCGCGCGGATGGTACCGCAGCCTCATGGGAGCGAAGCTGCCGGGACCAGTCAGACACCTGGATCGAGCGGAGGCGGTGGATGTGCACCAGTTGCGAGCGGGGCACTGGTCAGGCTCCGCCCAGTACCTCCACCGAATCGGCCGGAACCCGTCGCGACACTGCCCGCAGTGCGAAGACGTGGACTGCCAGGGTGCCCGTTGCCCCCTGTGCAGAGAGACGGCGGATACTCCGTACCACGTCCTGGTCGAGTGCCCGGCCCTGATGGGCGCCAGGCTGCGACTCACCGGGACAATCAGACCCAACAGGGAAGAGGTGCGGAGCGACGGAGTTGTCGCGGCCCTGGCGGCCGCGTTCAGGACCCTGCAGAGCCGTCAGGCTACAGTCGACTGAGGTCGACCTGGAGGGAACAAACAACAACAACAACAACCCTATAGCTGCAGCAACATATCGCGACATGAGACGAGAGAAATGGAGCCGACTCAGGTGGCCATGAGGCCGGGCGAGATATGTTCATTGCTTATTTATCAATGTGCTCCCCTGACCGATAAAGAAACACTTTCGCCTCGTACTCATACCAAGAAAAGATTAGGTAGATATACCTTCTCATCAAATGATTCTTGCCTCTTGGCTTCGCCAATTTCGTTTCATATTTATTAATCAAGTTACATGAACTTTCACGTGTTATCGGCTGTGTAAGAAGCTAAACCATGTCACGACTGAAGCCGATTAAAAACTTCGCGCCGGATTTCGAACATATGGAGGTAACATGGTGCACCTCATGACACACCTGCTGCTTCTGTGCAAATCGTGCTGTGAACGGCCCTGAGTTTAACTGCGTCCAAGTCACCAGTTTCATTTTCAGCAGAATTACGTCACCCGTCAGATTCCTGGCCGTCGTATTTATTGATGATAATGGCTAAGACCTGCCCAAACAAATACAAAAATGGCTGCAATATATCGTTACGGGCCTGTTGACGACCGATAAGCCGCAGATCGGTCGTTGAACCCCGCGGTTCGCCGAATGGTGTTTTCGTGAGTCGGGGCCTTCGCGGCACGGTAAGGTAACTTTGAAATGACCTGTCTGGCCTACTTTCTGCTAGCAAACACAAGTGTCTACATGACTCAGATCGAGGATCTGCTATTTTTGCACGATGAAAAGATAGCACACTCACTAGCACGCCCTTTGCAACATATTTTTAACGGACCATGTATGGAATGTAGAACCTCCCTGTTGCTAAATGACTATGCCCACTTGGGGGGTGAGAGAGTACATGCCGGTACATTTCCTCAGCACAATTAAAAACTTATATCCGCTGTTGTGCCTGGTTTAGATACTCCATGGACCATGAGTAATTAGAATACAAACAGTCCTTCGAACCGCAATCACAATCAGATGCGATGGACTACTGAGCACATTGCTGCGGTGGTTCGCGGAAACTTTCACTGCCGTTCAGGGGCCGGACGCTGCGTTTGCAGATGACGCGGTGCCGTCGCCGCTCCTCAAACAGTCATAACCTCTGCCGCACAGCCAAGGCCACAGTGGTGGCCGGCCGACCCTGACCTTGTTCCGTCGGAACCGGCGGTTCCCGGACAGGGGGAGAGGTTCGATGACGGCGGCCGCCGACGGTGACGACAGGACCAGTGACCGTCGACGGCCACCGTCAGCTGCACGTGAGGTGTCCAGCTCTACATATTATACGGGGAAGCCCAGGCAGCTCACATCACGTGGTTGGTGATTATAGTTACAAAGCAATGCATCAGTGTTAACGTACAACCTACAAGTGAGAACAGCAGAGTTAGACTCAAACTCTCTATTGCAGCGACAAAAATACGCATTATCAAGTCACCCAACCCGATTGTGCTAGATACTTGTCGCACGCTTATACATACTAAGCTTGACAGCCTTCATCCCCAGCTGGCAAGTGAGCCCAGATGTTTCATCCTTCTCAATACCTCATTATTTCCAACGCTAACGAAGGAACTTTGCCGCACGGGCGTGCATTCGAGGGCCCAGAACAGCTGCGACGAACGCTGCAAGGGGCATTTTCTCCCAAAAGTCCCTGAAAATGACAAAATGTGCTGCTTCGCAGATCAAGACAAACGTCTTTGGATATGAGCAATGACATATTCTTTCTGCAATAGATAAAACGGAATAGCCGTAAATTTCGGACTATACCGGGGGAAGCGGAAGGGGAGGCAGTCACTTCAGAGACTCCTCGGACCCTCCAGCAGGCGCATGGAGTGGAAGGTGTTTGGAATGTGCGATGCAATATTATTTCATTAGCTTTAGCGATTTTTTATCAACTTTTACTTTTTTGCAAATACTTGACTGTGTGGCTAAGTTTCACACAATTCATCGTTATCGCACTGGGCAGACATACGCAGTTCCAGAGTCAAGGCTGAGTTGGTCCTCCGATAACTGAGAAGAGGATCGTAAATGTTATCCTTGACTAAGTACAGCTCCTGTGGCGGCCAGTGATAAAAAGCATTAGGATGACAAATACCCGGCATCTCACGGCAGGGCCCCTTCGGAGTAAAGGGGAAAGCTGGGTTATCCTTGGAATGACGAGGCGATAGCCTAAAGGTGTGGTGCGCAGCGCCAGAGGTGTTTTTATTATGAAACGATTATATAATGGTGACGGAATTTCACAAACAAATTCGAACGAAGCAAAAGCATCTCCACGTCGAATCAGTCGTACATTATTTGATCATTGCATCTGACCTATATCTCTCAAACTAATGCGCCGATCGTCGCGAAACTTTCAGTATAACTTGTACATCAATTTTACACCTTGCGACCAAATCTTTTTCCAGTGGCTATGATAGGGTGGCCTCAAATGACGTTAGAGTGACGTTATGTTCTGCCATTTTCGACAAAAAAAAAATAGTTTGCGTTAAGAGCTTTCATGCCTATAGTTTTGAAGATAGAGAAAATGTTTGGAATAAAAAAGTGTATAATAAACAGGGCTACAGAACTGTTATCTCTGATTTTTTATTTTGAACCCCCAATATCAAGAACGTGATTTTTAACCCTCGCCGGCACAGGGGGTTGATGCAACCTCCCCCCCCCTAAGGTTTGTTGCGAATAACTCGCGTAAAAAGCGGCCGATCGCGACAAAACTTTCAGTACCCTTGCATTGATCAATTTTACACATACTCTGAAAATTTCATGACCTTGACCCAAATGACCTTTGACCTGTGGCCTTCTTTCCGAGACCATGTTTGGCCGGAATCGCGATTCGGCGTATGTCGGCTCACATTAGCCGCGCGTTTGCAAGCTTTTCGTGGTTTCAAACGTTCAAACATGTGATTGGGGGGGGGGCAAAAATAGCCCCCTCCCACCAGGTCGCGTTATTATCAGACCCCACTATAGGTGCGGGATAAATTTGGTCTAACTCATTTCAGGTTACCTCTCGGGCAATTATAACTATAACTTGCTAATCCCGGAGTTGCTACATGTGACATTGGCTTCTTGATCGTTTTGGAATATATTTTAGCGGTTTACGATTCCAGATTGTCCATAAAGGAAGACGTTGCAATAATGTGAATCTCAGCAAAATGATCGTTTCAATTGTCTTATTCTAGACTTGAGGACTGCTGGCTCTGCTTCCAGCGCAGAGAGAGGATCAAGCTTATTCGGGCATTAAACATTTTTGGACCACTTCAAACGACTGAAATGGTTTGCTCGCTCGGTGAGCGGGCTGGCCTCTCCTCCTCGGGCAGCTCCTGGCCCAATCCTGGCCGGCTGCCGGTTCGGCTACTGTTGCCGTCACGTCACACGGGCACTGCTGACGTCACGGCTGGCCGCCCGCCGCCGAGGATAGGGCTGAGGGGCGGCTGCAGCTGCGACGTACCGGTCGTCGACCCCGCCGTAATACCACCTTCACCACTGACCCACATCGGCGCCGGGCCCCCGCCGCGCGCGCGCGCCTCTCACTCGACACGGCGACGCCGCAGCTCAGGCGCGCCACCGCGGCGCGCCTCAGCCGGGCCGATGAACCTTTCAAGGCCGCGGCAGGCGACTGCAGCCAGTCGTCATGCTTTAATCTGTCGATTTCCCCACGACCGATCGCAACATGAACTACTGAGGACGGATGGCTCCGCTCCCGGGGCGCCATTAGAACTTGTGGTGACCAGGAGAACTATCAGTACAGTGTTCTGCCAGGAGGTGGCAGCGCCTGACGGCGGTCTAAACTGTGGCTCCTTTCTGAATAGATGACGCCACATGCTGGCAAAGGGTCGGTCATGAGGTTTTACAGGGCCGGTAGCTGGTTTGCAACCAATGGCTTGCTTAGGTACTGATATGGACATGGACATTGGACAATGCAAGACGATCATCAGTTAAGGAAGAATAAATTGGCATTCAGACTCGAGGTAAGGGATTATACCGTAATGGCCTCATTGAGACTGATGAGGTCACAAATCCTAATTAGGGTAGTGTGGGGTAATTTGAACATATTTTCACGTCTTCTCCGTTGTACCTAATTCCAGCTCAACCCTGGATGAAGAAAAACTGTTTCAGTAGCGCATGTGTCACTTGCTTTCACCATGCAAGCCTTATCTTTGGACGAGCCGAGCATACCTTGAATAGCATAGCATCACTTCTCCACCAAGTCACGGTGTGTTCAAATTGCCCCACCGCGGGGTGATTTGAACATACTGTCTTTACCTGCCATAAAAAAGATAGTTTCGCCAGCACCGATGTTGTTTGACCAATAAACAAATAGGCAGAGCAATTCTAAAAATACCATCATTTGAAAAATCAACACAACAACAAAAATAAGAGTTGCAGAGTATCAATATCTGCACGCTGCACACCGGTCAGTTGACAGAATTCGCCTCTCTTCAATTAACAGAACGTCTATCATCTCCGTTCGATAAAAACTCTACCAAACCTTACTTCATCTGTTGTAGTGGTGCCAATCGGAACCTGGACATTCGGAGTTCCGATTCTTTATAATGTCCAATTCAGCATTGATTGCACAAAGGTATAGAAGTCTGGACAACGTTGGACGATGGCCTGCCACACTTAAGCATTTTTATCAAGTAATCGTGCGTCAGTAGCATTGATTGGCGAATCTCAACATAATGAACACTTTTCGGCTGGTAAAATTACATGATAAGCAATATAAATGACGGTTTTGAGTGTTGATAGCTGCATAATTTTCGGACATATTTGGACAAATAGTTGATTTTAACATTTTTGGACGGAAAATCAACGAAAATGCCAGACATTAGACGGATATTAGACGTAACTTTTCTAAAACTGGCATAACTTATCTGCTACTGCTTTGGGTCAAAAATATTGGCAACAAAAAACTGGGAGCGTTGTTTTTTCGGAGCTATCCCTGTCTTCATTGAAATTCTCACACTATGTTCAAATTACCCCACGCTAAAAGTTATTTTGCAATTTTTAAAAACAGGGTTCAAAAGCAAATTTCTTGGATTAAAGGCACTGATTAGGTCATTGTACAACAAAAGCCGTTGCGTATTAGGCGCTAGCAATGCAAGATTTTGCGCTGCAATGAAGTTGCAATGACGTGTTGTTAGGCGTTTATCCTTGCGAAATTGATTTTTTACACTGTGCGTCAACATCTTCATTCCCTGAAACTTTAAACCCCGTTCATATGATAGCCCTTTTAGTTACGATAATTTCTCTCATTGGTCTTATTGTCATGCCACTTATGGATTTTCCGTAATTTTGTGTTATTCACACTATGTTCAAATTGCCCTACATGTTCAAATTACCCCACCCTACCCTATTTACCTATAGCTGACTGAAATAATTACCTACCGAGTTACCGACCAATCTAAGGTATTTGCCAATGAGCTGTTCGCCTGTTCAGTGTCTTTCTCGGCATTTCGCTCATCCACATGTCTCCAGTGAGGTCTATCAAATGGTCAATCAGTCCTGATTTCGAAACATTTGGACAACTCGGCCCACTCATGCACTAAAAGAGCCACAGTGGCAAAAAGCATTCAACAGCTATCTTTTTCTAATATTCGAGAAGACCTCCGTCAGGTCAACGGTAAGCCCCACTGAGCGCAAAACCGTAAAAAAGACGCTTGTATTCGGAAACCATTTTCTGGTATCTACGTTTGACAAAATGTTTGTATGTCATTCATTTTACTAACCATTACATTCTTTCGTCGCACCGCGTCGAGCCATCAATAACCTCCGAACATTGACTTCTCAGGTCAAGGTCACGACCTGACCCAAGTGAGTACCTACTTAATGGTGCAAATCAGTTGATATCTTTCCGTGAGAAGAGCACATCGAGAGCACAACGATGATTTATGACCTTGAAAGACCTCATCTGGCCTTTCGAGTGACCGTTGGCCATCTGCTGCCTATTGCAGAATGGTATGGTCCTTTAAATATTTCTAAATTTTGGAAGCTTCTGCAAAACCTTTCTCATTGTTTTGATAGGTACCTTACAGTGAGTGAATAAATCTGACCTCATATTCAATGGCATACAGTCAATTGTGGATCGGAACAAAACCTAAGCTCGAGCTAAAAGGCTTTCCGAAACAAAGAAAAACAGTTGACCGTCGGTAACTGTTGCCAGCCAGTGCCGACCCCGGCGCAGCAGTCAGCCGGTAACGGTCCGTGGTCCCCGTCTCCCCCAATAGCCACATATCGGTCCAGTTAGCGACACGTTGATCAGTCTGCAGCGATGAACGGACCGGCGCGCTACTCTATCGGAAACCCAGCAGGAAAACCGGTCCCACAGTCCCGGCAGCTAAAAAGGTGCAGCAAAAACGCGTCACCGTAAATTGATGCCGCGTAAAGATATAGTGTCCGGCTAATTCATGCCGGAAAGCAGTCCAATGTCTGTCTTATTCATGCCGGAAAGCAGCCCATTGACCATTGGGCACTACAATTGTCTATACGTTGCTGGTCGGTCGGAATTGTGTGTCACATCAGCGTTTTTACGCTCATAGACGTTGAGTAAAATAAATATGCCGTCATAAATTTTCGTCCCGCTTATCTGCTGGACCGCACTGACTGAATTCAACTCCAATGATCGTTTGCATTACCTCTCGGATGACCTACGTGATATTACTATATACGTGTATGACAGGTGGACAATTACTTATTTTATAAATTTTTCCTATGTTTCCTATTTTTGAGGCATTTATCACAAGCACTCCGCAGCATCAAGCTAGCAACGGCAACAACCACCAATTAGTCCTCAACTGGTCACTGGTCAGTCTCCACTGACAGGTTGGAAATGTTATATCAGCACAGTGGCGGCGGATTCGATTTTGGCGTGGGGGGGCAAGGTCCCAGTCGAGATGATGTCATAGGCGGATCCAGAAAGGCGTTTTCGACATTGTAGTGGACATACCCCCCCCCCCAAAAAAAAGTGTCCCAAATCCAAAAACTCCTCGGATTTCGATTCCTTATGGGGAGGAGCCTTTTGCATGCTCCTTTTTTTTTGCTTTTTACTGCTGAACAGTAAGAAGCAAAAAAAAATCCTGATAAAAGTGTTATTATTAGGAAACATAAGGTACGTTTTGTCTATTTCGGGCGATGCAGGGGCCAGGGGGAGGGGGAGTAAATATTTGCTTTAAATGCCCGCTCCCTGCATCCGCCAGTGGACGATGTAACGCTTTTCGTATTGCTGTACCTATTAGAAAAAAGCTCCCATGGGAAAAATTGTGCCATAACCCGATCGCATATCAGATGCTGAAGAACGGTGCCAACCCTTTTGAAGTAGGCGAGCGCTATTCTTCAATGAGGTAACTCGTTACCATTTCCTCTGTTCATTTTACGTTCGATTTCCGTTTAACCTTCCTCTATATTTCTGAGACAGATGAGGGAGCGCGGCGGCGGGCTGGAGTGAAGGAACGGTGGCCTGGAACGAGAATCCAGAAGCTCTGGGTGGGGCGTTTCTTTATAGCTTTAGGGTGCGCTGACTGCGGTAAGGTTCAAATTATTACATCAAATTTTGCCACGACATCTACCGGTTCAGGCACTCGAGAATCAGCGGCCAGTGCTATCTGCAAAGACGAAGCATTTCCAACCCAGCTTCAGCAGCCTGGTGTCAGGGCGTCTCAGGTGGCTTTAATTACAGTTGCACATACCAAGCGACCTCAAAGCAGCCAGTCTGTGGCCGAAACCATTCGGAACAGACTTCAACGAAAAGTGAGACAAGGTTAGTGCTATCGTTAAGTACCATTATAGACTTGGGCCCCGTTGGCTTGACCCACTGGAAGGTGGTAGTTATCAGACGCTGCAGGGCATACTCATTTTTCCCAAATGCCTTAGATTTTGCTTTCGTGCTCCTAGGCGGCGGAACGGGGAGGGCACCGGGGCACCGTGCACCCTCTTGATTTTGGCATTTTAACGTTAGCCCTATGGGCGTTGCATGGAAAGAATGGGACCAAAAGTCGGCAGTGCCCCCCCTTAATTGAAGGTGTTCCGCCGCTACTGTTCGTGTTTGATGCTCTTTATTCTATAGCCAGCTTTTAGACAGATGGGGCCCACTTATGAGCAGTACCCTAACCCTCAAAAGTTTCCAACATTAATTTTTACTTTTTTAATAGTGAAATTGAAATAAAGCGGATACTGAACTGTGAACATCCAGTGTTTACACTGGCCCCACACCAGCCTCCGAATGCCCAAAGCAGATCTCTGATGACTGGCCTTTGGGTGTCATACCATACCGTGCATTGGTCAATGTGGTAAATGTGTACGACCTCGGCGTTTACCATTTTATGCGCTGGAAACTGTTGCGCTTGAAAAAATCAGGGGAGTGGCTTATTATGAGCGCTCATTAGTCCTAACTACCCGCAAGCGAATGGCTAGCCCTTCCGTCTCCGCTCGCTTGCGATTTGGCATTTATGTAGGTACAAAATAGCGGCAAACAGCCACTGAAGGTATGAGTTGCGTCTCTTGCACACTTAAAATATCTCTAAATCGAATATGAAAAGACAAAAAAAAAATGATTTAAAGCGGAAATGGTTAGCATTTACACATATTCAAAAGGCACCGTTGGACAAACTGTAGGAGCGCATAGCTGCAATATCAGGTTATGGAAATTTTCCTCATGTTTAGGGCACAAATTATGGAGGGGCAAGAATATACGTTTGCCCCTCCTCCAAAAGTTTCTTAGGGGACGATGCCTCCTCTGCCACCCCGTATCCGTCGCCCCTGTAAGCGATCACTGAAGGCCTGGGTTGCCGCTGCGTCACGTTGACGCTTATAATGCCTCTAAAACTAGGTTGAAGAGAGGAAAACTTCAATTGAACGCGAACGCTTGCCATTTAAAAGGCAACGTATGATAAAGTATATGGGCATCTGGTTACATCTTCAGATGATCGAACAGCATAATCAGGTATATGGTTTTTTGTCTAAGCTTTGTCACAAATTATGGGGGGGGGCAAAAAGATACTTTTGCCCCCCCACGAGTTTGCCAGGGGGGGCAGCTGCCCCCCCCTGCCCCCCCCGAATCCGCCGCCCCTGTATCAGCATGATAAGTTTCGTTAGACCTAACGTTTTTCTTCCTCTGATTATATATGATAACTCTTGGAGGGTGCGACTCCCTTAAATGTAACATCAAGTTTCCAAAGAAAAAAAAAACGTTGGATTTAGACAAAAATAAATATTTATTGTCATGAGCACGTATAACGAACTTTTAGACGCTCCACAGTTGTTGCAATCGAAGCATATTTTTGTTTTGGATAAAACATATTGCTCAAATAAAAAATGTAGATACATGTAGCTATTTTGATTTTGATTCATTATTTTAGGATGTTATTCTATAAAAAAGGGTCTGGAAATTGAGACGGATTTCAGCTCTGATCTGCGGCCGAGAGTTGCCATGGTATCCCATGGGATACGTGCACTTCCTCCTAACTCCGTGTACCGTTTACAGTCCCCTCCCGGAACTTGGAATAGGTCCGGTGCCCGGTGCACCGCTAAAATGTCGGACCGTATTGCGGTTATGATTACATCACGGATCCACGACCGCTGCTCGCTGAATAAATACGCAATTAACAATGCGTCGGAATGCCGTGGAGTACATATTTAGACGAGCCTTTGTAGACTAGCAGTAAATGTACGTCTTTCAAGTGGACAATAAATCAGCGTACCTATTAGCCATATCTACAGAAAACTGTCGTTTCATCAATTGAGGGTCAAACGATGAAATAAAACGGTTTGAAGATGAATCTCAATAGGATTTGAAGATGCAACAGCCTGCATTTGGATCGCTCGTGGTCAACGTGTCAGCAGAGATAGTTAGCGCCTCGTTCTAACCGACGTCACCATAACGACCCTGGCCAGTGGCCACAGATATCCTATGTCACCCAGAGAGACCCTCTGACGTCATCCAATTCTATTTCCGCGCGTGTTTGGCCTGGACAATATCAGGCTGGCCGGTGTTGGTCCATGGTGCGAGACCAGATACTGCTGACCGGCACGGCGATCGGTCACTGGGTCAGGGGCAGCCCTGACCGAGATCAATGGGTCTTCGGTTAGTAGAGGTTGGGAGTGTGTGCTTGCCGTGGTAAGCAGAAAATACCACGAGCGTAACCTCACGGCGATGCTGACTGCCCCTATACTTACTGTTGAGTGTTGAGTACAGGCTAGACTAATGGGTTCATGGAGAGTGGATGGCAGTGTCAGCATTTGTACTGAAAGTCGAAAGGAATAGCTGACAGGAGGGACGGAGCAGCACCAATGAGCGTTATTATTTACCAACTTGGTTTACCTACCAATTACTGTGAGATGTAGGAATTTTCACGAGTTTGATATGCCTGGTCGTTACCTCAATCATTGTAAGGGTACGGCAAAATAACAGTTTTCCGCGTCCATTGTGCAATGTGACGGTAGTATACGACTACAAACAGACGTATGAATCAGCGAAATACCCTCAGAGGTCAAGGCCCGCTGTCTCATACACTCCAAAGCCATAACACTGCCCGCCGGAGGTGCCGGACCAGCGCTGACGTCGGGAGCGAGTAATGGGCTAAAGCGCTAGTAATTGGTATCGTAAGGTCAGCCATCTTGACACCTCAGGTACCGTTTCGGAACAGCTCTGACGTCATCCACCCACGAAACATTGGCGAGTCTGGTAAGTAGTTATACGACCAACTTCATGAAATGGTTGAACATCACGCAGCTATACCATGCGGTTTGACAGGGATCAGTGCAAGGTCAGATCAGTGGATGACTGTTTATGAGAGCCAATTAATGAAATCACCGATAATTCACATAAACCTATGCCGCGATGCTAAAACCTATGGCCACGATGCCTTCTTTGTTATATGGAAAACTCAGCAAGTGCCGTTTAAGCTACAAGTAAAGTTAGTTTCGCTTGAACGGTTGCATAAACAGCTTCAGAAGTTCTACTGTCGTTTCACTGGCAAATGCGTACATATGTATTTACATGGAGGTACTATTAATTATGGCCTCTGATGCCGGGCTCCGTTACACTTACCCCATCAGAAGTCTCTGAAACTGTTGTTGGGGCAGATTGACGTCCGTTGAAGAGACGTGTGGCGTCGTCAGCAGCTTCACCATTGGCATCTCGAAGGGAAGATCGCGCGGGGGATCTTTCGGAAAGTTACTTTGCCACACTGTCACAGAGTCTTTTAGGATCCCGCTAGTCCACTAAAGCCGCTTAGCTCACTTTCAAAATAGCAGTCACTCACACGATCGGAGAAAAAAAGACGGCGGTACGAAGGCTCGCATAGCTGCAGCCGATTGCTTCACAAATCTTGCGGAGCACAAAGCATGACTAAAAAAATGTAATGTAGGTATGCAGACGAAAGGGTTGGACTTTGGAGAGTTATGGCCTAGATTTGCGATTCCAACGTAGCAATGCCTCTCTCGTATCCAGAAAGGACTGAGTGTTGGAGGGTGAGACGGTGCCCAGTCAACAACACATGGATGGACGAGATAAGTGTCCCGGCTGACAGGACAGCCCCCGAACGGGTGCAGTGAGGTCAGGTCTCCGGAGGAGCCGTGAAGAGGTGCTGAGAGTGCCCCGGCCGCGCCCGGTGTGCCGCGGGACGGCGGCGGACGGACGGGCTCGGCCGCCTTGATCTGGCCTTGAGAGGCGTCGGTCCCGCCCCTCACGGTAGCCCCTTGGTAACCCCCAGCAGTGCCCCCTTCCGCAGTGAGCACGGTGCACTAGCGGGCCGAGCCATGTGGACAACGACTCGTACCGGACAAGGATGTGCACTTTCATTTTCACGAGAGGCTACAACACTGATCCCCACAATCCTGATCCTATCATGCTTTCCCAGAACTGGAATCATATGGCGTTGTATGACACTGTGGATGTTTCCATCCTAAATACTTGTATGCTTGTAAAGAACGTGATCGAAACAGTATGTCTTGTTGGCTGACGAGGGCTTCAAATATTGTTCCACATAGTAGGTGCCTACGAATGGATGAATGAACGGAGACATGCGCCTTGTGCATGCTTGCTTTCACTTTTTAACCCTGACAATGAAGCTGCCAATGCACGTGCCAACTGTGTGTACTGTGCACATTTCGAGGTGGAGCTAGTTTTACAATCTGCACAAAGGCACCGGGATTGTAGCACGCGAGCGGTACGAGGGGCTGGACCGCAGTAACCGCACGGACACGCCAGCGCCGTGCAGTGCCACCGCACCGGGTGAACGCTGAGGGGCCGCGCCGCGCTATCAGGTGAACAGGAGGAAAGGTCTATTCATGAAGACGGATTTTACAACACGAATGTGCCACATATTTGTTGTTGCAGTCAAGGGCAAGCTATCTTCACGTCTGTATCTAAAACGGTGTGATCAAAAACAAGAAATAGAAGCTAAGTAGATCAAACTACCGCACGCTCGTCGCTCAAGCAACAGACATAAAACAAACATAACTTTGCAATTGCCACAGACACCATCGAGTCAATGTGTCAATTTCTGCAACTCTGATCAATGCATTAGGCACCAGTGCCGAACAATAGTTCTCTACGTAAAGAAGGGGAGCGCCAGCATCCACACGGATCTCTCAAAGAGCCTTGAGCGGAACGAAGCTCATGAGAGAGCGGCGACCGTGACGGGTTTGTGTAGCCTTTCCCGGGCCCGAAGCACACCACACCCTGGACGGGGGATGCCAGTCGCCGGGTATCGGGTCCATCCAAACCCGCCGGGTGTGTCGAGCGTGTGAGGGCAGCGTCAGAGCGTCCATGGTTTGTTTTTCAAAGGGCGGGCCTCTCAAGGCTTGCAGAGACCGCTCGCCGCTGGCAGACAGCGTCTGCTCCCACACGTAATCAAGTCATGTGAGCGCGACCAACAGCGGGAAGAGGGCCACGGGTGAATAGGGATGGCCACAGGACACTCAGCAGTCCGTCGTTTATGGTGACGGATGGTCAGTGGTCACACCTTTGAGAACATTTCTAATTAGTGAAGATATGTGTGTATGTAGACTAAGCACCGGAAGTGCCATTTTCCCGTGCCATGTTATAAGAAAAGTAATACAAAAGTGATCAGATGCATGATCTCTGGTGAATAAACTGACATGGAGGAACTGCCCAGCCCGGGCCTTGCGAGAATCACACAATACGCGCCTCCTGGGCACCGATGCCACGCAGCAGCGCGGTATCTTTACTCCGCTACCGTTGGCGAGCTGATGTCAGCGGCTCAGACGTCCGCAAATCTCTGGATATCACCCTGAGCTGGCTCAAAAGATCCAAACCAAAGCTCAGTAGCTTTGAGATCACACACTCGCAATGCGCATCAGACTCCAAGCTCGGCTAAGACTCAGATTCAAACAAGCGGATTGGGCGGAATAAGGGAGAAAATCTGCTCCCCGGTCGTCGTTCGGTTGCTCATAAGCGCTGATACTAGCCGGATTGCGGCGGGATGGGGTTCAGACTCAAGGCCGCGGGTCTATGACACGCCGAGGGTGCCGCGGGACGGTCACCTGTCAGTCGATAACTGGCCCGACCGCTGCCGGCCAGACGTGAGCTGGATGGGACGAGGCCGGCCGCCAGCCAGATCCGGACAGATCTTCCAATTACTGGCCCGTCCCACGCCGATAACAACGCAGCGATAACCCTGACTGACGCCCGACCCAGCCACTGCTACCCAACGTGCTTTGAAGTTTGAATCATCGCGGGCGTTCTTGGCTCCCGTCCTCGGCGCCCCGGCTTATTAATCACGAAATAACGCGGATTTTGGCAGCAGCTACAATATTCTAACGGCGTGTAGTGGAAACTCAGGTTTCCTACGTCATGCTCATCTATGCATGCACTATTTGTTCCGTGTTTTCTGTTTGTCTCTCTATCAATATACAATGCTCATCATGCCTATCTAGTTAATTGTGCGAAGACCAAGATAGCACCAGGCCTTCCTCTTTCCGGTTTGATTAAAGGAAACCAACGTCACCCAACTACATGATGTCAAGTCAATTGGTTGCCTGCGGCAAGGTCAACGTCCCAATTCAGTCAGGCAAAGAAAGTGCAAACAAAGTCTTAACTGGAACTGCATCTGCATTGGGCTGGGCATTGGACGTTGTCAATCAGGCTCCGAGTTGACTAAGGATGACAAAGGTCGCTATGAGTTAGCTACTGTTGCAAGTTGCAACATTAGGCATTTGTATATCTGTAAATAATTGTCCAACGCTTACATCCCATTCCTTACCAGAATGTGCATGTACATCACTGGCTAATGGCTATGATAAATGTTTATCCCATGACTCTCGCAAAATGACAAACATTAAATGCTTCATCACATAAGTGGAACCACTCGGCAGTGTTGGGCGCGCACCGTTCGCGGTGTTAGACACCGGCCCAGAGTGCCTACAGCTCGCCAGCACTCTACGAGTCGCCGCTCCCGCTGGGCCTCACACAACTCAGCAGCTATAGTGCCGTCCCAGGTGGGCTTCGGCTCCGCGCCGGCCGCGCAAACAAACCGTCAGGGCCTTGAGAACTGCAGGAGAGCCTACACCGGCGGCAGAGGCGCGGGGGCATACCTTCCCTGGGCAGCGCACAGACCAACATAGGCAGTGCAGGGAAAGGTCTGGGACTGAAGAGCTCACGTGAAAGAAGCCTGCCCGACTACGAAAGCCGCGATCAGCCTGACCCTCGCCGGTTCCGTCCCTTCCGCGCCACAGTCGCCGCGCTATAGAGCAAGGTCCGGGTTTACGAGCAGGCCCGCCTTATGGGCTGGACGTTTATGCGAGGTGCCGCCGTCACTAGGAAAGACGACGTTTTAAACACGGGGTTAACGACAGTTTTTGCAGCACCGAGGCTCGGGGGCAGCGACCGCCCCCTGCGGGGTGGGGCAGGCGGGCAGGGGGTGACGCAGCTGAGATTGCGCGACAGAAGCAGGGAGCTCCGTTTTTGCGCGGGGGTTACTGGCGTGTTTTTGGATCGCAAAAACGCACCGGCGGCCAATTTCAGTTCGATGGGTTCTTAGAAAAGTCACCAGTCATTCAAGGTCTGCTTTGATTTACGTACTCATGAATGTCGAAAATTCTTCCAGACAAAGGCGAATGACTCTGCGCCGCCTGGTAACACAGTTTTTGCTCACTGGCTGGTGTGTCATGTCAATAGCACTTTACGAAAATACCACCCTGAGCGCAGCATTTGGTGATACTTTTAACAATAAATTTAAGCTTGGAGTCGAAATACTTGCGCAGTTAAATATTCATTACATGACTGCATGTAATTACATGACTGCGTATCCAATGTTTTCGTTTCAATAGTTCGCTGTACTGTAAATGCTGTATTTGACAAATACGCAAAAGCCTGGAAAACTTCAAACGGATTATGCATATTTCAATTATATGTTCCGATTATACTTAATCATACCACGAGCCCATATTTTTAATAAGTAACTTAAAAAACTTAGCTAAAAAAGAAAGGTTACATATAGGTAAATATAATGCGGACTGGCAACTGCACCACGCCCCAAGCTGCACCTATTTAGCTCCCCCTTCTCTTCCGACAATGGGAAGGTGTAAGCGCTGCAGGACGGCCGTTGACCAGTGCAGGAGCGGCCCATTTCACCCTGTCAGGTCATGTGTGCGGGCACTGACCGTCAGTTTTCCGCGTTACCGGAAACTCCTGACCCGACCCCCGTCCCCTCTGGATCGATCGCCCCTCCCTCAGCCGTCCAATTCATGGTGTGCATGGGCCGCGCCGGCAGCCGACGGGGTCAGTGGCAGCAAGGTTAGGAGGCCACCGGGCCGAGCGATTCGCCGTCCGTGCCAACGACGGGCAGCGAGCCAGCGCCCCCTCCCCCCTCCCCGCCCCTCCCTGGTCACTGGCGCAGTCACTGACTGAGGGCACGGCACTCCAGAGGGGACAGAACGGGCGGAACCACTGGGAAACATGGGAGTCAATCTGGAGCCCATATATATTGCATGCAGGCTGCTGGTAAAAAGCCGGGCACCCCACGAAGAGGAAAGATAGCTGTAAGGGACGCAAAAAAGTAATAATGAGCTTTTAAAAGTTTACAGTGTTGTTTTCGGAATGATATGCTTAAAATGTGAATCGGACCGTTTTGATCGTATTGTTTTAATCGTTCGTCTAAATATTTAAACCTCGTCGGTACCTAATACTTAGGTACCACCAATCAAAGCAATGCTAGGTAGAAAAACATGGTCTAAATCGATGCACTGGACACGTTCCGATTACAGAGCTTATATAGAGCAGTGACAACTGCAGCGCTCTCAGAACACTCGGTATTCAGTATCGAGTCACCAGGCGCGGTGGTCCGACGCACTGACAGACCGTTCTTTGCACAGCGTTACCTATCTGATGGCAGTAGGGACACTGGACACCAGACGGAGAGGTTCTCCATGGGCATGCGATGCACCGGGAACGGAGAGCTCTCACGGCTGCCTCAGGCCTCCACCCGCTATAGAGCTCATCCTGTGGAGCCCACAGGGTACAGTTTACCCTGCGGAGCTCACAGTGCCTCCTTCAGATCACCAGGGGTGCCTCTTCAGTATAAAGCCACCATGCGTGAGATTCGCTGCGTTGGGCCGCACGAAATAGCCAGGGATTTTAACATTTTATGGTGTTTGTAATGCAGACGATGAGTCACCCATGATCATACTACTAAACACGGCTATGGACCAGGAAATTCCCAGCCCATTAACTGCACATGAGGGAAATGGTAAATCATGATAAACAATTATGGAGTCAGTTCCGCTGTTCAAGCGCACGCAACCGACGCGGGTTCATTATTTCCATCACCTGTCTGTCTGATTTTTTGGCCCGACATTGAATGGAACACCAAAGAATCCTGGGAGTTCAACTTCGGGTAATTCCAGTTCAAATCATGGCCATTGTTTCTTGAGATATTATCGGCTCAACGCATGAAACTTGCACACTTTTCGAGTGAATCGGGACAAAAATGTTTGAGCAGACATCACCCACGAATCAGAATGACGACATTGCAGGGTTTAACGCCATCAAATCAGTATTCATCACCCATCGCTTGCAAGTTTGGAGGGTGTTCAGAGGGCGTTCATTTACGCTCATAATTTTAAAAAGAAATAGCTGCACGCCTGCAGCCCGACCCGACATGATTCAGCTTAGCCAAGGTTCAGAGGAACGATATATGTGATTTCCAGAAACAAAGACTCGGTGTAACTTCAAAAGGCTGACAGTACACCACCCAATCGACAAAAAGCAGGCCCCGTCACAGTCACAACCAGCGGACTTCAGCACGACCAGGCTTCTGAGAAAACTGTGTCATTCATCAGTGGCCGCAGTGCAGGGACCGCCCAGCCCCATGGTCTTTGTGCAGTCGGCAGGCTCGCCCGCCGGCAGCCGGCAGATATTAAACGTACCCCACAGCCGCGGCAGACCGGTCGGTCTCCGCGAATCGGGACACCGTTACTGCAGAGCCGCGACAGGCACGCCGGCTCAGCGCGCGCCTGCAGCCAAGTTCAAGGCCAGGCGGCCGGTCGGTGCTACGGCGAGGGTCGCTGGCGCCGAGAGCGTGCAGCGGCTCTGCCGAGTGCCGCGGCTACGGCGAGGGTCGCTCGGAGCGCGGCGGGCCAGACGGACGGCCGTGGGTCGCTCGAGGACAGTGGGTACCGGCAGGCCAGCCAACCGGCCAGCCGGGGGCGGGCCGGCCGTGCGGACGGCACTGCACATGGGTCGAACAAAGGTCACTCACTGCCCGGCCGGCCAGCAGACCTGCCGGGCTCCTCACATCTGCAGAGGGCTCCTGGACGCGCTACAAGGAAGTAACAACAGGGTAGCGTACACCGAAACCCAGGGAGGCGGCATGATAAGTTAGCCTCATCGGCGGTGAGACTATCGTCGCAACTGTGTTTATAACAAAGCACTACTTACGTTTAGAGATTAAGTTTATATTGTGCTCAATACCATGAGATAGATGTCAAGCGAACATCTCCAACGTATAATCGTTGGGTGCAGGTCTGGTAAGTGTCCAATGAACTAGCAACGATTGCGACGTAGGTATGCGGCATGATACAAACATACAGAGGATCTTCGCGGGGTTCTTAGAGCTCAGTTGATCTCAACTGTTATAATCAATGTGTTCCTGAAGTACTGCAATAATGGGCTTCTTGAAAGCAGCAACGACTAGTTATGTGTATAAGCAGCCTGCATACCACTGAAGTCATTTTGGAAAGGCACCCATTTGTGTGGCTTGCCGAAACCGGCTCATGATCAAATGACCAAATAGGTAGCCATTCATCATAGCTAGGGATAAGTAGGTGGCAATGACAATTTTTTAAAAAAATTTAGCTCGAATATTTGAATGGACAGATTGACAGAGCCGGAGCCTTCGCGAAGCAGAGCTTGTTGCGTAGACCCCGACTCCTTCCGGCCCACTCCAACTGACTTCAACTGCAGCTGTGGCTGCTCCCACCAACCGCAGACCATGCCCGCCAGGACTCAGGAGTCTCAAATGTCGAGCGCCGGAGCGACTCGAACCCAAGCTCTCACTACCGTGATTCCAACGCTCTACCAAGTACCAACTAAGCTACGGGACAGACAACCGGACATTCCAGCAACTCAATAACATCGTTATTACGTGCGTTAATTGCATAAAGCGTAATTAGTGCAAAAATGGAGAACTTTAATTGTGAAATCAACAGGTGCAGTGGTGAGAAATTAACAAAAGCTTTGCACACAAGAACCATCAAACGAACGTGGACGGTTGACATGAAGGACGGTGTCCTCTATGTGGCCGAAAAATATCCCTCGTTTCAATTGTTACCGTCAGCAGTCAGGACTCCCCTCAAAGCTCATCTAACCCTGTCAGTTGGCCCCCTCACCTGGTGATTGGGTCGGGTGTGTTCTGTTGCACCGCGCCAGGACCGTCTCGCAGGACACACATCGTTCCGCGTCACTACAGTCGTATTGCACCGCTCGAACAATACTACCCTCTCATGCCGTCGGGGGCCTCTTCGCCGCCCACCCGGACTGTCATGGTCACACAAGGTCGCAGTCACCCTAGGGCGCTTGGCCCGGGCTACAACCCCTCCCCAAGACGTCCGCCCGAATGATAGACAGCGCACGATCGGCATGCGCGGACCGGACTTCCCTCTGGACTCCGCCCGCGGAGGTGGCACCGCTCTATACACACCTGCATCACTCGGCGCGGTCGGGGAGCCGCCTGTTCCTCCAACAGACACACACGACCGCTCGGCATCATCACGAGGTAAGTCCGCCGGTGTCGCACACCGACAACCACGCCCATCCGATCCCAGCGGTCGCTCTTCGGATCCCGAACATCGACGCGGGCGCCGACGCGCAGCTCCGAGAGGGGTCGCGTCCTGGCGACGCCGGACGTCTTCGCGATGAGCGGCGGCCCATAGCGTCCCACGCATCGGCGGTGCGCTATATCATTTGGGCGTGAATGCGCGATGGTGTGCTGATACACATTGGGCCGCAGTCGGTGGCCAAGGAGCCTTTAAGCCGGTGACCTGCCGTCTGCCCGCGATTTGTTTCGCAGCTCGAGCCTCGAGGAGGCCGCAGTCGAGCCGATCGTCGTCTACCCGACCGTTCATGGACGCTCACTGACGCAGCCACTATACTATTTTCTTCACTGTTTTGATGGTCGCCTTCCCTTCGCATGCCGTTCGACCGGGCGTAGTCTGGCGGTGACATCCCGTGATGGAATCGCTATCGGTCAAAGAAAAAGGAGGCCTGAAAGCTTGACTTTTTTTTAATGATATCCAATTTATATAAGATATACCACGCAAAACTACAAAGTTTGAGGTCAATTACGAGCGTGACCTTTGCTTTGACCTTGAACTTTGAACACATCATCGGATTCCTCAGATTGCTTTCTTCATTTCCAACCAGTTTTGCCCAATATTACGGATCCGCCATCATCTGAAACACATAGCTTGAGATCACTACAAACGTCTTGGCTTTTTGTCTCAAGCCTTGACCTCTGACCTAGAAAATTTACCTTTAACTACCAATTTGATGACGTCATTTAGCATTAAAGCGTCCAGGTTTGTTCACGTCTTCAAGGAACCCGAAAGCGCCAATCGCGCTAGTAGCGGCTAGCAGCGTGCGCTGTAACAGCCCAGAGTGAAGATATAACGCTAGCTTGCCGCGGTGGCTGCGCCGCCTCACACTCACTATCGGTCATCCGCCGCGGCCGTATCGGTCAATGGCTGTGACCCGGGCGGCCACGTCAGTGGGAAGTCACAGACCACGTGCCGCCCCCCCCCCCCTCCCCCCGTGCCGTACTGGTGGCCCGCCCGCCCGCACAGCTCTCAGAATAGAGCCCGGCGCGGCCGGCCGGAATGGCCACGGCCAGCCAGCTGATGGAGGCAGGCGGAGCGAGGGTCACGGGTTATAGTGCTTGGTCGTGGTGTAGGCGGGAAGCGAATTATTTATCAGGTCTGGTGGTAAGTTTGATCAGTGATGACACAGACATGCAATGTGATAAAGGTAGAAGGGGTAATGACAGACTAAAATTGTTGAGTGTCTACAACTAAGTAAGCATGACATGCAATAACGCAGCGCGCTGAAGTGTGACCGGTGACAGCATGCGAAGAGGCGGCCGACCGCTGACCGGTCACGTATGAGAGGGATGGGCTCGATACTGAGGCGTAGCTATAGGTGAGCCGTGAGGTTCACAGGCCTGCCGCTCGACATCAGCAGCGAGTTATCGAGAAAGTAAAAAAACGTATCGTTTTAACCTTGACCTTCGGCGCACACCGAGACGATATCACACTGAACTTTATCCGAGCAAACGGTAATAAATTTAACGACCAGAACAACTGCCTTGGATACAGGGCCTTTACACGGCCGGAAAGATTTTCTTAAAACTGTTTCACAATGCAAAGGCTTTGCCATAGCTGAATGCGGAACCTCTATCGATTCTAGGTCGAGGTGAAGGCAGCAGGTTCAAGCGATTCGGTTTCTGATCAGCATCAAATTTTGTTAATTTGGTTGAATAGTTCACAAATACTATAAATAAACAATTACATAAATAGCTATTTATGCGCTTGTTTATTTAATTGTCAAGTCGTATACGACTTCACCGGCACCTCAAAACTGCGCTTCAGTCATAAGAAACCGGTCCGCTCTTGACGTAATTAATTATTGATAGTATTCGTGTGCCATTCTTATAGGTTGCATCACGGTCGATAGCGATGTCTGACACTTTATGCAATGCTAATGCAACGCTAAACCAGTAAAGATAAGCCGTTGATTAATTGCTTAACAGTATGAAGAAAAGTAAAGCAGTGTACCTATGTGTAACGAACGGCTCCTTCAAGTGTGAAGTGAGGAGTATTGACCTCATGACAACTCTATTTGATAACCCACTTCAGGCATAGATACCTACATACGACTTTGTAGCATACGACTTTGCCAAACACGTATGCACATTGCACATTTCACAGAACGCTTATATACCTATCACTACAGGTACCGTAAACCGGGGTGAGTTGATATGGGGTGGTGAGTTGATATAAATTGCTCGAAAAATGTTAAAATGTGTGCTGCTCATCCATTTGTAAACCAATTTTTAGTTTTATTTTTCTGTGAAGTGAAGCAACCAATAAGTGATGCATATAGCTGAGAAAGGCATGCGTGTGGTGCATTGCCTTCTAAACACATTACTTTTTTCAAAGTCCTTTTTTTCTTCTGATTTTGAAACTAAGGAAAAGTCCCCACCCTACAGCAAAGACGGTGGATATTCATGGAACAACATGCACTGGTAAAGAAACTACCATCAATTTACTGTTGATCCCAGGTAGTTTTGGGTTTCACCTATTACAACGCTTTTTTATAATTTTAAGAAAAGTGACAGGTGGTGAGTTGATATGCCATCAAGGGGTGAGTTGATATGCATGAAAAAAAGCTGATACCAGGCTGGTATGCATGCAAATTAGCATGAAATATGGGTCTGCAAGTAAGACAAAGTCAATTAGACCAACTCTTCTCCTTTTCTCTCCCCACATCATTCCATCAACCCCCAAAAGCTTTAGTTTTTTTTCTGAATGCTTGAGACGAGGCCTGTTAGTATCACTGTTGTTAGTTGTCGGACTTTCATCCCCGTCTTGAGTTGAGATGTTAGTTTCACAACGTTTCAGCAAGTAACTTATCCGGCCATAGTCAAATCTGCCTCGATAGTGGAGTGGTTAGAATTCCGTGGACCATCACCGGGGAAACCCGAGTTCGATTCCCGCTGACTATGCAGGAGCTTTCGAACGGTTGGACGCGTACGGCGCAACGCCACCAACATCCAGGTCCTTCTGAGGTTCAAAGCACATCTGACGAGTGACGACGGCCAACTGGCCCAAACGTTTGAAACTAACATCTCAATTCTCAATTCTCAACTCAAGACGGGGACGAAGGTCCGACAACTAGCATCAGTGACCCCAAAGTTCTTTTTTTTCTGTGGACATACCTAACATGCAAAAGGCACAGCACAACTCCCTGCCAAGTCTCAAGATGGCTCCCTACAAGCTACAAAGGAACACTATAGAACACCTATATACATACAGATTAAAAAAATGTTATAATTATTCGTGGTTTCGAAAATGACAGAACTGTCGTTTCTGTATGGCTAACAGCGCGGGAATTCTGATCTCGTGAAACTGATTAGTTTTCCTGCTTGGCGGATGCCAACCGAGAATGAGTGACAAAATGAAATGGAACAAACAATATAAAGAAATTGGTGTTTTAGCCCTCGCCCGTATTCGTGTTTTGCCAGCGTTTAACGTATGGGGGGGGGGGGGTCCGTTGGAATCCCATCGTCGTTTGGCCCCTGGTGGAGCTAGAGCTTCGAGGAAAAAAAACGAGCGTGTTGCCCGAGACGCGAGGAAGCCGATGATAACCAACTTTAAGGTCCTAGGTCATTGGTTAACCTTCCAGGCCAGGTCAATTACCCAGAAGTCGGGAAAATAAGGGGTTATTTGAAGTTCGTAAAGCGAGGTTAGGCTGGGGGGATCCAGAGCGTCGTAAGCCTCGTCGTAGCTGCGACGTGTCGCAAGTTGTGTAGTAAGTCGTTTTTGAAGGGATCAATTGATGAGTAGCGTTACTTAAGTAGTAAAGTCTATCGCAAATAGCCTGATTTGCGACACAACTTACGAATTTGAAATAGCAGTCGTAAGTTGTGTCGCAAGTTGACCTTGCCTTGAGGAAGAGGTCACAGGTCACAGGTCATTCGGGTCATGGTCACGAAATTTACATGGTAGGTGTAAAATTGTTTAAACTTTAGATCCTGAAAATTTGGTTGCAATCCGTTGACGCTAACGCGAGTTATAGAGCTTGAACTGACGGGTCGTCTATGAGGCCTCAATCGGTGCCAGCGAGAGTGTTGAAAATGGTGCATAGTATGTTATATTCACATTTATTGGGGTATTCGGGGATATGAAGTAGCCTAACACCATTCCAGCAACTACTGGCGAATCCAGAAAGGCGGTCTTGGACGTTGCAAGGGGCATCTCCCAAAATATTCTCCCAATTCCAAAAACGACGTGTCCCAGCTGACCCCGATGACCTCCAATGAGCTCTGTGATGACCCCAAGTTGACCTTTCTGACCTGGCCTGTCCCAGATGACCTCCGTGACATCCTATTGAGCTCTCTGATGACTCCAAGCTGACCTCTGTGACCTGACGTGTCCCAGATGACCCCCATGACCTCCAATAGAGCTATGTGATGACCCCAACATGACCTTTGTGACCTGACGTGTCCCAGATGACCTCCGTGACCTCCAATTGAGCTCTCTGATGACTCCAAGCTGACCTCTGTGACCTGACGTGTCCCAGATGACCTCCATTTGAGCTCTGTGATGACCCCAACTTGACCTCTGTGACCTGGCGTGTCCCATATGACCTCTGTAACCTCTAAGTGACCTCTATGATGACCCCAAGCTAACCTCTGTGACCTGACGTGTCCCAGATGACCCTCATGACCTCCAATAGAGCTCTGTGATGACCCCAAGTTGACCTCTGTTACCTGACGTGTCCCAGATGACCTCCGTGACCTCCAATTGAGCTCTCTAGTGACTCCAAGCTGACCTCTGTGACCTGACGTGTCCCATATGACCTCCAATAGAGCTCTCTGATGACCTTTAGCTGACCTCTGTGACCTGACGTGTCCCATATGACCTCTGTGACCTCTAAGTGACCTCTCTGATGGCACCAAGCTGACCTCTGTGACCTGACGTGTCCCAGATGGCCCCAATGACCTTCAATTGAGCTCTGTGATGACCCCAAGTTGACCTCTGTGACTTGATGTGTCCCAGATGACCTCCGTGACCTCCAATTGAGCTCTGTGATGACCCTAGGTTGACCTCTGTGACTTGACGTGCCCCCAAGTTGCCCTCTGTGACCTGACGTGTCTCAGATTACCTCCATGGTCTCTAATTGAGCTCTGTGATGACCCCAAGTTGACCTCTGTGACCTGACGTGTCCCAGATGACCTCTGTAACCTCCAATTGTGACCTCCATCTACAAATTTCTTACCTCTCTGTGACCTCAAACTCTCGGAACTCATTTCTTCTAAAGCATCGATTCTAGATGCCCTGTAGCCACGAATCTCCTGTGATCGATCCCAAATTTTATGGCAAATCACGTGAGCGTTAGCAACCACAAGTCACCCAGTTAATACAAAGCTTCAGAATCAGAGAACATGCTTGACCTTGCTGTCTCATAAGCTCGCAAACCAGAAAGGCGAATGTTCCTTTATGCGTGATAGAGTTTTCGACCTTACTGACGTTTACTATGGGATCAGCTGATCGTGTAGCCTTTTAAATTCTCGAGTAAAGCGGGTATTTAAGCCTCGTCGCAGCTACGTTCTGTCGTATCCTCCGACAAACCCCTCTTTCCTCAACATCCCTCCTTTTTCGCTACGACACAACTTGCGACGGGACATGTGTCGTAACTTGCGACGTGTCGTAGATGGACTTGCGACGCCCTGGATCCCCCCGGCTATTATTATTTTTTGGCTGTTGCTGATCACGAATGCCATGTTTGTTTTGATCACATGTGTCTTCGTGCATTTAGGCCAGGTCAGGTCAGGTCAGGTCAACCAGTAGGTGTCCTGCCGGCTATCCATAGGGAGTGTCAAGTGTCAACTACCACTGACGGTGTCGTAACATGTTACGAAGGCACTAAAACTACTTCGTAAATGATCAAATGCATGTTAAATTCGACATCGGCCCGAAAAACTACCCTAGAAACATGTAAAACTCCAAAAGTGAGCCGAGGTCACCAAAGGTCAATGACCTGACCTGACCTTCAGGTGACCTTGACAGTTGACACCCACAATACTGCATGGGACCAGCATCATTTAAATGTTTGGACGTTACAATCACAAAAAGACTGGAAATGCGCGGATAATGTGAGCCGACTACGCCAAATCGCGATTCCGGCCAAGCATGGTCTCGAGAATCAGGTCACAAGTCAAAAACCATTTGAGTCAGGGTCATGAAATCTTTAGAACATGTGTAAAATTGATAAACTCGAGAGGCACTGAAAGTTTCGTCGCGATCGGCCGCTTTTTGCGCGAGTTATGTGCGAAAAGCCGAGGTGGTCCGTTCGCCCGCCTATAAGTGCGAGGGTTAATTTTGGCTTTTGATGCCGAATTCTGTTTTATATCGCTTATTTCACCTGATAGAATACAGTCCGAATTAGATTCGCTTCACTTCACTTCATAAATATTGTGTTGACTACCAGTCCACAAAAGCTCAGAAGTATATGTATTCTTTCATTTCAATCCATTATATGTCAGAGGCATATCAACCTTGACCCGCAACTGACAATGTGTTTTAATTACAAGAAAATACACTTGTAATTCCAAAATATATTGCCAGTTTTGATACCGTTGGCTTGAGGACACGTGACTAGCCAAGTTCAGAATGTTCTAAGTAAAACGAAGTATCATAAAGCGGAAAAATGATGCTGCTAAAATCAAGCCATTTTGATAGCGCTGTGTTGGACATGATTGCGTTTTCATGAATGTGAGGTCTGCTGCCAAACTACTATCATTTTTCTAATGGTTTCTTTCAGGATGTGTTCTCTCATCCTTTTTTTAAACACTGGCATTTTATCAACTCACCTCTGAGCTTCTTTAGCCGAGAAATTTTGAAAAATCCAAAATCATATCAACTCACCCCCTGGGGGGTGGTGAGTTGATATGAACTTTGACGTTTTAAAAAAGGGGATTAATATATACATTTTTTATTCATTTTTGCTGATTGCCTCCCCAAGGCATGTGCCATGAAACTGGCACAAAAAGAATTCCGTAAATGAATGTGGCTTTTAAAGAAATCTAGAATAACCTCAAAATCCATATCAACTCACCCCGGTTTACGGTAGGTACTATTGCCACTCACCCCTGAGATAAACGCATGATCTTTGTTATAAGGGCTTTGACCCCGCGGTGACCGATAACTCCCCAACTGAAGGCGACGTGGGCACATTGCTCACTGCAGATTTCATAGCACAGTGGTGTGACGCCAGCCAAGAGAGGACCGGTCGATAGCGTGACGTAACAGCGTCACGCCCCCCCCCCCCCCCCGCCAGCCAGCCGTATCGGGTGCTATGGAGTGTCAACAGGCGCTCGAATAGTCGTCCGGCTAGGACGAGCTATTATCACATAATTTGAATGATACTATTGCATATCGGAGCTCAGATGAATAGACGGAATGCAGATGACTCATTTGTTACCATTGGTCACAGATGGATTCTCTGAAAAGTGCAACGTCTACGAGTACCTATTTACTCGAAGTCATTACACCTAAATGAGCGCGTGGCCGTTCGCTTTTAAATTTAGAGCATTACTTTCGCAGGGCACAAATAACGGCTAGAGCTAGCAAGATGGAATGTTGTGCCATTTCTTCCTCGATCACTCAATAAGCATTTTCTAAAAGCTAATAACGATCCATTCATATGTGAATTATCTCAATCCTCGATTATCAATCGCCAGATAAATCATCAGCTGGGATTCGATACCGTCTTAAATTTGATATATGTAAGTTCAGTGAGGTTGGGGATTATCCTGCACGTTTGGAAAAACACTTGACTGGTGAGTGCATTATAAGTGGTGACGTAAGGCGATGACATTACATAAGAGACGTTTACAGTTGGGTTCATAAGGTCAGAGTCCCGCAGCGAGTTAAAAAAGCATTGTACCGACTCTACGAAATAATTAGAATAAAATCATGGACGGAGCGCTTTTTGTGACGGCCGCCGAGCACGGGTTTTCTGACAGCAGCCGCTGCCTCCCTTTCATCCTGACGTCACGTCTCAGATGGGGTGATACGGGCTGCCGTGCAGGGTTGGCGCCCGCTGCCGCATGGCCTTGTGCCACGGCTGATCGGTCGCCGGCGCGGGGCGGAGCGGCTGATCGGCGCCAGCCGGCCGTCAGTCTGCGGCTGCACGCACCGTGCGCCGCCGGCACTGGACGGTATGGACAGCTACTGGTCCGGCCCGGCTGGGCGCCCACGCAGCCTCCATAGGACCGGCGCGTCCCCCCACCTACCCCATCCCATCCCCTGAGTGGAGCGGGCAGGACGGCCGCTGCAGGACACCGGCACGGATGAATGGCAAAACCTAACCTTGGACAGAACGGTGACTGCCGTACTGCAGGGCTCTTTGCTGATGACTCGCTTGATGCTTCATAAATAAACAAAACGTAAAAGTGGGGAGAGCACACGACATCATGATGATAATTGGTAATGGTGACGGATTACTTCCTGGAGTCTCGATGCTGCCAGAAAGAGGTTGTGAATCAAGTTTTAACTTTCTAGCAATATGAACTGCTTGCTACCTTTAACAAGCTTGCGGCGAAAACGGAAGCATCTTCGAATCTATTGATGAGAAATTAATCTTACTTTAAAAAAATAGAAGCATTCGATAGACAAAAAAGAAATAGAAGAAAAGAAGCATCTATGCTTTATATGTGAACAGTGAACAATGAATATGAACACAATCCCTTGGCCATAGATACGACGAATATAAATAGATATTTCATATTCACTTCACGCGCGATTGTCATGGAACTGGTGCTGGATCCGGAATGTCGAATAATTCCATATTTAATCTTCGCGCAACGGCCGAACGGCATTTCCGGGAATTAGACGGCCCGCCCGGCCCTCCTGTGATGCCAACATTCCCATCTGTTACGTGAACTGGCAATGGTAGGCTCTAGTGCGCGCTCACGACCAGAGTTCGCCAGATATCGCACAAATGAATGGACCGATTATACATACGCTCAAGACTGGTCGGACGTCGGTTGAAAGGGCCTATAAATGGAAGTTTCGACGAGTCGTGGCGTTATGCATGGACGCATGAAGAGTCAGTGACCCGTGTAAATCAAACACAGGTCACCAGGTGATCTCTGTAGGTAGTATGCATTGCTAGTCCACCGTTCACCTACTGAAAACCTTCCACACTGATGAATCGTCAATAGTGTTCCAAAGCTCCTCTTCCATGTCGCATGCACACGCCACTCCATGATACTTGATACATCACATTTTCGGCTCCCGATCCCGGCTCCCGAAAGAGCTTGTTAGTTGTTCTGCGGGTGGGAGTCTGGGACCTTACCTCCTTCGTCCCGATTGCGATAAATGCACGGTTTCGTGACATTTGACGAGCCCGGGAGGGTAAATCCTTGGTTTCGCAGGGGTCTTCGATGAGCTGGGAAGTGAATAGTTTCTCCCGGTCCCTGTCTTCCACCCCCATTTGAACTCACCTCAACCTGGGCAGTGGCGAGCTCCTGTCCGACCCCCTGTCGGCGCGCTCCTCAATCGACAGGCGCAGGTACTCATGTTCCCCCAATAGGAACAGGTCCTTCGCCGAGATCATGGCCGCGCGTCCGGTCAGGGTCAGCAGGTCACCAGGTCACGGTCGGGGACACGAGCGCACGCTTCCCCTCCCCTCGGCTAACTGGCCGGCGCGGCGGCCGGTCTGTCGAGTCTGCCGAGCCACCGAGCGGCCGCAGTCGGCGGACCAGGCCGTAAGGACCATCGGCCGCCCGGCCGACACTGATTGTGGACCTTAGTGCGCGGGCATGCGCGCGCCGACCAGTGTGCTGTCAGTCAGAGGGCTGTTCACGGACCCTGTGTGCGGTCGGACCGCACACAGCCTCGAAGCTCCGCCCACCGCGTCCCTACGTCAGCCTTCCGTCACCGCACACAGCGATCGCTGTGGCCGGTCGGGACTGGCCACAGCGGACCGTCCACCGCACGCAGCCGTGACGTCAGAACCGCCTACCCATCCCCTACCCCCACGCCTGCTGGACGTACCGCACACACCGCACGCAGCAGTGTGCGGTGCCCGTGAACACCCCTCAGGTAGACGCAGACAGGCAGACAGACGGACAGACGAGGCTGTGGGTTGTGGGAGCTGCACGGGGTTGGAGGGGGGGGGGGGTGAACAGGGGGCTCGTCCCACCGCCGACTGCCGAATGTAGCCACCAGCCGAGATAAAACCGGTATGTGACACGGCTGCGACTACTAAGTAAGCTCACGTAATATATTACTCAACAATTTGTCGTAACAATGTACGTAACAATGTATAAAATAAAATGGACGATTCACCCGTCCGTCGTTTCCATTCTCAGTACTCTCAATTCGTTCTCCTCCACGCTGCAACCCTCGGTCCGGGCTGAGAGCGAGGGCTGGACAGGCAACTTTATCTTATGTGGGCTGCTCCCCCTTGGACCGGCACCGCTGCTCCCAAGGGAGCACACCCGTAGCCGGGTGCAGTGAGTACTTGGGGGGGGGGGGGGTGGCCTGTCCTTTGGGAGGGGCTCAGCTCAGCCCCGGTGACTCACTAGTGTGCCTGTCCAGACCAATGTCTCCCCCTAATTCCTATCACCCTTCCGCCTCTGAAATGGTCTTGTCAGACCGAAAGGGCCTAACCCAACAAAACAAAGGAACAAATGGACGATGACCTCCCTCATGCGGCGCTGTAGCCCTGTCCCCACTGAGCTGCGCTCATCCTGTGCTCACCATGACCAACCGTTTCACTTCCCGGTTCGTGCCGACTGACGAGCTCTCTCACTTCCCGGTCCGTGCATGCTGTGTTGCACTCCCTAGTTAGGTCTAGTCCCAAATTAATGATTCATGCTCTGCTGCTTTCCTATGGATCCGATCCGTTATCAGTATTGTCTTATTGACCCTGATCAATTTTCAAATTGCGTCTTACCTCCCATTTCATCATGTACATTGGCCGTGTTACCGGTCCGTTTTTATTTGTCCCACTCCCCGATTCATAATCATATCCAATTGTCACTTCCGATCCATTGCCAAGTGTCTCAACTCTCAAGCTCCGATTCATATTCCTTTGAGCACAACTTTCCAAACGCCTTTCCAACTCATGCATGTCTCGCTTCCCGGGCCTGTTAAAATTGTCTCATGCACTCCCCGATCCATTTCGAGTTCTCTCATATCCCGGTCCATACTCGATTTGTTTTCTGTATTCGCGAGGAGACACCAAAGGCGACCATCCACGTTTCCTCAACTTTCCACATAACAGGGTTGGCGGCGTCATCAACCAAACTTCGCAATGCGAATGCCGCTCGGCTTTCTGACCGAGTAACATAGTGGCATAGTGACATCAGTGGCACCGAGTTCGGTTCACAACTGGTGACGCAGGTGATAAGGTCTAACTAAGCACGGAGTCAATCTGGGTGCGAATCCTCACACCTGTGGGGACGGAAGGCCAGAGTTCATGGCCCCACACCGCGCCGCCAAGTTCGTCAGATATGATTTCAGTCTAACGTAATCGGGGTTGGATATTTGTGTCTGTCGTTGGTAGGTACCGAAGAAAACGGTATTCATCGCACGAACACTCACACGTCACTTTTGACCAGCCGCTTTACATACGTGGTACGGAGTGAAACAAAAATAACAATTCCTACCCTCCCCTTCCCCCACCGATATTCCAGCGCGTTTCCTTCATTCTCGTTTTTTATGTTCAGCCTCGATAGCGACAAGACAGTGTCACCTGCCGGTTTTATCCCGGCTACATTTGGCGGCCGGACAGCCTCAGGCGTGCACTGTCTCCTCTCAAGATGCGCATTGTAAACAGCTGGGTTTGGCGATAGCAAAATGCTCAATACTATTTAGTTACGTGTAACAGGGCCCTTCCAATAAATGTCGTTGATATGTTTGTGCCTATCAGAGATATAAATCATCCAAACGATGCCAACCCAAAATCGTAAATGACAGGAATATTGACACATTGTATTAGCACCACAAACACTGGTTCAGGCCAGGTGTTACAACGAAATTTGAACCCTTTCAAACGCAGTGGCGTTGCGTTCGATACCTACCGCCGCCGTCACTCTCTTTCCGCCGTTTCAGGAGGTATCTCCTGCGGTAAAATTTATCAGACAACTCTCCTGTGGCGCATTCCTGCGCCGCGGCGCCGAAAAATGAGTGACGCGGCGCCGCGGCGGCTGCGGGCGGCCCATTTCTGTCGCTAATATCACACCTCAGTCGCGCGGCAGCAGCGGAGCAGCCGTTCGTACCGCCATCAGACGCTGGTTTCAACACCGTGCGGCAACGCATCGTAACAACACAGGCAGCTCAGTCTACGGGCGACGGTCGCCTAGCTAAGCAAGCAATATAGAGGACTTCTCTTGTGTCACTCACTCGCTCTCACGATCGCACATCTGACACACAGCTGTTGTGGCGACCCAAAGAAGGACTAGGGCCGGCGGTCGCCACCAGATTCACCACGACTCACTCAGCCCGGACTGCAGCTGCGTCGCAGCACCACGGGACTACACCACGTCCAGGGAGGGAGTTAATATGGCCCGTCGCACCGATCACTATAGCACAGCACGGCCTCAGGAGCTGAACTGACCAGGAGGACCTCTCTCACTACAGCACGGCCTCACTACACATTGCCCCAGGAGCTGAGCTCTACCCACTGGCCGGTACCTAGCTGATGTCAGTCAGGTAGCTGGCAGCGAACGCGGCCAGCTGACTGGCCAGGTAGCTGGCCTTATTCCGCAGGGTTTTCGCCGAGCCGGCCACAGCGTCCAGCTCGGCAATCTCTGTGTCGAGCTGAGAGACCTCACCTCGCATGTCGCCGATGGATTCGTCGACGAGGTGGCACAGGCGCGCGAACGTTCCAGATAGCTCCCTGGGGGAGGGAAGAGGAGGGTTAGGTAAGAAAGTGTCATCACTGGACGCAAGAAAGCTACAAACAGGGCAATGTCTGTGAAATCAACATCAGCTCGTTCAGCAGCATTATCGATGCAAGAACGGCTCCACTGTCGTAATAATCTCCCTTCACTACAGTACAGTACGTAAAGTACAGTTCTCTGGTTACTTTACGTCCATTGTGGAACTCTGGGTCCACTGTGGCATTTCGTCTACACTGGCGAACAGTTCTAGCTCCGCTGCGATACTTACTGCTGAACCTGGTGGCTGCAGTTGGCCGACGTCAGGTCGACGATCAGCCGCAGTTTGCGCGTGGCGTGCTCGACGTACTGGCGCTTGAAGCGCCGCTCGCGGGCCTGGTTGGTGTAGGTGAGCCGCTCGTAGACGTAGAGGGAGCCGTAGACGCCGGCGGTGACGGCGATCAGCCGCCAGCCGACCATCCGCAACAGCTGTGCGTTATTGGAGCCAGTTAGCGAAACAGCTCTACAGACACGGGACGACAACGCTCATTTCAGGATTGGGATATGCCAGTCACTTATCATGTAAAAATATTTTTTTTTTTTTTCTGGAAAAATCTAAATGGGATCACAGTTCATTGGTTGTAATGTAACTTTGTAAGTAACAAACGAGTTGAGAAATACTTTTCGTCCGCGGAGTCCTACTGTAAGCATGGGAAGGCTGAGCTGATTGAAGTTCGTCAGATCCGCTATGCCACCCCAAAATAGCATTGCAACAGGGCAATGGTTCTAATTATGTGAAATTATCACAATTATCCAGTTGAACTTTCACAAATTATACACAGACCCGCAAAGACCATCCCTCCCCCAGAACCCTGCGCCGCGTAGTGTTCCGTCCGCACACCCCAACTTACGAATCCGGCCACCAGGACGCCGGCCACGGCTCCCTGTGAGCCCACGGTGGACACTGCCAGCCGTCTAATGAGCGCCAGGTCATCCCCGGCCGCGCCGCCCGCCTTGTCCGGCTCCGGGGTGCGCGGCGTGGCAGGAATACTGCGCGTCGGCTGCACAGACAGACACGGACTGATTCAGACGAGCGAGATATCGCTGGATCTCGGGTGTGAAGGTCCGAACCTAATACGTTTCATCGCTTCATACAACGATGAGCCGCAGTTTGTACAGAAGACTCAGAAATGATAAGTGGTTGGCAACACGAAACAATCAAATGCATTTCAATTTGCATAAAAGGTAGCATCAATCGCTCACAAGAAAATAGCCTTTATCAGTTCATTTTGTATCTTTGCTCTATGGAAGCACGACTTCTCTGATTTATCCAATCACCTGTCCACAGAGGCCCGCACACCCATCGTAGTTATGTGTCTCTATAAATGTTTTTTTTTTATTACATCTTCTACCCACTGACCTGATCGATGAGTCCCAGCATGGAGAGGCCGTGCTGGGCGCTGCCCAGGTACCGACGGACCAGCGACGTGACACCCAGGGTAAACCGGAACTGAATGTCCTCCTGGGGGCACAGGCACGGCGGTCAATTCGGGGGAAAGCGGTCGAATCAGGGGAGCTGAAACTGTATGTGCTGAAAATTCAGCGTCACTATGACAACGATGCTATGACAGCTAGTGCAGCTATAGCCGTATTTCAACAACCGTATTTCACTGCAGTTAACATTAGCAAGAGTTTGAGTGCGAGCTATTAACGACAAAGGCCATGTGTTCATCGTAGGTCAATGTCATCGAATTATCTTCATGAGTTAACACTCAAATATCTACTGTTAACGCCAGACCCCTTGAGACCCTAATTTTTCGCGATTATTTTTAAATGCGTGGAATAATTTTGACCATATTTAGGAAGGAGCTGTTTCAAGACCTGCCGAAACTTTTTCTTGAAATACATTTTGTTGTCACTTAAATATTTGTGGCACTTGCCATTGACTCGTAATGTTAACTGTTTTTCCATCCTGGTTAGAGGCTTTCATACGTCATATGACATTAGGCTCCGCCCACGACTGTGGCATTGACCCGTGCCCATCAGCGACCTCTGTACAAACGACACCCCTGCCATCTGTAAAGGACTATGAATTTCGCTGACGCTTCACGTGCTATGAATCAATTGCAGCAGACGGTCAAGCAAATGTCAGGCTCTTGTTGACTCTTGTATACCTATAGAACCAAGAGGACCATCAGTCCTCAACCTACTACTCACACGTGCTTCGAACAAACGTTAACGATTCCTAACAAATACGATTTTCGATGTAGGATATCTGTTTGAAATACGAGCGAGCCTTATGATGTGAAGCGAAGGCAATTAACTTATTATTGCGTTGTTCGATGGTTGCATAGCGATGTACAAATCGGCAGCTACTTGGTGACATCCGACATCCCAGTATCGCATTATCTGCAACGCCATAGGCTTTAAATACAGGTGAATATTTCCTAACCTTATGTCAGTTATATGCCATCTGCCCGTCATTTGCAGCTTGTAAAAAATAAAACAAATATCAGCGAACATATCAGCATTGTACAAGCAATGCGCATTTAGCATTTATGGCTCCTCAGTCATCATGTCGCTCTTTGGGCACTGTCAGCCAAGACGTTACGCACAACTCCGCCGGCTTTCGGCACCGCTCGACCGTCCCCGCTCCCCGCCACAGCGAGAGTGACCGCGCGCCGGCCCGAAACCGCCGCAGGCCAAGACCACAGAGGCGGGGCTTAGTTGTGACGTCATAACGTATCACAGACTGACTGGTGATAGCCTCTACACACCGGGTGAAAATCTTGCTCGAAATTTAACATTACGAGACAATGAGAAGTGCCTGAAATATTGAAATGGCGATAAAATATCTAAATTGTAAAAGTTTCGGCAGGTCTTGAAACGGCCATGTCCTGAGCTTGGTTGAAATTCTTCCACGCATTTAAAAATAATCGCGAAAAATTAGGGTCTCAAGGGGTCTGGCGTTAACAGTAGTCTCTAGAGCCATGATTAGGACTGATGATCGACGATTGATGATTCTCAGCGCGCGGTGTCCGTACCTGGAAGTCGGAGCAGAGGTTATCGCAGTTGATGCGATAGAGCACCTGGAACGGCTCGCGGCGCGGAGGCAGCAGGGAGTTGACCAGGTGACGCTTCTCCTCCGGCACCAGCTGGGTCATACGCTCTGGGCAGCGCGGGCGGGGCACGTCAGGCAGGGCCGAGTAGTGGGCATGTCAGCTGGCAGGTCAGAGCGGACTAAGGCGGCATAAAGAGCGCACTTAACCCGCGCCCCACTGGGGGGGGGGCTATTTATAGCCCCCCTCCCGTTTTTCTGCAATAACTTCCAAACCGCTTGACGTATCGACGCCAAACTTTCAGTACCTTTGGCTGCATCAATTTGACACCTTGTGTCAAAATTTGAACTTCGTACCTACCATAGGTTGGCCGGAAATGACGTCAGAGTGACGTCATGTTCGGCCAATTTCGACGCAAAACATTGAACCACGGCAATCGCCCCCAAGAGCTCAGTTTTTAAGCTAGATCCAATTTCTTTGCATGAGAGGACTCAGAATAGACTGCGCTATCAAACTGCTATCTCGGATTTTCGAAATTTTGAAAATTTCGAAAATTTTATATAATAAAATTCAAAATTTATATTTTTACATTTTTTCAAAAACCTTTTGACTTTTCGAAAAAAAAACCGGAATATATGTGATAGAACGCATTATTATGACTAACTCTAGCAAGTTTTAGCTAAATATCTTCAAAAATGGCCAAGTTATACGCATTATTGCAAAAAATTAACAATTATTAATTTTTCAAATCAATTTTTCAGCACGAATTTGACATCGTACGCCAATATAAATAGCACCATCGTGTTCCTGAGCTCAAACTGCATCCAATAGACACCTTTTTTGTTGAAAAATTTTAACTTCAAAATTTGACCTTTTTTGACCTGAAAGTGACCTGACCTAAGCGAAATTTGACTCAAAATGACCTCGAATGACACAGACATCAAATTCGAAATGTTTGGCCTAAATGGACCATAAAACATGTGTCACGTGACCGACGCATGATATAATATTTTCGTGACCTGTGATGACCTGACCTTGACCTGAAAATCAAAGTACAAGTTTGGTACCCTCAGAGTATCTAGAGCATCTGTTCACGAGTGTGTGAACCAAAAATGAGCCTGCTCTGACTTGTAAGACGGCGGCCAGAGCCCAAAACGTGAAGAAGCCAAAATGCTAATAATTTTTACTTTGACCTGACCTGTGACGTCATCAGTGACCTCGACGTCAATGAAATTAGGTTCCGCTCGACAGTTTTTCCGGGGCTATCAGACGCCGTTTGAATTTTGACGATCGGCCCAGTAGTTTCGGAGTTAGCAGGGGGGGGGGCTATGAATAGCCCCCCCCCCCCAGTAGGGCGTGTTATACGCAGACCCCAGTGGGGCGCGGGTTAAGCATAGAAACATATGATTATTGGAGCCATTTACTAGTCAGAATATTTGTGCAAAATGCCTTGTAATTGAGGTCCTCGCATGGGGTTGTGGATAGACATATTGGGAAATATGCCTATAGACACATTAGGAAATAAGTCTATAAAAGTAATGAGTCGACTATCCCACTAATTCCTCCCCAGCTGCTGATCCCACCTGCGTTCAGTCAGCTCACCGGTCATCTCTGCCTGGTTGCTCTGGATGTTGGTGGCCACAGCGTCACTCAGGCGGCTCTTCAGGTTACTGCCCAGGCCGGCCTCCACGTGCGCGTGCAGCTCGCGCTTGTAGACACTGATCACCAGTGGGTCCGGGTGGAACGGGGCGGAGAACGCGTCCACCAGCGCCGACAGACGGCGGATCTCCTCACCCAGCGCCACCGCCACCTGTCGGCAAAAAATAGAGGCGTTAGTGTGGCTCTCAGCGCAGCTGGTATACGAGTTAATATAAATGATAAGAGAGCAAAAACGAGATACGAGAAAATAATGTTTAGAGGGGATGGTGCTTGCGTGAGTTATAACAAAATGAGAACAAAGCTCACATACTTACAGACAATATTTTTTTTAGATAAGTTACGTGATAAAGCTTGATGATTAGTGTTGCGATAGAAATAAAGCGCAAACAGCTGCGATACGCTGAATTAACGACCCACCTTTCTTTCTACGTCGTCGGTCATGGCGTAGATTTTGTCCTTCATGGACTCTATGAGTGCGTTGAGCTGCTGATCCGTGCTCTCGATGCGTGCCTTGGTCTTGGAGCGTTTGGTGGCCTTTTCAGCACGGATTGCCTGGGCACGGTCATATAGGCCCGATAGCGCCGTCTGAAGGTCGCTGTTGGATGAAGGCAGGGTCAGGTTTGGTCACTGCTAGTCCTACAAATTGGAGGCTGTAGTTCTGGAGGTCACTGTTAAAGGTCCCGTAATAAGAATGTGGTCTCAGGCCATCGTCATTTTACATTCACATCATCATACACCATTATTCTGCATGTGGAAAAAATAATCAAGGATAGTTCTACCATTTCCTCTCGAATATACTCATCAGAAAACGATTTGAAAAAGTGATTAATCGTTTTGATTTTCAAGCCAGTACCTGGCTTCAAACCTGCCTTTCATTCGAAGGCCCACGAGACATGCGGCACAGCATACACAGGCGCTTACTATTAGCGCCATCTGTTGATCTACTTGATACGTGAACTTGGCAGCCCAGCCGCTAGATGGCAGGTGGTGTCGACGCCTGCATTTATACTGTACCGCAAGGCTCGAAGCACCGAAAAGGCTACGTGACTGTCCATGCGGCGGCGGCGGCCCTGCCATCGAACCCGTCAGCACACAAAGATCACTCACCTGGCGATGGATTTACCGCGCTGTGTGTGCTGTTCAAATTTGGTCTGTACCGCCGACTTGGAGATGCACTCCTCGAACCGCCGCTCAAACTCCTGGAACTCGAAGAACCGGCTCTGGAAGCCCTCTGCCAGCACCGGCGCTGGAAAAGGCCATATAGGGGCGGTCAGTGGATAACATGGACAGAAAACGTACCACCATGAGCGCACTGGTGAGTAACTTAAGGTGCCCTGACACTTGCACGACTTTTGGTCACGATTTTGTCGTGGCAAGCCGTGCCATTTTCGTGCACGAACTGGGATGGCTCCCGCACTGTTCACGACTAGTGCACGACCAGTTCACGACGATTTCACGAATAATTCACGAATGCGTGCCCATCAGTGTCCACATTGGCACGGACTGGTACGACGAGTTCACGCATACTTTCCGCATAGTTTGCGCATAGTTTACGCACTTCACGCATTGGCACGACAAGTTTGCGCAATTTGTGCCGACTTGGGCATACCATATAAAAATGGGACCTCCCATTCACTAATGTAAGGCTATAAGCTCCGTGTCCTGGCAAGACCCATCGTGACCTCCAGTGACACAAATGTCCTGACCGTGCCTAATGTGACCAGTTTGACCTGGACTGACCTATCGTGACCTTGGCTGACCTCTGCGACCTGGCGTGACCCATCGTGACCTCATGGTGACCTCTGTGACCTAACCTGACACCGTGTGACCTAGTTTGACTTCTTTGACCTGAAATGACCCGTTAAATACATTTTTGGTCATTACTTCCCATCTAGGCGTCCAATCGACTCGGGAAAAACACCAAACAATCCCAAATTTCGCGCTGCGAAGCAAGCCGAGATCCACACATTGGCACGGGCTGGTAGGACGAGTTCACGAATACTTTTCGCATAGTTTGCGCATAGTTTACGCACTTCCCGCACCATCCCGACGGGTTCACGACGAGTTCACGAACAGTTTGCGCATAGTTCACGATCCGGTTGCGAAATTTTGTCGTGACCAAAACTTTGAACATTTTAAAGTTTTTGCCCCGACATGGCACGAAGTCACGACGAGTTAACGCACACTTCACGTCAGTTCACGACTAGTTTGCGCACGGGCACGATTCGATTCGTGCCAATGCGTGCCACAAAATCGTGCAAGTGTCAGGGCCCCTTAAGCGACGTCAGCGGGTATGGACAGCAAAAGAATAACAAATTCAGCACGGCATTAGAAGCTACGTAGGGCGCAATGACATTGTGTGCAATCACAAAGTGCGAAAGGAGCGCGGCTCTCAGCATCTTCCGGCCTAGTCCTTTTTACTTCCCTTTAGTTTTACTTACGCAGTGCGCCGGGCGCGCGGCTCTCTGCCAGTCTCTGCAGGAGACACTCCTTGGCCGACACAAAGAAGACGCGCTTCTCGGCCTGCGCGCGCGTCATCACACCGAGCTCGTCCACCAGGAAGGCCACGGTGCGCTCCAGGTGCTGCTGGCGGACCTGGGGAGCGGTGAGGCGAGGGACAGGTCAGTGGCTGGTGACTAGTGAGACACAAGGCAGGGTACGGGACACAGTTGGTCACTAACAGGCCTAGGCTGGGCGAGACAAAGGTCAGGGCACAGACGGGCCTAGAGGAGGGTGCGGGCAGGCCATAGAGCCTGAGCTATGGCCAGGCTAAGGGGCTGTCCATAGCTATGGACAGGCTAAGGGGCTGTCCCATGACATACATGAAGCAGGTAACAGGTCAAGTCACGGGTCAAGCCAATGACATATGGGAGGCAGGTTACAGGACAGATCACAACCGGTATGCTAATGTACGACAGGAGACCAGTCGCACAGTGGAGGTCAGCCCAGCATCGCAGGTTAGGTCACAAGATTAGGCCGCCGAGATTGACATACAAGATCATGACTGTCGGTTAGTGTCCCAGAGAGAAAGGCTGGATCCGTCTGACTGACACTAAGAATGTGAGTAAGGCTATACGTCAAACGGAGTAAACCCATTTCCAAAACCCCACAACTCCAAAGAACGGACTAGAGAGGGCTCAGACTAGACTGTTGAAAAACAAACAAGAGAGTGAACACACAGTGGGGATTAAAAGTCACCCGAGGAGATAACATGTTTGGCACGTGAACTGGTCACACGGACGAATTCAAATGTGCTTAACAATTAACATAGTGTCAGACTCTAGTAGAAAAGGATGACGCAAACGAAATGCCCAAGACATCAACTCAAGTGTCCTAACACTGCGTTTGCAACGCCTTGAGCCCCGTGCAAATGAAGACATCTTTCATTTGCGTCCTGGCATAATACAATCATATTTCCGCAGAACAAAGTCGGGCGAGAGCATTTCGAAGCCGTTCAGAGTTCAGACTATAGCGTGTCGTCTGAAGTTGAGAGTCAAGTCCCAAGGCCGAAAATAGTTGATCAAGCACGCGACGACCTAGAAAGCGTCTAAGCCAGGGGTCGGCAAATGGTGGGGCATGCCCCCTTTGGGGGTAATGGCGCCCTTCAGCGGGGGGTAATGAGGGCCTCTGAGAAAGCCTCATCTTTTTTAGAATTAATGGATCCCTTGATGGGACAGACATCGCAACTGTTGTGCCCCAGGATTCAAAAATTAGTCGAGGGCAAACGCACAAAGCATGAACTGATCAGCTGGCGCATGCCAATTTTCATGTACATAGCTGCTCACCATTCCGTACAGTCGCGCAAAAGTAACTGTCATGTATTAGCCGGCGCTCGCCTGTTGGCGTTTTCACAGTCACTAACGCAAGGGAGAGGAGTTGTCCATTGCACCCTGACCCGAGCATCTCGGCCTCTGAGCTGGAGCTTTGCAGAAATATTGAGCGTGCTGCCCGTGAAGATAGGCAGCCGCTGCTACCAAATTTAAAGGTCCTTGGTCATTTGGTGACCTTCCAGAGGTCAATGACAAGTCCCGAGTAAATCGGCTCTTGCTGTAACTTCTTGAAGTGAGATTTTGTGGACTGCCATGATCTCAAGAAAGATCTCACAAATCAACGGTTATTCGGGTTAAGGTCATGCCATTTTCAGGACAGATAAAAATGATCGGCTCGAGGGTACAGTTTTTATGATCCGACCCTTTTAACGTGATCTATTCCCGAAAAATACACGCTACCCCTATTCGTATGGGGGTTAACCCGCGCCCTGATGGGGCTCCTGGGTATCCACGCCCTGCTGGAGGTGGAAGTTGAACCCCCTCCCCCCTTCTAACTTGTCTCCTGGGTCACTAGCGAAACGCCGAAGTCGGCGTTCGAAAGAGAGTAAGACATGATGAAGGAAAACTATGGCCACTTTTTAGGTCAAGTCAAAGGTCAGCTCACCAGAGGTCATCGAACGTAAAATTTCGCCAATTTCCAGGTCAACCTTTGACAATTTTCGACAAACTGGCCTATTAGCTCAGGAAATGATAGAGCTACAGAGCTGCGGAAAAACGCATTCGATAGCTCTCTCTTAACGTTTGTTTTTCTGATGACGCCCTCAGATTTAACCTAAGAATAACGATTTAGCCTGCGGAGACAAAAATGGCTAAAATGTACGTTGTTTGCTGATAAAATGTACGTTGTTTGCTGATAGTTTTTCTTCAGTAGCGTTTCACTCAGAACTTGCAAGAGCTCACTTTTATCAGCATCGTGCTCTCCCCGTCGAGAAGCATCGAAGGTCTGGTTGCACATCAGGTGATCCGTGTCGTCGAGCTAAACACATCTAAGGACCTAAGGTATTTTCATCGCTCTGGCATGCCTTTATCAAAAGTTATTAGCGAAAAACTATTAGATACCGTTCACGACCTGAAATGACCTCAGGGACATACAGCCGGGTTACGGGTGCAGTTTTCCGGCTCAGTGGTCATGTTTACTTGTGATTCAGTGCTTCACAGTGCTAGGAATGACACTCATCCAAAAGAGGCGTCTTTCAATTTCTACCATTGACTTTGCGACCTCTCCCATTGATAACGAGAGAGGGCGTGAAAGTGAGCTGTAAAATTAAACAATAACACAATAAAAAGATACCTGACTGAGCTTAATTCGAACTTCACACCCACCTTTGGTCACCTACATCAAATATCCGAGATACAAATTTTGTACATGTTTTGTTGCCTTTGTCAATTCCTGAAAGTTTGAAAGAGATCTGTTACTCTGTGTAGCTACAACAGGCGTTACAGTCTTTACTGAGGTGAGGTCACTTGACGTGATCTGGTGACCTGACTTTGAGGGACTTTGGTCTGAAATTTTCACAACAGGTGCAGACAAAATGCATGACAAAATGTGACAAAATGGTGGCGCTCAACTTTTTTGAGATATTTGCGAGAAACCGCAGGGGGGGGGGGGGAGCCTGTGGTTTCTTGCAGATATGGTACCCAAAGAGTCGCGGAAAAGTATGGAATTTTAGTAACCATGGTTATATCACCAATGGGGTCTGGCAGGTGGGGGTAATGGCGCTGCCTGGCGCCAAAAAAGGGGGCACGACCCCGGAGGACCTGCCGACCACTGGTCTAAGCCTTTGCAAAATAAGTCATAAAAAGAAATAAACCATCAAAAGCGTCACCCGAGGGCCCCTGATTTTTACCGATAACTTATAATAAGTGACTAATCTAGCATAGCCATACACCAATTCGTCTTAACCACGATAGCTCTAAATTTTCGGTTGGTGAGTTTACGAAGCCAGCGCTACTGATAGGTTCTCACTCACCACCGACCCTTCCGGAACGGACTCAGAGCCCTGCCGGACAGCGGCAGCGGTCAAAAGGAAAACAGACAGCTATCCACGGACTCAGAGCCCTGCCGGACAGCGGCAGCGGTCAAAAGGAAAACAGACTACCAACCGGAGCTAGGACTCCAGCCGTCTTATTTTTAACACCGTCTTGATGTGGGCTAGGAGCTTAACCACAGACCTCTGTACACCGTTAACGAAATAAATTCACACTTGGCGAACTAATTTAAGTCGACATACAGGGTAATAAACCATGTCAAACGTACCGTAAGGTGGGGCTATTTGAGACAGTGGGGCTATTTGAGACAGTATTTGAAATTGCTATAAAATAAAAAACCACCTAAAATTTATGCTTGATTTTTTGCTCAGGCGATTTACTGCTCGATTTCACACCTCCCTGAGCAAAAATATCACACAAAAATCAAACGATCTTCATTTTATAGCGATTTTAAATACTGTCTCAAATAGCCCCACTTTACGGTAACCGAACACCGAAAATGCGCATAAGTAAATTTTCATGCCTCGTCCACATGAGTTTCTGACCCTAATATAAAGAGGTCACTGAATTCGACCGATAAAAAAGCTACTCACTACGCATCACGAAACGGGCAATACGGCTACTTTTCAATACGCTATAAGACACATTATAATGATGCTAACCAAGTAAATATAATAGGTAGTTAATCATGAACCACACAAAAATAAAAATGCTTTAATTGCAGTAGAGCAACTGCCAAAGTTAAGGAGCTCACCTCCACAAACTCCGGCTCGTTGGCCGTCTGATCCCAGCGGTTCTGCAGGATGAAAATGTTCGGACTCGACAGTCGCTCCGACACCTTGTGGAAAAAGTTCTTCTCCTGTGGACGGTGGCCAAATCAGAGTCAGGCGTCAGCCAAGGTATCATGAGAGGAGTCTGGACAGTGCTTCACCGACATCAGCAAGTCAGTGTTTCAGATATACATTTCACTGTGTCTGACCAGCCTCCAACTCATCACTAACCGTCTGCATGAGCGTGGACTCGGCGTTCGCCACCAGCACAAAGACATCGGCGTCCAGGCAGTGGGCGTCGATCCAGGCGTCCAGACCCTGTGGTAGGCGGCAGGACGCGGTCAGACCAACCGGTATCAGAGAAAACGACAGGTGGGAGATTATCAGTCACCCAGCGCCACTCAACGGACGATTGATATAGAAGTTAAACACCCACACCAGCCAAGTTGCGCGTCATATTTTGAACGGCCCACTGAGTTTCGTCCAATCCGTGACGTTATATCCAGACTGTAATGATGCCGTGCACGGTGCAATCATGACTGATAATTGTTACCTAAGATGTGCCATGCAAACCTCAGCTGTAGGACGACGCATCCACAAAAGCATACTCACTAGAGTCACATGACGTCCCCAGTATCAGTAACGTCGCACCCATCTGAGTGACGTCACACCCATCCTCAGTGACGTCACACCCGCCCTCAGTGACGTAACACTCACCTGAGTGACGTCGATGCCGGGTGAGTCCACGAACACCACGTCATCCCTGAGCAGATGGCAGCGCTGTTTGGGCCAGTGCACGTACACGACGGCCGACTCGTCCAGCTTCTCCTTGTGCAGCGCGTGACCGAGCTGAGCCACCGACTGGGGACATGGGGGGGGGGGACGGGGGGGAGTTAATTGAAGCGGCGGGTCTGGGAGCTACCGAACTGTGCGGGCGTCCCCGTCACGTCGTAACCGGGATAAATAGTGATTTATGGTATTGGTCAGCCCGCCGATACACTGTAATGAGCTCAGCGATAAACCGGGAGAAGCCATCATTCACCTACTTCAGGTAATACAAGTCGTACATATCTACAGTACATTATCTGCGGTCTATAGTACGGCATTCAGGTCATATCTACGGTACAGGTTCAGGTACTTTGTATCGTTCCTCTCAAATCACTCCCACATCATTCAACCATCCCTCTCGGCTCCTTCATCCCTCCTCCATCCTCTCATCTCCCCTGCACCACCCACCTCGACACTGCGCCTTTGTCCGTCGTCTCCGACGGTGAGGAAGGCCTCGTCGCCGTCGACGCCCTCCACCTGGAGGAAGCAGTGCGTCGTGTGGCCCATCCCGCTCGGCAGCACCTTGTCGCGCAGCATGGCGTTGATCACTGAACTCTTGCCGTTGCTCGTTCTGTGGTATGGTGATGCATACATGGGGTGAGTATGAAAAAAACGGCAGCCTTTCGATGCTTGATGTAAAATTTGACGATCGTGGGGTAATTATCAGGAAGAATACGGTTCTTCAATTCGATGTAAGTTTATTCCTACAGGGCTAGTGGGCCAATCATGCTATAGGTACTCTGTGAGTGGGACACTTGAAAAGATAGACTGAAGTTCTCAGGTAGGTGTTGGGGGTAATGAGATTCGGTAAATTGATTGCTTGGAACGGTCTGTATTGAACATAAAACGGATAGAATGACTGACCTGCCGAAGAAGGCGACCTTCATGTGGTTTCGGGCCAGCACCTCCTTGATGCCTTTGACCTTCTTCTGCAGGGCCTGGATATTTTCTGCCTGATCAGCCGTCAGCAGATCCTTGTCCGTGGGAATATCTGCGTCAGAAATAATTGGAAAGTACTGATAACGTGACACACGAAACTTTGTCGGCAATCGAGACGAAATTTGTCATATAGACGAGCTGTCATCAAACGACCACTGAAACATGTACATGTGCAAATAATTACCAATGCACTCACATGACAATGCACAGCTCACATGACAATGCACAGCTCACATGACCACTAGTAGTGACAGTGACAGGATCACATGACAGGATGGGTAGTACGGGGACCCGCAGTTGCTACTGTACACGAACCCCAACTCTAGCCGTCTGTCTTGTCCAGCGACAACCGATAACATTGCCATCGACTGCCGGTCCCTGTACAAGAGCAGCTGAGGTTTTCTGTGCGTGCCCTCTGACAGCTTATCGTTGATCCCTGTGAGGGTGCTGGGACAATTTACCCAGGGTCGCTGTACAGTAGCAACTGCGGGTCCCCGTACCTCACTAATTCATGTCACGCGGCAGGACGAGCGCACTCACTGTTGACGAAGCGCACCACATCCAGCACGTAGCCGTCGATGCTGTCGTAGATGTCGTTGATGCGCTTCTTGGCCTTGACAAACACCTGCAGCGGCGAGGAGGAGGGCGAGTGCTGCCGCTTGGGCGCCGGCTCTCGCTCGGCGGCCGCGTCACCGTCACCGCCGCTGGGGCCCGCCGGAGCCGTCGACAGGGACCGGCTGATCTTGCCAGACATGGCCGTGGGCGGCGCCACCGTGAGCGATTGGTGCTTCAGGTATCACCGCCTGTAACATTGGAGGAAGAGGGAACAAGGTGTGATTGTACTGTACAGAATCTACATTGACAGTCTGACCCGTCTTCAGTGAGCCACTGATTGTTACATAGGTATCAGAGCTCAGCTCGTAGACTGCTACACAACCCAAAAAGACATCAGGGGTTTGTGATGCTCCAGTGCTCGATATCATGAGACTCCCGACAATTATCATGAGACTTCTGATGGGGGATGGTCTGCAGTTGGTGGGAGCAGCTGAAGCCAGTTGAGTGAAACAGACCACATCTGGCTTTGATGGCACACTTAACTTAAGCACATAAATACTTTCTTGCCAATAATTGCATAATTGGATCAGAGTGGTGGAAGTTCTGGTCTGCACAACAAGTTCTGGTCAGGATGGGCTCTGGCTCTGTCAATCTGTCCATGCAAACATTCATGTCAAACTTACTTTAAAAAATGCTCCCTGTACAACACAATATGTCAAAATGAGCCTATACTATGTTGACTAGCAGGAGTGTTGCTTAAGCCGAGAAATGCCCTCTTTTATTCCAGTCATAGTCAGTACCAACTCAAGGCTATATAAACGTCAGTACCAATGCCAAGAAATGTTTGTTGAAAGCTGAAAATTGGGCACGTGATGCTTTAAAAGTGTAAGACAATACACTCATCTGACCCCCAAGTGTTTCATTACCTATTTAGGTACATTAGCTATCATACAGCACACATATACCTAGCATTACATCAGCTGAAATGTTCCTGCAGGTACCAACGTACGAGTACCTACATGAGCATTACTGGTTTTAACCCGCGCACCGACGGGGGGGGGCGGATATCCGCCCCCCCCCTAAGGTTTTTCGCGGATAGCGGGAAAACCGCGGCGCGTAGCGCCGCGAAATTTGGTATGACTATTCTCTTATCAATTTTACACATGGTGTGCAAGTTTGAACCTCCTAACTTTTAAGGTCAGGTCACCAGGTCACTTTGAATGACCCAACCTCAATTCACTTTTTTGCAACTTTGTCACCGTGCCAGAGCTACAGTAGATGTCGGAGGCCTTTGAAAGTCGCAGGATGTTATTAGGTCATTAGTAGCTACAATTTGTATATCTCGGAATTTTGATGTCGGTGACCTAAGGTCAGGTCAATTTCGCGACCTCCCCATTATAAGTCAATGGGGGAAAAATCAACTCCCTGTTTTTACCACTAAAACGGGTCGGAATGGCCCCATATACCATACATGACTTCACATACCATCAACCTTCACTACCTTGAGGTCTGTTTTGCTGTTGGGCAGCTGTAAGGTCATGTGACGTCATCAAAGGTCACCAAAGGTTTTTTGCCAATAACTCCTTACAGGAACAAGATACAGCCGCGCAGATGGTCTCATTGTGTTCAGCTCGTCAAGACGCATCGAATGATATACATGATGACCTCGAGGTCACGTGACCTGAGGTCAACCTTTGACCTTGGCCTTTCGAGGTCAACATATATCATTCGATGCGGATTGACGAGAGGATCACGATGATGCCCTTAGTTTGTTCCTATCTTGACTACTTCGAAAGTTATTCGAGAAAAACCCTCTCCATATCTAGCGCCGCCATTTTGACTTTTTCGACCCCTGTGACGTCATCTTTGACCTGACCTGAAAATGACCTTTGTAAAAATTGTAGACCTTGTCCGTGCGTATCCGATGCCGTTTACCGCTTGTCGCTATCTTGCTTCGTTCTCGAGATCTCAGGGGGGGCGGTCATCCGCCCCCCCCGTCGGTACTAAGTTGGCGCAGACCCCCGTCGGTGCGCGGGTTAACAGATCCGTTCCTATTTCAATTTGACGTACGACTATGACTAAACCTATCATCTGACAGATAACAACCTTACTATTTTCAATCAGTAAGGAGTAATGGAAGTTACAGGCAGTACGCCCGCTTCTGTATATACAAGACTACAAGATTTTTACACATTGGTCAGTTTCAGATTGATCCAATTTGATATTAAAGTTGAAATAGACGGATATTTGTCCCCATAGGTTGAGATGGGTGAGGACCTACACCTCAACCTTGACCTGCACGACTCACCACGAACCTCTCCAACACGAGAAATTTTGCCCTTTTATCGTTTTTAAGAGTCGACGCAAAATAGAAGGTAACAAAAGATGGTATTAGTAAGCGAAGATCACCTATCAGCACAAAAAATACCGTGAGCACACACAGAAAGAAATCAAAAATGAAAAATATCTTTCAATTGCCGTATAATTCTCTCCGAATCGCAATAGAAAACGTGAGCGCCAGATTTGTAATCCATTGTCGCAAAAGTGCCCTGAACATTCACTAACTATTCTGCTAGCGCGAGCATGACGAGCATCTTTGCTACAAAAACAGCAAATGAGCTCCTGAGTTTAGGTGCTGTCAACTAAAAGTGAAAGATTTTATGAATAGTGTGCAAGTTTTCTGTTGGGTGGGTAATGTGCGTTGATCATACTTACTTACTTACGATGTACGAGAATTTTGAAGGCCCTTAGGCCTGTGGGACTCTGACTTATTGAGCTCCATGACGATATCACTGCCTCAGTCATTGGAGTGGATGGTGTAGAGGAGGTGAGACCAGTGGCGGTCGAGCCTGGACTTGAATTCGTTCAGGGATCGCGCTTCAACCTCGCGGGTGACCTAATAACATTGTATAAACTTATTACTGGGAAACTCAAGACGGAAGCTGATATGTTGCAATTTAAACCAGAAGCAAGACATACAAGAGGACACACGTTACGGATCGCAAAAGTTAGTGTAAAGAAACGAGTACGAAGGTCTTTCCTCACACATCGGGCATGTAACTTATGGAATAGCCTTCCAGAGAAAATTGTGAGGTCAAAATCAACTTTGCTGTTTAAAAGAAGTGTGGACGAGTTTTTGAAGAGTGAGAGGCTTAAATTGGAGTAAATGCCACCGAATCGAGGAACTGGATGACAAAGCATTATATCCTTGAATTATCCCACGATCATCCTCACCCAGATCTGCCATATACCCACTCAATCAGTAAGGAGTAATGGAAGTTACAGGCAGTACGCCTTCTTCCGCACATACAAGACTTCAAGACTTCAAGACTTCAACCACATGAGCAGGAAGAGCATTCCAGTCATTGACTACCCGGACGCTGTACGCGTTTCGCCTCGATCGGGAAGACGCTCTCGGCTTCAACAGCTTCCAGGGGTGTCCTCTTGTAGTAGAGTCAGCCAACTCAAAGAATGACTCAGGATCGAGGTCAACACCCCCATGAAAAAGTTGGTACGTCATAATCATGTCACCGCGGCGCCTTCGATAATAGAGAGACGGGAGTTTCAGCGAGCGTAGTCGTTGGTCGTATGGTAGGCTCCTCAGTGATGGGATCATCTTCGTTGCTCGTCTCTGGACACGCTCCACCTTTTGCTGGTCAGCGCGATTGAAGGGGCCCCATACGATGTTGCAGTACTCGAGGTGCAGTCGTACCAAGGTCTTATACAGAAGCGGTAGCGTGGTGGCGTCGATGCGTTCGAAGGACTTGTGAATCACCGCGAGCATCTGGGAGGCTCTGGATACCGCTGCAGCGGCTTGTTCACGAAACTTGAGGTCCTGATCGATTTGGACGCCTAGATCACGCTCAACTTCAACCTCAGCAAGCTGGTAGTCTCCAATGACATATGACTCATGTGGAATGCGCTTTCCAACGTGGATAACCTTGCACTTTTGGGAGTTGAAACTGAGGCACCACTTGCTGGACCAGTCGACAGCCGTGGAGATATCCGCCTGGAGCAGAGCCGCATCAGAGGGGTTCTGAACAGGACGGTAAATCTTCGTGTCGTCCGTGAACATCTGTATCCCGCCTTGCATAAGGCCTGGAAGATCGTTGACGAATAGGACGAACAGAAGGGGTCCCAGGACCGAGCCCTGAGGAACGCCGCTACTGACTGTGGCCCAGTCAGAAGATGAACCGTTCAGGACAACCCGTTGTTTTCTATTGCACAGGAAACTTGTTATCCATCTGAGCAGGTGTCCACCGATCCCATATGCCCTGAGTTTGTGGAGGAGTCTCTGGTGGGGCACAGTGTCGAATGCCTTAGAAAAGTCCAAATAGATAGCGTCCACTGTCTCGCCCCTCTCGATCGCCCTGCTCCAGTCCTCTAGAGTAGCTAGCAGCTGAGTTGCGCACGATCTTTTTGGACGGAAACCATGCTGAGCGTTGTGGAGCTGGCCAGTAGAGACCATATGGTTCATAATGAGGTCCCGAATGATGGACTCTAGTATTTTGCATGGAACAGCAGTCAAACTGACGGGCCTGTAATTTGTCGGCAGCTGTTTGTTCCCCTTCTTGTATATTGGGACAACTTCGCCCAGCTTCCATTCGGATGGAACCTCACCTGACGCTAAGGACATGTTGAACAGCCGTGCCAGAGAAGGGGCAATAGACTCGGCAGTCTCAGAGAGGATTCGTGGGTGGATGCCGTCGGGGCCCGGGGAGCTGGCGGGCTTGAGACCCTGAAGCTTGTTGATGACTGCCTCTGGGGTGATACTTACAGGCTCGAGTTCGGGACCAGAGTACCTCGCATGGAATGGAGGCATAGTGGAGTCTTCGACAGAGAAAACGCTGGAAAAGTACTGGTTAAGAACAGCTGCTTTTTCTCTGTCTTCAGTGGCGAGGGAGCCGTCCGCATGCAGCAGGTGCTCAACCTTGGACCTGGTCTTGGTTCGAGAGTGGACGTATCTCCAAAAGTGCTTGGGGTTCATTTTTATGTCGCACGCCAGTCTGGTTTCAAAGTCAAATCTCAAGTTTCTGGTCATCCGTCTGAGGTCGTTTCTGACTCGAACAAAACGGGCATGATCTATGGGGTCTTTGGTGTGCAGATATTGAAGCCACAAAGATCTTTTCTTCTTCTTCAGCTTGAGTACCTCTTTGGTCATGTAAATATTTTTCTTCACTATTCTCCGTGAGACACGAGGGACACACTTGCTGATGAGGTTCATGAGCAGACTCTTCCAGTGGTTGTACTGCTCCTCAAGAGGCTTGTCCTGTCCAATGTCCCAGTTGGCATTTCTAATCTGGTGATTCAGAAGACTGAAGTCGATTTGGTGGAGGTTAAGACGATTTGATCCTGACACGGTTCTAACAGCATAGCATTCAAGATCGAATGAGATCATGGCATGGTCGCTGCGGCCGAGGCCGTGGTGGTACGTGACATTTTGAACCATCCCTTCTTCGTTTGAAAAGATCAGATCAAGAGTGCTAGGCACCTCGCCAATTCTAAAGCGGGTGGGTTCTGAGACGTGCTGATGAAGAAAACAGTCCTGAGTAACTTCAACAAAAGCATGAGAGATGTGGTTGGGTGGTGCTGATGAGATACCCATTTCCCAGTTGATTTGAGGCAGGTTGAAATCGCCAGCAAGCAGTATGTGAGAGTAGTTCAATGATGTCACATGGTGGATGAGGTGATCAAGCATTTGCACAGAAGCAGTTGCATCACCTGAGGGACTGCGGTACAAGCAGCCAATGAGCAACTTGTCTGGTGCGGACAGAGCCAGGTCAACCCACAACTGCTCGCTGAAGGGGATATGACCAAAATTTATCTCAGTTGCCTGAAGGCTTTTGTGGACATATATACTTATCCCTCTCATGCCGCTGCTGCCCAGGCTGGTGTCTTGAGGGTTGAAGTTGCAGTACATAGAGTAATCATTGATCATGATAGGTGAATGGTGTATTAATAAATTAGGCTGCACATTTGATTTGAATGAGTTTTTGTCGGGCTGGATTTGTGTGTGGTAATTGTCGTAGGTGGGTACCTACCTATTTGTACTGTAAGAAGACCAGTGTTAATATGTACCTGTATCATTCTCTATTGCTTTTTTAGGTAGGTAGGTACCCATTTACTATTTGCAACTGAGTTCCCCTACTGTTACATTGCAGAACTTGCATAAGCACAGCTGAGGAGACTTCTACCTGGAGTTTTAAAAAGGTAAGTAAATAATGACTCTCATCAATCATCATGTTTGACCAGTTTGCAAAGTATGGCAATTTGGACGAGATCTTGTAGGTGCAGGCTAGTGTTCGGCTGTTGCGGATTTGGTGCAGCGCAATGCGGATTTGGAGTGGTGCGGTGCGGATTTAGTGTAGTTCGATGTGGAATTGGCTTGGCCTAGCGACTGGCATGGCAGACCAGACGAGATAGAGGAGGAAAATTGAAGAAAAACATTATTGGAGGTTCGACGTGTAATTCAGTGTGCTCTCGGGTCTAATTGAGTGAGTGGTGGTTAGAACGGACTATACCAGTGATAATCACGTAGGTCGCCCGCAAGTTCCCACTGTTACAACACGAAACTCACCATTCGGCTCTGTGAGGCGCCGGCAGTGGAGTGGGAGAGATGAGCACTGAGCTGGGTGATGGGAGGGATTCGAGATGGGCACAGTCGATGGCAGGCCTAGATCACCGCTCCATCGCTTCAAACAGTCAAATACGGATCAGGTATCAGGTATCAGGAAAGAATCTGAGGACTGAGGTTGTTGGATTCTGCAGCATTCGTAAACGAGATGCGCTCGGCTCATGTGAGGATTTGGCTTTGTCGCTTGGTGGTAGAGCGAGATGCGTACAGCTGATGGCAGACCTTGAGGAGTGAGGACCACCACTTTGCCACGGCTAAGTAGTCAAAACCGCTGTGAATGACTCGCCTATCAGATTTGTTGTACGATACACTAAACAGCTGTTGACCGGTGCGCCTCGTCGACCTACGAGCCAAATTTTGCAGTATGGATGCTTGGGCTAAGGGCAAATCAGGCCTGTGTCCCTACGTCAGTTGGTAGTTCAGACATGCAACTGACTCACCTGTTCAACTTAACTGAGCCATCAGTTCCCATAAAAGTGTCATTTCCTGGGTAGGCATTAGCCAATGAAGAGTCTTCCTGAGGTCAGCTTTCATCCGAAGACATCCAACACAACATGCTGGAACCAATCATGGATGCATTTGCTTACTAATTGCTACCAGGGCGGCTGAGTGTAATACCTAATTTTTAATGTGTGCAACAGGTGCGGCTGTGCCATGTGCTTGTGTGCATGCTGTGAGGTCGGAGGGCACATGTATGTTGATTGTTGCTGGATCATGGATGGTACCTACTGCATGATTTTTTTTTTTTTAAATAAATTTAGTCTGAGCCTTTTGATAGGAAGGATTCACAAAGACAGAGCCACCGTGAGGCGAAGCTTGTTGCGGTGACCCTGCCCCCTCCGAAAGCGCAATTTCAGTTCTATGGCAGAATTTAGAGTCCAAAGTTTAACGTGCGCACATAGCCGCGCACGGCCGGTCCCCTCACTGACTTCGCCTGGCTACGGCCTGCCACCAACTGCAACCATACCTGTCAGGAGGCCCATAGGCCATAAATGATAAGCGCCCGTCGCGCTTCGAACCCGGACTGTTATAACCGGGAACGCGTGCCCTCACCACGCGGAGTCCAACGCTCTACCAACTGAGCTACGGGACCGGCTATATTTGTGTTACTGCATCAAACAATGTCTGATGCAGTAAAAAGTAGTGTAATGAAAAACAGTTTGTTCAAAGGCCTTTCCTGGTTAATAGTTACTTCAGATGACCCCTGCTGATTGTGACCCTGGTTCAGGGTCCAGTACCTGTGTACCTACAAGTTTTGTCTTCCATTGTTGTGTGTTTGAATTCCTCACAAGCATGGCTACATGTGGGATGTTGTTGGATATGCTGGAGATTAGGTTTTTACAGTCCCTGATGGAGTAAAGAATGCTAGCTATCCTGAATATGGAACTGCTTTTAAGAAGGACTTATTGTATCTAGTTTCCAAAATAATTGAGCACATTATGTGACTCCCTGTACCATAGCTCAGTTGGTAGAGCATTGGACTCCAGGTGGTGAGAGCCTGGGTTTGAGTTGCTCCGGCAATCAATTCATAGCCTGCAGTTGATGGGAGTGGAGTGGCCATAGCCAGTTGAAGTCAGTTAAGTGGGACAGACTGTGCATGGCTTTGATGGGCATGTTAAACTTTGGTGTTAAAAAATCGGAACTGCGTGATCGGTCGGTAGGGGTCGGAGTCGACGCACAAGCTCTGCTTAGCGTAGGCTCTGGCTCTGTCAATCCGTCCATTCAAACATTCGTGCAAAATTTACAAAAAAAAAAGTTTGTTGGTTGTCGATCAGAGTACGTCTTCTTGACCTAGTAGACAAGGCTTGAATCATGAATGAAGTTCAGCCTTGTATTTTTAATGACCACTTCTCATTCTTTCAATGCTACACCATTTTTCGTTCTTTTCTGATGTCTGCTGTTGAGCAGCATTTGTGACGTTCATGCCAGTCAAAATTCTGGTAATGCGATGATCTATGTTTGATATCAGAACAACAACTTCAGAGAGGCTTTTCACCTTTGGGCTCTCATAGCATGAATCTGATAACCTCCGCTAATGCTGTCCTTTCTCATTGAACATCAATCTGCGACTATCCAGTGTTTAGTTCACTAAGGTATATTAATTATTTTACAATATAGTCTTTCGGTTGTGTAGGTGGCTCAAGTTCAAAAGATAACGTTTGTTTATTTCTACACGGCACGATAATCACATTTTATCACAAAAGGAATTTGTACCTGGAGCATGATTCTGCGGGTCATGCACTCGACTCGAGGTCGAGTGTCTGCTGACTGGCACTTTGGCTGCCCGCTCCTTGTCTGTCGTTGCTCCTATATCTCCCCACTTGATCTCCTGTGACGTGGAAGGTCGCACGAGGCCATGGCGCTGCCGTGCTCGTCACGTGATCACGTTACGAAGACACGGGTAGGTATACGCGTGTCAGGTGACGGCTCGACCGGGAATATACGAGATATAAGTGTTGATTTAGGTAAGAATGGTGATCAATTATACCAGGGCTACCGATCAATGGATTTCGGTGACTTCTACTCCGGCCTCCAAAAATCAAATCCGACTCCGTCTTTGGGTAGAACTATCGACTCCGACTCCGACTCCGCAGCCCTGAGCAGACTATATTGAAGAAATTTGCCAAAATATCAAGCGGAGATCGTATTCCTAAGTTCACACTGGTGGATCTTAAGGTTTGAGCGGTGCCACACCGGCAGGCCTGTGAGCTGACCGGTCACCGCACACTGCACTGGCTGCTTGGCGCACGGCAATGGTCGGTTCTTCACTGGCGGTGATCCGTCCAGTCTTCCAAGCGATGCCGATCTGATGACATGGACGTCTGACTTTTGTCCGCCGGCTCGACAGCTTCTGTTGCTGGCTTAAAGTATCAGACATCGTTCAAACATACTTCCCTCGTTTTATAGTCTCATAATAGGTGAACCGGTGACCTAAAAAGTTTTGTCTTGGCGTGACATTTTCTGTCATGTCAAGGTCATGTCATGCCATGACCCAAATGTCATGTCATGTTGTATTCTGGGGGGGGGGGGAGGAGGGTAAACACAACATATGTTAACTTAAAACAATAAGCTTGGTAACCTACATGACCATTACGTTTGTCTGTCGTGCTCGTTGAACGATTAAGTTTTATTTGAAAACCTAGTGTTGAATGTTTTTATGTACAAGGTCAGGTCAGGGCGACATCGAAACTGGCATTACAATCAAATAAAAAATAATCTCACAGATGGTCCCAATGCGTTCTGTGGTGCAAGACTGGTTTCCTGTAAATGGGCTGCGCTGTTTGAATCTTCATTCTCAATCCATACATTCTTTTGCTTATATCGTACAGCGAAGGCGCACCCTCGTCCAGTATTCTTGTTCAAAAATACATATACCATTATCACTGCAGATATAGGTGTATTCCGCGGCACCTAACTTCCGGAGTGAATCTGAGCTGAAGCCTATTCAATGACCATGGCATGGATGATTCATCCATGGCCATGGTGTAAGAGATCGTGATCTAAATAAAACTGGTAGGTCTTTCAGGCCGTTTGCAGAGCCTTGCGGATCATTGGGATTGAGTTTATTTTTGTTCGGTCATCGCTCTTATTCATAGGCGTAGGAACAGGGGGGGCCGGGGGGGGCCATGGCCCCCCCACTTTCGGAGGTGGGGGGCCAGCAATGTTAACTGCCCCCCCCCCACTTTTTGCTGACTTAAGTGTCTGTCTGTACCTAGGTACCTACCAGTGCTACCACCCGGTAACTTGACAACAATTCAGCTTGCCCTTGAAGATTCCCTTTTGTTTCTACAGCGTTATTGACCGCAATTTCCTTCACTCAATGAAGGAAACCATATCAGAGACAAGACTGTGGGTCCTGGTGACAGCATTTTGTTGAATACGAGGCACGGGACAGCGAGCACTGAAAAGGTATAAGACAATACTAGCACGGTGCAGGAGAATGCGTATACCAACGACCAACGCTTGACCGGATCTGCTTGGGGTCGGCATAGTTCGTCAAAGGCGTACTAGCTGGGGGCCAGGGCGACCATGCCCCCGCCTCGGCTCAAACAGGCTGGGGGCCAGCAATGTCTGTATCTGCCCCTTCCCTTCCACTTTCAGTGCAGTGGCGGTCGCAGAGGGGGATCAGGGCCATGCCCTTCCCCCCTCCAAAGGCTAATCAGGGGGCCATCATATCATTTGCCCCCCCCCCCAAACAACCAATGGGCCCCCATGGGCGTATGGGGCTCTGGCCCTTATTCGATTGTCACGAGGCTCAAGAATCCCACGCTAGCTATTAACAGCTCCCAAGCCAGTCTTTGAGGGTCCTACACTGATCTTGGAGGGCACTTCAGTGGCGGTCAAGCGCCGACATTGACCGCTGAGAACCCACATTGACCTCATTTGAGGGCCCCTAAACTGGCCTCAAGGGCCCAGTCGGCGTCTGAGGGCCTCACACCGGCCTCTGGTGGCCTCATTTCTGTCTCTGGGGTCCCAAGACTAACCTTTAGGTGCCTCTGAGGGTCCTGCACTAAATTCTGATTTGTGAAGACCCGATGCCGGCCTCTAAGGTCCGCATCGGCCTCTGAGGGTCCATCTTGGCCTTAGAGGTCCAACGCCGGCCCATGCCGGTCTTTTAGGGCCCCACACTGACCTCTAAGGGCCCATGCTGGCCTGTAAGGACCCGTCTATGCCTATGAGGGCATAGTACGCGATTCTGAAGACCTGATGCCGGCCTCTGAGGCCCATCTTTGTTTTTGAGGGTCTTCTGCTGGTCTCTGGGGTCCAAACCGGCCCATGCTGGTATTTTAGGGTCCCACATTGACCTCTAAGGGCCCCGCACTGGATTCTGAAGATCCTATGCCGGTCTCTAAGGGTCCGCATCGGCCTCTGAGGGCCCACCTTGGCCTATGAGGGCCTTCCGCTGGTCTCTAGGTTCCAGGTCCCGCCCATGCCGGTCTGTTACGGCCCCACACTGACCTCTAAGGGTCCATGCTGGCCTGTAAGGACCCGCATTAGCCTCTGAGGGCCTTGCACTGGATTCTGAAGACCCGATGCTGGCCTCTGAGGCCCATCTTGGTTTTTGAGGGCCCTCTGCTGGCCTCTGGGGTCCAACACCGGCCCATGCCGGCATTTTAGGGTCCCACACTGACCTCTGAGGGCCCATGCTGGCCTGTAAGGGCCCACATTAGCCTCTGATGGCCCAAGTCGGCATCTAAATGTCTCATCCTGCCCTTTGCAGGCCCTGTACTGGTCTCTGAGGGCCTCAACCCTCACCGGCCGATGGGGGGGGGGGGCGGGTGCCGCCCCTCCATAGTTTTTTTTTTCGCGATAGCTCCGAACACGCCGGTGATAAAGAGCTGAAGCTTTGCATACCTGACCTTTGAATCAAGCCGGATCTTTTGACACCAACCGCATTTTCGGGTCAGATCAGGTCACTGACCCATGAGGTCATAAGTGAACCTCTGCACGGTTTTCAGATGTCGCAACTTCGCAACGCCCTCACTGCCAGAGGAGATTTCACAGGGAAATGAACCTTGGAGGACCTAGTATCCATTAGGAGTCTCACAACTTGTACATCTCGGATTTTTCCTAATGTCATTTTCGTGACCTCACCATTAGTTATAAGTCAATGGGGATAAACTGAAAACTTTTTCTGGCGCCGTAAACGATCTTCAACTATCTCAAGCACACTGAATCTTTCATGCACTCCTTGCAAGGTTCGATGCGTCACTTTTGCAATGTTGACCTTGCGCGACGTCATTTATGAAGTTATAAGGGTCATATAAGTTTGTCGTCAATAACTACCGATCAAATTGAGCTAACGAGTCCGGGAAGCCATCAATAGACTCAGGAAGACCTGCCGAATCGAATGATATGCGACATGACCTCCTTCGACCAATTTCGTGACCTGGGGGCGCTGACCTGACCGTGACCCGTGGTCAACACCCTCAGTTTACCTCACCCAAACAAAAAGTACATCATTCGACGCGCCTGAGAGAGGCGGACACGATGCTGGCAAAATCGCGGCTCTGCGGCCGTTTTTTGCGAAGTTATTCACCAAAAACGGAACCGTGCCTTGAGGCACTTGACCTGACCTCAGAGGTCACCGGTTGACCTAGAACCTTAAAATCGAGTATCGATCTCTGCGTCTTGTAACGGCGCACACGCTCGTTTTTCCGCGACGCGCTAGCTCAACCTGGGGCGCAACGGCGAGGGGGGTCGTACCCGCCCCCCGCCCCCTCGGCCGGCGCGTATGTAGAAAACCTATAGGTCCGGTCCGGCGAGGGTTAAACTGGCCTCTGATGGCCCAGACCGACCTCTAAAAGTCCCACACCGGCCTCTGATAGTCAATCAGCCCAGTTGCAGTGGTCGCTGATATAAAACCTCTTAAAAACGTTATAGGTCTGGCTGAGCCTAGCTGGGCCGTTCATGCTGATTTTTATAGGTATATTGAAAAGACTCGCTTTGCACGTTTCACGCTTGCTCGTAATGAAAAAGTTGCTGGATGCCTCTGGAATTTGCATGGGTGCCAACGGCTGCGGAGGACAGGGGAACGCGTCCATCAGTTTGAGTTTATGGACGGGAGTCTCCCTGAAATTTTAACCATTTTTGTTTTTGTTTTTGTCTCGATTTCTTTTTATCTCTGATCATGTTTGCGAAAACAAAGTGGCCGAAATCCGAGGAGAAATCGGATATTGGGGGTAGGTTAGGTTTTGGACCTCTGGGACCTTGGCCCCCCCGCTTTCGAAAACGTTCCTACGCCTATGCTCTTATTTCGTCAGTTGACTTCAGCTTCAGCATTCTTTAGGAATATAAGATCAGCCTACAGACTAACCCATACTATTTACAACGTTGTCTGGCCAAGCACTGTCCAAAGTTCATTGCTGGTATGTTGATGCATGACATTATTGTATGTAGACTCGAGAGCGCTTTTCACGAAGCTCGCACAGGCACCGGAAGCTAGTTCACGGCGCGTCCGCCAGAGGCGCTGTGTCCGGCCTCGGTTGTCGATGGGTGGTCGCTCGGTAGCCCCAATGTAGTCAGGCACCACGGTCGTTTGGTTCAGTATTTAGTGCAGCGCCCGCGTGCCAGTGTGTCGCACTTACTGGTGTACCGTGGAGTGCCGGGGCTGGTGAGGCGTCGGGATACCCTGTCCCTGCAGCGTGGCTCTGCGGTCGGTCAGCTAACAGCCTGTGCAAGGTTATTGTTCAGTCCGTCAGTGTGCGTCTATGGACCGTCATCACCTAACGGCCTGTCTAAGACATGCTGTTTATTTGTAGTGCGTCTCTGCTGCCTTTATAAGACGTGCTCTATGTAGACCTTAGTAAGGCTTAGCTGTAGGGTAGCCTGGGGCAAGACGCCCCAGATAATTTATTTTGCTACATAACTTTTTTCCCACATCACCTGAAAGGGCAAATTTGTGCTCGATGCGTTCTTTGGACATTTTACTTTAAATTCCACCCCTCAGATTCATTCACTTATGATCGGACTCCCAGCTAAGAAGTGATTTGTGAAGCAACTGCAAATAGGGCGTTTTGCCCCAACCCCAGGGCAAAACGCCCCACGGCCTGGGGCAAGAAGCCCCATACTCTAGATTAAAGATTAAACATGCTAGTTGACTAAATCTTATATGAGAGGTCCGTTAGACCTTGGGAGGCACGGCACTGAAGTTAGCACCTTCCATCCTATCAGGTGTTCAGCTACGACATAATTGTATGAGCAGGTTTTTCACCTGCCTCATAAGGCCAAATAATAAATTATCACAATGCAAATGTTAACAAAATACTTCCTTTGCCATCCAGTTGCTGAGAAAAATACATATAAATGCATAGAAACATATCGTTCGCCAGCTACCGAACATTAGGAAGTGGGTAGTCCGAACAACACATGAGGTAAAACGCCCCATGGGGCTTTTTGCCCCGCGACCTACTGGGGCGTTTTACCCCAGCACGTAGTTCGGTCAGAGAACAACGCCTTGCACTCCAGGAAGACATAATCTAACACGAACCAACCCGGCATTATAAGCGTTAGACAATAGTTGTTTAAAATACATAAAAGTCGTTAGCCTGAGGTGGACGATAAAAGAACGCCATGATGCATAATCTGACAACAAAACATAAAAATCACTCCAAAAACACATTTCTGGCTATATCTCCCTAAAGAGTCATCACAATTTCTTTCCAGTCTGCTCATATAATGATCGTATAGTGCACGTTTTATAGAAGAGAGGATGTTTCCCCAGAACCTTGCCAGTTCCGAGAAACATTGGTGAGGCGTTTTACCTCGGCGGGGCGACTTGCCCCGGTCTACCCTATTGATTAGACGTGTTGTTTGCAGCATGCTCGTCAGTAAGGCCCGAAAGGTCAGCTATGCAATGCACCATTTGTACAAAACTTTATAGCGTTGCATTTGTCTGTATGACGTTCCTTCATGGTTGTAATCAAAGCTGGACGTTTCGTGTGCGATTTTTACGTGTTTTTACGTTACGTGCATACCAAAGCTCGTCATTTTCCGCCTCGGAACTCTGTTAGGTATTTAGCATTACCTAACAAACTTGTCGAACGATGATTTGTAATGCTCATTTAGATAGCTAATACTTGATAATGGTAGTTAAAGAGAATAAGTAGCCATTTAGTGTAACCATCTGGAGGTTGTCACCATAAAACTCGTTACTTGTGGCCATCGCCAGAGGCATCGCCGTACGCCCTGACGAGTTCGCTCACGGAGTGTCGTTCTCCGGCGCCGGACTGCACAAAGTGCCCATCCGTGCCAGTGCTAGGGTGGCACTGTCGCCGTTCTGCAGCTCGGTCCCAGCGCCGGGTACACGGAGCGCGCCAGAGCGAGGCGTCACCGTCTCACGTCACGATGCTCGTCGGATGACGATGCTTTTACGTGATACGTATGATATCTGCGCCAGACTATCAACCGAATCCATTTGATGTAGGCACATGATTTAGGATGTCCTTTTGAAATTGGATCAGGATGCATCAAAAAGACACTCCATCTTCCAATTTAAGTAGCAGTCTCTATTTCGACCGCCATTACCAGCACATCTTTAGACTGCGTACCTAGTCTGGCTAGTCTTCACTAGTCTAGTCTAGTCCTAGACGTTTTGTTAAAACTGTGTGTTTCCACAAGGTTGCTCAGGTGTCCTTGTGTCATTGCTGCTTTGCCACAACTATCTGCTAGATGAAGAGCAGCTCAAGGCTCCTTTTTGTTGATACACGCGGTCGCTCAATTATCAGTCGATATGTTGCCTCAAGTACAGGTGCCAGTACAAGTGTGCTAGTGACACTCGCTGCGCGGTTTATCACCAATGCCGAGCGGGACGACCTCGCCCGCATCAGCCCGGCAAATTACTATATAATAAAATTACTGCAGCTCGTTCGAATTTATGTTGCTGCGTAGGCAACAAATTTACTGCAGCATGTGCGACGTACATGAGATGATCGAGCATGGTTTTGCCACTGGCCAATATAAGCGTTCATATTTATCGTGCTGAAGGCCTCTTTTTACATCGCTGTGCAACGAGACCGGTTCTGGTCGGCACCGACCTGCCCTGTCAGAGACCGGCTGTCACACCGACCTAATTTTAGTTAAGTTTAGTTTAGTTTATTTTCATAATCATCAACGGGTCGTTGCAACCCAATTATAGATGAAGTCATACGTTGCATAAAACACAGGACGCATAAAATACACATATAAAACACATATACCCCTACTATACCCCTAATAAGTAATCATGACGCAATGACCCTACCCCGCAGCCCACTGATTATCGTCATCTCACTAATCCAAGCCTGTCTCCCCGACCCAACTCTATCGCATCGCCCCCGCCCCACGATCGCCGTATCGAACCCTGTCCCGCACCACCCGCCCTGGGATTTGGCCACGTGACGGATGACATAACCATGTAGTCCCTGATATAAAAAATAACCAACCCAGTCTTATGTGATTGACTTGGTATTCAGCCCTTGTTTTTCTGCTGAGGGCTTTCCAATCATTTTGCCACGCTCCTAATTATTGTTGAATGTTTTCTCCAAGACCGATCCCATCCACGGCCGTCTTGTTCATTTTTTTGCACTGTTTCTGTGCTCTTTTCTTTTTAAAATTGATGTCGAAGCGCCGTCTTTTTGTTTTCTTCGCGGTAGCAGATTATCGTTTATATGCTTTTCTCTCAGATCTTTTTTATTTTTATTAGTTATCAAATCAAGTTCAGCCTCTCTGGCCTCTTTCTAAATGCACCATCAACTCCAGTTCACCGCGGGACTGTTTAGATGACCGTGGTCTCGCCCCGTTCCAGCTCTGGCACCCTGCGCTGTGAGATCCCGCAGGTAGCGCGCACAGACCACCATGCGGATCCGGCCCAGAGAGGTGCTGCTTCTCACCGTCTGCCTGGCAGGTGAGTTGGCCGAACACGGCTACATAGTCCGCCGGCTGGCAGACTGGGTTTGTCCGTTACTAGATGTTACTTTTCGGGTGTAGTGGTTTTGTCCGTTGCACTGTCTTTGTCCGTCAGATATTCGTCTTTTCTCAACCTTTCTGCCGCTGTTAGCATACGTCGTTCTTCTGGAGCTTTCTCTTTGTGTGCTTTACATGTCACATTCTAGCCATGCTGGTAGTGGGGTTTGGGATTAATTTGCTTTGTTTTAACTTGCCAGTGCCAACAGTCATAATTTCCATCACATGCTATTTAGCCAACTGCTGATAAAATTCAAGGCCTTGAATGAAGGGTCGTGGTGATCAGTAGCAGAAAATCTGCCAACTTTGTTTAAAGCCCAATTCTAAGCTGTGCAAAGGAGCGGCCCATATCGTTTTCTCTGCGATTTAAACTGTAAACAAGGTCTAAAGTGGTATGTTTCGGCGCTGGTTATGCTATTGTCTCGCCTCCGTGGCCGTTTGCGGCTGTTTGTGGTGAACTGACCTGACCCGCCAGCAAATGACTGGGTGTCTGTGGGTCCGCACGACGTTAGATGGCGTTCAGTGACGTAGCGCGCACCAAGTTTCAGGGCTGCTGATTCTGTCTCTGTGTGCTGACGGCCACTGGAGCCAGCTCCGCCAAGGTACCCACTCTGACCCCACACGCCCCCTGGCGGGTCCTAACGCTAAGGTGGTGCTCTGCTGGCTTACCTAACCTACCGCAGGCGCCGGCGGCCGCAGCAGCGGTGCCAGCGACGGTGTCCAATTTTGGGGTGGTGGTGGTGGTGGTGGTGGTGGTGCGACAGTAAAGGTGGTGGTGGTGGCTTTGGTGTTGCTTTTGAAATTGATCATCGCTCAGGCAGTCTCTCCTTAGTCCTTCCCGTCCTGTCGACGTTCGTCAATTAGAACCGGTGTTCCGTATGTGTAGCGTAAAATCAGACCGAGCCTAGGCTAGTCACCTATGGGTGAGCTCAAGAGGACCAGACTCATGAAATATGAATGTTTTCATTTAAGGCTCAAGCTCCGGTTAAAAGGTTCAAAGTAAGCGAATCACAGACTAAATATTTGAGTGGCTTTCAGAGCCAGCACATGAATCTGGGCTTGCCGCTCCCGTGCCTTACGCCACACCACCACCCAGCTGGGCTTATGGTGGTTCGAGTGAGGTGACATTGCGCAGGGATCTCTGTCAGGGGACGGCATGACCCTGTGTCTGTGCAGACTGCGCGTCATATACGGCTGATATCGCTGGCAGTGACGCCGCCCGTTTCACTTGCCAACTACCTCTTCCTGGCGCCATTTGTCTTGACGCGTATTGCGTCCTGTCGCAAACTGCGGCGGGACATTAAAAGAGCGAGACAAAACAAAACTGGACGCAGCAATCGGACTGAGAAGAAAAAAACTGAGCGTGTCTTTTCGTCCGCTGTGAAAAGTCACACGCTTGCTCACCTGTCTGCGTTATTTCATCTCACTTGCACGTACGAGTGTCACATTATGCTTATAATGCTCACCGGGGTGTGGTTTCGGGTCCCTGAACACGCTGGAGCATTCCAGGCTGGTAGCGCTTTGATGCATGCCAGATCCACTTCCGTTTCAGCTGTTCAACAGTTGAATCTCCGACCCCGATTTATGGTTTGGTTATTTTATAGTAAGGTAGACATTCCATGGTGATTAACTTTATCGACTTCGTGAGAAAACGAGTGCTTTAACCCGCGCACCGACGGGGGTCTGCGCCAACTTCGCACCGACGGGGGGGGGGCGGATGACCGCCCCCCCTGAGATCTCGAGAACGAAGCAAGATAGCGACAAGCGGTAAACGGCATCGGATACGCACGGCCAAGATCTACAATTTTTACTCAGGTCATTTTCAGGTCAGGTCAAAGATGACGTCACAGGGGTCGAAAAAGTCAAAATGGCGGCGCTAGATATGGAGAGAGTTTTTCTCGAATAACTTTCGAATTAGTCAAGATAGGAACAAACTAAGGGCATCATCGTGATCCTCTCGTCAATCCGCATCGAATGATATATGTTGACCTCGAAAGGTCAAGGTCAAAGGTTGACCTCAGGTCACGTGACCTCGAGGTCATCATGTATATCATTCGATGCGTCTTGACGAGCTGAACACAATGAGACCATCCACACGTCTGTATCTTGTTCCTGTACGGAGTTATTGGCCAAAAACCTTTAGTGACCTTTGATGACGTCACATGACCTCACAGCTGCCCAACAGCAAAACAGACCTCAAGGTAGTGAAGGTTGATCGTATATGAAGTCATGTATGGTATATGGGGCCATTCCGACCCGTTTTAGTGGTAAAAACAGGGAGTTGATTTTCCCCCATTGACTTATAATGGGGAGGTCGCGAAATTGACCTGACCTTAGGTCACCGATATCAAAATTCCGAGATATACAAATTGTAGCTACTAATGACCTAATAATATCCTGCGACTTTCAAAGGCCTTCGACATCTATTGTAGCTGTGGCACGGTGACAAAGTTGCAAAAAAGTGACTTGAGGTTGGGTCATTCAAAGTGACCTGGTGACCTGACCTTAAAAGGTAGGAAGTTCAAACTTGCACACCATGTGTAAAATTGATGAGGTTATAGTCATACCAAATTTCGCGGCGCTACGCGCCGCGGTTTTCCCGCTATTCGCGAAAAACCTCAGGGGGGCGGATATCCGCCCCCCCCCCGTCGGTGCGCGGGTTAAAGGTAGTGTGCCAGCTTTCCTGGACCGTATGGAGTTAATGGCCCAGATAAGGAGAACCGGATTTTTAGAACTTATCCATACCTTCAAAACTCATGGAAACGTCTTAAATTCTTCAAATTTTGAGTACCCCAGTGCGAAATTCGCCCCGACGGGTTGTCGGTCGTACCCCAACCACATTTCACACCACTATGAACAATAAATGCACACACTGAAATCGCTATTACCGATATGCTCATCCAATCAAGTTTCGATAAACCCGTTCATCATCAGCTCCTGCGGTTTCGAACACGCCTGTTAGGTGGTGCGGTAGACCGCGCCCAAAGCCAGGGCCCCGGTAACGTGAGGTAGCCGAGTCAGGGCAGCGTGCGCTGACCCAAGCCGGAGCCGCGCGTCCTCCCGGTGTCATGTGATAGCCCGGGGCTGCCCGCGGGGATGCGGTAGACCGCGCCCAAAGCTGCGGCCCCGGCTTGGGTCAGCGCACGCTGCCCCGACTCGGCTACCTCACGTTACCGGGGCCCTGGCTTTGGGCGCGGCTTCTGCTCATACTTTGTGGTGCGGTGGTGGTGCGTCGGGCTGCGCGCTCTGACTTCGGCCAAGAAAAATGCGTCAGCTGATCATTGTCATTTCTGCCCACGGACGTATAAATAAACTGGACTGACGATCCCAATGGACCTCCTATGGAAGATAGTGAAGCCGACAAGGCGCCATTTTACGTTGCCAAAAACCCGTGCTCTGGAAGGTCATCGAACCATTACAATTGGAATTGCGTCTAAACGGATGATCGGATCGAGATGCTGGTGGTACCGTTCGATGGGTAATGCTTTGAGGCAGGTGATGATGCATGACACAGGTCATTCAGTGTCACGTGGCGCGTGCCACGTGCCGACAAAGTCGGGAAGGGCAAAAACCTTTAAGCGACGCTCCAAATTAAACGGTGGACGGCACAGGTGCCAAATTCACAGGTCACATGTCCCGGTGTTTGACCATTACCATATAGTATGCTCGGCAGCAGGGGGTGCGGAATGCACGCGCCAGGGGCGAAAAACATGTTTTGAGGATGCATCCTCCGATTCCGGAAAACCTTGACCTAGGCACACCAAATTTGGCACACTGACACTACTGGCCGAGCGCTTTAAGGCGCTGTGCAAATAGATGTGCTGGGGTACACGGTGCACGTGCTGTGCACGTGCAAACCTTTTGATGTTGCACTCTGTGTCACATATACGGGCAGAGCGGGTAGCGCGAGCAAGCTCAAAGTGCCAAATTTACACAGGCCACCCAGAATGCATTCCAGCATAGTTATTGAGCATATCTATCTCCTGGTGGACCCCAAAGGTGCGCTCTGCACGTGCAAAAAACTATCCGCGCCGGGCGGTGGGGATGCTTGGACACCCCATGTAGGTTTATGTAAATATCTCAAAAACGGCGTTGTGGAGCGCCACCGTTTTTAGCACACCCTTTCATGAATCTTTTTCACACATTCTGCATAACTTTCAGACCCAGGTCACTCAAGGTTAGGTCACCAGGTTACGTCCAAGTGGCATTACCTTAGGAAAAGTTATAATGCCCGTCATAGCTACACAGACTGAACAATCGGTCTAAAACGTTGGCGGCGATTACTAAGAGCACCATATAGGTATGCGTAAAGTATCAATTATCCATAGTAAAGTATCAATTATCCATATTAAAGTAGCTTATCCATAGTAGGTGTCAACCACCAATGATGGCGTCGTAACATGTTACGAAGGCACTAAAACTATAACTTCTTAAATGTTAAACTGAATGCTAAATTCGAAATCAGCTCCAAAAACTGTCCTAGAAACGTGTAAAACTCGAAAAGGTGAACCAAGGTCAGTAAAGGTCAGTGACCTTGACCTAATTTTCACGTGACCTTGACACCCACCGGCCACCATATTGCATGTGACCAACATCATATCACATGTTTGAACGCTTGAAACCACGAAAAGACAGCAAACGCGCTGTTAGTGCGCGCCGACGTACGCCGAATCACGATTCCGGTCAAACATGGTCTCGTAATAATAACTTAATATCAGATGCTGATTTACCGCTACTCAGTCAAGTTAGAGCCATTTCTTCTTGGCCGCGGTCACCGGTCCAGGCCACCACATAATCGTATTACACCGCGCTTGCTCAATGCTCAGTTCGTATTGTAAAAGCACTGCGGCACAGCATAGATGCAGGCGCTCTGCTACTGCCATCTATGGGTGAAAGATGAAGATAATGGTTATTGCGGTACAGTATCACTACAGGCGCAAACAGCGTGGAAACAAAGATGCCTATGCTGCGCTATCGGGCGATGGTAGCGTAAATTTGCGTTGCTGGGTAGCTAAAAGTTTTGGAGCCCGAATTAGACAAAAGAAATGGTTTGTTTGCCGTTTTAAAGACCGTATCAAACAATCTGCGGTTACTCTCAAAATTCTTGCTTTGAGATAATTGGTGATTTGTTTATCAAACTGTGGTACTTACAAGCTATTACCAGCACATAACGAACTTCAGGCGACACCGCTCGTCTATGTTTTGTGTCCTTTGCCTCACGTGAGGGTGATGGGTACCTACTGGAGTAGGCAAAAGTGATATCATCTCCCATTTTCAAATGGATCAGCACCTAAATGGTGAGCCGACCAGGGGGACCGACGAACGTTGTTGTTGCCATCATCGACCATAGGTGGCCATCGACCATCGACTATCGACCATCGACCATAGGCCAACGTTTTAGACCGATTGTTCAGTCTGTGTACTGTGTAGCTATAACGGGCATTATAACTTTTCCTAAGGTAATGCCACTTGGACGTAACCTGGTGACCTAATCTTGAGTGACCTGGGTCTGAAAGTTATGCAGCATGTGTGAAAAAGATTCATGAAAGGGTGTGCTAAAAACGGTGGCGCTCCACAACGCCGTTTTTAAGATATTTACATAAACCTACATGGGGTGTCCAAGCATCCCCACCGCTCGGCGCGGATAGTTTTTTGCACGTGCAGAGCGCACCTTTGGGGTCCACCAGGAGATAGATATGCTCAATAACTATGCTGGAATGCATTCTGGGTGGCCTGTGTAAATTTGGCACTTTGAGCTTGCTCGCGCTACCCGCTCTGCCCGTATAGTGACACAGAGTGCAACATCAAAAGGTTTGCACGTGCACAGCACGTGCACCGTGTACCCCAGCACATCTATTTGCACAGCGCCTTAAAGCGCTCGGCCAGTAGTATCAGTGTGCCAAATTTGGTGTGCCTAGGTCAAGGTTTTCCGGAATCGGAGGATGCATCCTCAAAACATGTTTTTCGCCCCTGGCGCGTGCATTCCGCACCCCCTGCTGCCGAGCATACCATATGGTAATGGTCAAACACCGGGACATGTGACCTGTGAATTTGGCACCTGTGCCGTCCACCGTTTAATTTGGAGCGTCGCTTAAAGGTTTTTACCCTTCCCGACTTTGTCGGCACGTGGCACGCGCCACGTGACACTGAATGACCTGTGACATGCATCATCACCTGCCTCAAAGCATTACCCATCGAACGGTACCACCAGCATCTCGATCCGATCATCCGTTTAGACGCAATTCCAATTGTAATGGTTCGATGACCTTTCAGAGCACGGGTTTTTGGCAACGTAAAATGGCGCCTTGTCGGCTTCACCTGAATGGAGGTGGTTGCGGGTCCAGTTTAATTATACGTCCGTGTTTCTGCCACTTGCGTGTGGTGAAATGGGGTCATAACTTATGAGACGGCTTTTTCATATCAATTATTTTACATAAAATCATATTTCAAACCATAAATAATGTTCGACAGCCAAATAAAAGAAACAATACCAATACAGGCTTACAGTTTAAGGCTCGACATTGTGTTGTCTACGATTAGACAGCTGATAACTCATTCCCGTACGTCGTATGGTCGTAACACTATAATGACCTTTGCTTATTGTCACATGTGCGCCGCATTCGCGATTGTTGCCGACGCCTGTTTGCAGGTGAGCCCACTACAGTTGTTATACATATCTAAAAACCGATAAACTTTTAGGCGAAAAAGGCACTATTCCAGGCCCATTTTTGATTTTTTTTTGCGATATTAGGTAAAAACAGAAGCTTCTTATCCTAGGAAAAATAAAATGGGAAATCTTTCAAAGGTGGCACACTACCTTTAAATGTTTACTTGAGATAACTAGGGGCTGTAATGAAGCTAAATTACGCTTCAGTTCAATTATGTGATAAATATTTGACTACTTTGCGCTTTGGATGCGAGCTGACCGTCAAATTACGTGTCTCGTTCCCTCTTTTTACGGAAGGACTTAATCCCAGACTGGCGTCGGCCTTGCCCTCTGTTTTTTTTATTCCCCACAAGGGGCGTTCCACGACAAATCGACAAGTGCCCTGCACCCTCATATTTTATTTTTTGCTTAAAATTGGTCTAATGGGTTGCGATGGGCGGGGAAGCCAGCTGTGGCAAGGATTTTTTTCTTCAAACAACGGTTTCCGAGATATAGCCTCGGGCAATTCCTGGAATTTACGCTGCAACCCTATGTTTGGCGGCTTATAACTCAGAAACTATTGGTTCTCTATGATAAAAACTTTATATGGTTCAACTCACAATCAACCAACAAACATTTTGGCTATCTCGGATTTTCAATTTTTGAAAATTTTGATCACGTGACCTTTTGTCCTATTTTTCGAAGAGTGACCTTGATATTTTCCCCACTGAAAGTTGCAAATTTGTCTGATGACGATTAAAGCCTTATCAATTGTCATTCATATGCGAAAATAAAAAAAGTGGTTATCGCCCTGCGTTGACCTCAGGTCAGGTCATTTTTATGACCTGTCCATTATTACGAGCGGGAGCGACAGCGAGATCTCGAGAATAAAGCAAGATAGCGACAAGCGGTAAACGGTACAGGGTACACACGGATAAGGTCTATAATTTTTACTGAGGTCATTTTCAGGTCAGGTCAAAGATGACGTCATAGGAGCAAAAAGGAAGTCAAAATAGCGGCACTTTACATATATATGAGGTTTTTCTCGAATAACTTTAAAGATATCCCAGCTAGGAACAAACTAATAGCACCATCGTGATCCTCTCGTCGATCCGCATCGAAACATATGTATGTTGACCTCGAAAGGTCGAAAGGTCAAAAGTTGACCTTAGGTCACGTGACATAAGGTCAACTTTTTACCTTTCGACCTTTCGAGGTCAACATGCATATGTTTCGATGCGGATCGACGAGAGGATCACGATGGTGCTATTAGTTTGTTCCTAGCTGGGATACCTTGAAAGTTATTCGAGAAAAACTTCATATGTATGTAGTGCCACTATTTTGACTTCCTTTTTGCTCCTGTGACGTCATCTTTGATCTGACCTGAAAATGACCTCAGTAAAAATTTCAGACCTTATCCGTGTGTACCCTGTACCGTTTACCGCTTGTCGCTATCTTGCTTTGTTCTCGAGATCTCGCTGACGCTCCCGCTCGTAATAATGGACAGGTCATAAAAATGACCTGACCTGAGGTCAACGCAGGGCGAAAACCACTTTTTTTATTATCGCATATGAATAACAATTGATAAGGCTTTAATCGTCATCAGACAAAATTTTAACTTTCAGTGGGGAAAATATCGAGGTCACTCTTCGAAAAGTAGGTCAAAAGGTCACGTGATCAAAATTTTCAAAAATTGAAAATATGAGATAGCCAAAATATTTGTTGGTTGATTGTGAGTTGAACCATATAAAGGTTTTATCATAGAAAACCAATAGTTTCTGAGTTATAAGCCGCCAAACATAGGGTTGCAGCGTAAACTCCAGGAATTGCCCGAGGCTATATCTCGGAAACCGTTAGGCCGCGTTCCCACTACGACCGTTCAACATCGTAAATTGCAAGAACGGGAGCAAACGGACGAGATCGTTGATCTAGAGACTTTTCTAAAAAAGTTGAACACTTCCCTAGATCTGGTATACGGGGCAAGATGGGGAAACATCGTGAGACATCTTCAATCGGCTTGGACAAAGCCAATTGAGAGGAGCGATGATGAAGGAGGGATCGGCACAATAAGCTATTGTAAAAAAAAAAGTTCAGAGTACCTATAGGTAGTTGACGTGGTAAAAGATCCCATGCAACTGAATGAATGATAAAATTAGAAAACCTTTTAAATTTATTAGCGTGTTAAAAGCAAGCGAGCATGGGAAAATATATCACCAATGCCAGCGAAAAGCATTCACATCTGTGATAACGACAATTTATTGACTTTTGAAGAGAAAATGTGTGCAGTTGATATAACTCATTGTGGTGTTGCTGTGAATACCTTCGGGAAGCTGTAACCGATAAACTGCAAGTTCCGATGATTTCTTAACAGTTTATTATTTCAATCCTCGTTAAAACACTTAGCAAGTTGAAGCAGGCTGCAATGCAACTGAATTTGCCGACACAGGTTCAGCGATTTAGGTATACGAGTACAAGTATACGGAGCCGGCATTCAGCTTACAGCAGTGTCACAGCTCATGTCACCATCGTCATGTGACCACGCCATCTCGTCAGGCGATGCTAGAATTGTATGAAGACAATTATTGTGGCAATTCATTGTGGACCAAAAACATCAGGTGTGCGTCCTGAAAACGGATTTACGAGGCACCATTTGGTCCACCTGAAGACATATCCTCAACCGAACAGACGAGAAACACTTATGAAGTTATGAGTTAAGCAAGGAAACTGACACCGTGTGCTCAATGAAGATAAGCGAGTGCATTCGAGCACAACGGTTCACAGCAGATGGTGGCAACTGTCGACGTTTGTCTGACTCTGCAGTGTGGCGTGGCATCACAATGCAGCGGTCTTCCAGAGAAGAGCTTGGCCTAAGTGTTTGAGACCCAGGCCTGTCTACCTGAATCTACGATGCAACTCTTGGTAGCTGGCGCGCAACCGGATGGCTACTTTATCTATCTCCGAGATTCTGAGTTCCGGAGCGGTGCTACGAAAAGAGGGAGATGAAGTGCAAGTCGCACCTGTTCTGACATAGCGAGGATCATTCGCTCAAGAGTCGCATGCGATGTGCATAAGAAGGACCAGACAGCCCAATGACAATCGCATGCTTCGCATGTGGTCGTCCCAATCATATGGCGCGGTCCAGATGGCCTTGATCCAGAAGACACTGTGATTGTTTGAGCCTCGAATAAGGCCCTCAGTGACGATCCGACGGTGGAAGCTGCGTATGTTGAACGAGGAGTGGCCGGCCGCTTGAGGTCATAAGTGAGCGACGACGCCGGTGGCCACGATTGTCGGAAATTCTGCCTTTAGTTTCACAAGAGCAAGTGCTGCTGCGGCTATGTATCAGGTATCACTGTTAGATGATGTAAATAAACGTTTGTTATTTGCGCAGCATTTGCAGTGGCATGACATTATTTGTAGGATTCTTATTTCCAGGCCCTGATGGTAGATAAATGAATACATTGCACTAGACCTACGGTAAACCTGCCGAAAAGTTAAGTTATTCATCGCCACTTATGCGCTCGCCTACATCTATGTATATAATTAGAGCTATGTAGCTTTCATCCGCAAAAATGCACCACCTTTCATGCCTTGCTGCTTGTCTTCTTACTTTGAATATCAAGAAACTTCCCAAAAAGGGCATCCTGCTCTATGCACTGCCTAAAAATGCTTATTAGTGTCATTTAATATACCTTCACAAACACAAACCACAAACCTTCAAGAACGTTCAAAAAGTTGAACACTGTTCAACTTTTTGGCGACCTCACCAACCAACCAACATGGGGAGCAAACTTACAAAACCTTACAAATGCCTCCACCCGAAAACACGTGTCAAAAACCCGGTTCCCACCACCACCGGCAGAGATCGTAAAAATGCATGCTGTGATTTTGCCGATCTTGCCGGTTTTCTCCCGTTATTTTACTTTACGATGTTGAACGGTCGTAGTGGGAACGCGGCATTCGAAGAAAAAAATCCTTGCCACAGCTGGCTTCCCCGGCCATTACAACCCCTTACACCAGTTTTCAACGAAAAATAAAATATGAGGGTGCAAATTTAATTTTTTATTTGTCGATTTGTCGTGGAACGCCCCACAAGGACGGACACGTTATTTTCTGTCTGCTGCTTCGCTTATAAGACACAGTTTACTGATTTAGCGTCTTATCACACGACCAAGGAGCTGTTTCTATCTGGTTTGGCGGCATTAACTTTCATTCATTTTCTGATCCTGCGCTTGTTTTCCTTTGACGGCGGTGGTGAGGGAGTGGTTGTTTTGTTATGAAACTACACTGGACTGCCACATAGCATGCTGTGGCGCTTTGCACATATTACTCATCCCAGACTACCACGACATTTCTCTATTATGTATATGTAATTAGTTTTCTTTATGTGACTGTCTTTAAAAAGAAAGAAAGCACAATCTTTTATTAAATGCAGTAACAAACAATGTCACTTTATCACGACCATTCGTTCGGTCTTCTGTACGCTATCCTATCGAGTCTTCGTCATATTTACTTGCTACACTCCCGTCTGACTTTGGACGGTGCCTACCCGTGCCCTATCTCTGACCCACCGCTAACCCGACCCTGACTGACCCGTTCCCTCCCGGTCTGTTGCAGCGCTGTTTGGGCCCGCTGCCAGTGATGCCGTCCCCCGGGCATACACCAACGGGCACGATATTCGGCTGGAGATCAGCAAAAATGGCTTGTTTCATGTTTTCTTCGAGTGAGTACTGAGCGGAATAATGGAGTTTCGAGCGTTGATATCTGAGTGATCTGTCTTTTCGTCAGCTACTTTGGAGCATCATAATTCATGTAGCTATCTGCTTGTCACCGTTCCCTGACCTCAGCTGTACGCTGGAGGATCTGACCTAACCTGACCTCCCCCGACCGCCAGCGCGCCGGTGCCGGAGGAACTCACGCTGACCTTTCATCGGAGCGACGAGTCCGTCCTGGGGGAGCTGGCGCCCCTACAGATAGCCGCCAACAGTACAGAGACCATCACGGTGCGGCTGGAGCCGCTTCACCGGGGACACTGCACGGTCACTGCCAACACGTCACTGCCCGAGGACCAGTTCAGGTGGGTCACGGGAGGTCACTGCACGTCACTGCTAACATGTCACTGTTGGCCAGAGCACGGCCAACATGTCACGGCCCGAGGACCAGCTCAGGTGGGTCACTGCCCGGTCACTGCAGGTCACTGCCCAGTCAGTGCAGGTCACTGCAGGTCTCCGAACGGTCAGCGCGTCACTGCCCGAAGACCAGTTCAGGTAGGTCACTACAGGTCACCACATGGCCACTGTCAACATGTCATTGCCCAAGGTTCAGTTCAGGCTGGTCAGCAGCCATTGCAATGACAAGTTGGTAATGCTCCACTGCCAAATATAAGAGCTGCGCCCTTGTCGCGGGCTGACCGACCCAGGCTATCGCCGTGCTGTCCGCGTTAGTAGGTATCAGTGTCGCACAGAAGGAACGCCATGTCAGGACAGTGGTCCTGTGCTTAGGACTGGGGCACGCCAGCTCAACTATTAGGTCAGTGGTCTCGGCCGACCTCTCAGGTCATCGGTGTACCTTTTTTGTCTGGGTTGTTTAACGACTACTACCTAGTACTTACACACAATACGCTTTTACGGCATGATTCAGCGTCTCACAAAAGTTATAAAAGGCATGAGAACGTGAAGAAGCAAATATTCTCCGTAATCCTCGTGACAAACATATCAGTTCTTACGCATACACCCCGTAAAATAGTCGCCCTATCTTTCCGTTTGAATCGCTTGGTCTCCATAAACTGCTCCTGTCTGGTCGTTGGTATCTGCTCAGCTCTCCCGCGCGTGGCCCCCGTCCCCTCTCGGGTATATTCTCGACCTCTGGCGGTATCTCTCACTCTCCCCGCCCGTTAGATCGCTCCGTGATATCGCTGTCAGGACTGCCCGCAGATTGCGAGTCAAGTGCCCCCCCCCCCCCCACTGAACTACCTGCTCCCCCCCCCCCGCGCAGTAGCGGCGCACTCCACCCAATGACTCGGCACTGGGCGGGTCATCACGTGACACCGTGACCGACCACCGTGACCCCCCCCCCCTCCCCCTCATTCCGCACCTGTGTCCGTCATTCGCGCACTGGCGGATGTGCTCAGGGACGGTGGGATGGATTGCGCTAACATGTGCTGACAGCGGGTTACATACAGTACGGGTACACTTGAGGGGTAGTGGCATCATGATCAGACTCGGTTGATAAAGTAGTCATCTGCTAAGTCGCCACTCGTTGCATCAAATCTACCGGGCGATATGGTATCTATAATTTGCATATTTTCCTACACCAAATTACAATTATCACAGTTATGTACGTCTTCTGATGTTCTAGATATGCCTAGCGGCTAAAACTATGAATTTATCCAAGCTTGGTCCAAATGCCCGCGATTTAGTTTTGTCAAGTCTCGCTAATAAAACAGAACCGGGCGCGCATTGTTTACTTGCACGCTAGGACCGGGATGGCGTGACTCTGTGTCGAACGTCAGGTTGGTAACTGGAATGGGACTGTTTCATAACAAACATTCCGCCGCACAATACAATGAGCAAATTTGACCAAAGAAGGCTTCGCGACTTTAGCACTGAAATAATCAAACGAATACGACTTTTTTTCTTAAAACAAGGAATTCCGACATCTTGCATAGAAAGGCTTCGGCAATAAATTATCTAACAGCTGGGGCATTCCACGATAGATCGTACCAGGCCCGTCACCCTCATCTCTCAGATTTTAATGAAAATCGGTCCTAGGGGTAATCATAGGCCCCAAAGACGCCTGGCAAAACTTCTCAGATCCAAACTTTTTGAGTTATATTGCATTACATTTTTTTAACTTCGGTATGTAACGGTGAGTTTGATGGCCTATAACTCAAGAACGGGTTAAGCAACCAACAAAAAGTAAACAGTAAGCTTGCGATGAATCAAAAATTAATATTACTATTTAAAAATTCCAAAGAAAAAATTTCATTGTTGAGCAAAAACCTTAATCTTTTTTCATTTGCCTCTAATGACTTTTGGGACCAAAATTTTTCACATTTTTATTTTTTTCAAAATAAACTTCATGTCATTGCAAATCGACATGCAAAAAATTAGAAAGGTGTTCTTTCTATAAGTTCCTCATTTTCCCGCAAACAAAATGGGTTTCGGAGGGGTTGATACGACCCCAGCACGCCGTTTCGCTTCTAATAGAGCTAGAGCCTCGCGGAAAAAACGAGCGTGTGTGCCGTTACAAGTTGCAGCAATTGGTACCCGATTTTAAGGTCTCAGGTTAACCGGTAGCGTCTGAGGTCAGGTCACGTGACTGAAGTTACGGGTTCGGTTTTTAGTAAATAACTTCGCAAAAAATGGCCGCAGAGCCACGATTTTGGCATCATTGTGTTCGCCTAGCTCAGGTGCATGGAATGGTATACTTTTTGCTAGGGTGAGGTCAACTTAAGTAGTTGACCTCGGGTGGTCAAGGTCAGGTCAGAGCCCCTCAGGTCACGAAGCTGGGCAAAGGGTATCATATGGCATATCATTCGATTCGAAAGGTCTTCCCGAGTCCATTGGTGGCTTTCCCGACTCTCTAGCTCCATTTGATCGGGAGTTATTGACGAAAAACTCGTACGACCCTAGTGACGTCATAAATGACGTCACGCAAGGTTAACAATGCAAAAGTAAAGCATTGGACTTTGCAAGGAGTGCATGAAATCACGATACCATGTACGTGGGATAGTTTTAGATCATTCTCGGCGCCAAAATAACAGTTTTATATTTCCCCATTGATTTATAACAGTGATGTCACGTGACCGACCTGACCTCATGTAACCTTGAAAAATTCCCAGATATACAAGTTGTGAGACCTCTGGAGGACACCATGTATGCGTCCTGTAACTTTAATCTCGGACAGCTATGGTCATTGGCGTCCAAAACAATGTCAGAACCAAACAGCCTTTTTCACCCTCGCGCTTATAGGAAAGAGGGTTGGATGAACCCTCTTTTCACTTTTTTTCAGATGACTCAGACTTAAATTGAAATTTTAGTAACCCGTCATGTCACTAGGCAGCTTTACCACGCCATATGTAAGCTCCCCTCCCGAAATCACTATTCGAAACCGTTATCGTGACGTAAAATAAATACATTTATAGAAAGAACACCTTCCTAGTTTTTTGCATACTTCTTAACAATGAGCCAAATATTTTTTTAAAGAAATAAAAATTAAAAAAATTGTCCCAAAGTCCAAAAAATACAAATGAAAGAAAACTCGATATGTCACATATCAAAAATAGCGTATTTTTCGAAATTTCAAAAATACATATTAATCTCTGTTTCATTGCAAGTTCAATGTTATATAACATTTGGCATTTGAATAATCCGTCTTAGAGTTACAGCCCGCCAAACTTAGCGCTGCAAAGCAAGATCCAAAAAATGTTATACACCATAGCTCAAAAATACTTATCTGATAAGCCCGAAATTGTTACAGGTGGATTCAGAGCCCCTGATTACCCCTGAGACCAATTCTCGTCAAACTCCGAGAGATGAGGGTGTCAAATTGGAAAAAAGTGGTACGATCTATCGTGGAATGCCCCAGCTGTTAAAGCAGATAATTTTTAAACACGTTTCATAGCTTTGCTTTTAGCCTTGAAACCTAGTAAAGTGGGTCTTTTTAGCTTCGTCCCCCTTTATCGTCATTCAACCCTATTGCCAGTAAGGACAATCTGTTTACCTCCCGGCCAAAATGTGCGACAGTCCGCTTACACCCTAATGATGTTCATGCATTACAATGTCCCTCTCCCCCGGCAGTGCGTCTGATGTCTACGTGCGCGTCAACGTGCTGGAGACGTTCGGTCTGGACACGTTCAGCTCGGTGGTGGGCTGGGTCTATTTCGCCGCCTGGACGGTGTCGTTCTACCCGCAGATATACACCAACTACAGACGAAAAAGGTGGGTGGCCGCGCGCTTACCTGACTATCGGGCGCAAGGAGACGGGTGACGAATCACATGCGTGATGGGGCCACGATCCTAGTGGGGAACCTAGCCCTTGCTCGACTGGTAATTTTGTCTAGAACTAAGTTGTATCTTCCCGTTGATAAAATGATCGCTTTGTCAAATGTTTGTAGTATGTAATATGTATGCTGTTGATAGCCATCTTTTACAACATGGATTATGCTATTTTGTACGATGATCAAACCAACTAGCGAGTGGGTAATGCCCGATAAGTTCAGGCCGGTTTTTTTTTTTTTTTGCCTGTTAATATCATACGAAGTCATGCCACTCCGTTTTGCAATGTTCTGACATCGTAACCCTCCCACTCGTTCTGCTTGCAGCGTGGTCGGCCTGAACTTTGACTTTCTGGCGCTGAACCTGGTCGGGTTTACATTCTATTCGGTGTTCAACTGCGGGCTGTACTTCTCAGTCGCCATTCAGGTCAGTGGCCACTACCTACCCGGCACGGCTGGTGGAGAGGAATCGAGAGGGGCTATTGTCGGCGTAATGTTTGACCTTGATTGGTAAAGTTTATGACAATTCGGTGAGCTGTGATTTAAATCTGCGAATATATTCGCCTACCCTACCCATGTCGTGATTTATTATAAACTAATGGCTTCATCCAGTCTTTGCAACTACTGTTTGTATTCTGCTTAGTTCTGCAGTCCGAGACCTTAAGGTGCAACCGCTGTCCGCTATGAGCTCTGTGTGAGGTCCCCAGCACGCTGTGATAACCGTGGTTGGTGACCCTGGCCTCCGTCCCGCAGGACATGTACTTTGCCGACCACCCCTACGGCCTGGTCCCGGTGGCGGTCAATGACGTTGTGTTTGCGCTGCACGCGCTGTTCGCCTGCATCGTCACCGTACTGCAGTGCTTCATCTATGAGGTGAGTTCGGCCGACCAGCCCATTTTCCTTGAGTATACTGAAGGAGGGTCCTATGTTCCTAAAAATAACTAACAAGGGATCGGCTGCTTCAGTAGAGGTTTGCTGGACTGCAGACCTCACTACTGCAGTTACTGCATCGTTTTTGAAAGAAGTCCTATTCCAGGGTTTGGGTGTTTACTAGTGTGACTATTGACTCATCCGCTCTAACGTGCCTTAGTCGTGCCGCGTTTCCTCCCTCCCCGACTGACCTCCCCTCCCCCTGCCTCTCCCCGTCCCCAGCGCGGTGGCCAGACAGTCTCGCTGGCGGCTCGCGGCCTGCTGGTCGTCTTCGCGCTGGTCATCATCATCACGGCCATCGTGGCCGGCTGCGGCGTGGTCAACTGGCTCTGGTTCCTCTACGTCTTCTCCTACGTCAAGCTGGCCATCACCATCGTCAAATATGTGCCGCAGGTCAGATGAACAGACAGATTATTGTCAGTGATTGTTGTGGTACTTTCATATAGGGAGGGTCGGAATGCAGCCGTGGTTTTGTTTTGTTTTTCCTCGCCGTTTTTCTTCTCATTTTCGTGTCGCACGTTACTGGGCTTGTTCATAATTTGGAAGTTTACCTTAGCTACTGAGGCCTGTGTTAACAGCCGTTACTACGCACTTAGCTTTAGATAAAACCTATCTTGTCGTCTTTCTATCTGCGGCTGCACTGGACGGGTCATTCAATAGCTGACCTGGCCTGCCATCTGTCGGTCGACAGGCGTACCACAACTACCAGCGCCGCAGCACAGAGGGCTGGGCGATCGGTAACGTGCTGCTCGACTTCACCGGCGGCTCGCTCAGCATTCTGCAGATGTTCATCGATGCCTACAACTACAGTACGTACTGCTAACGGCATGGGTCCTCCCAGGTCATGAGCCCGGAGGCTTGAAACAAGGCATACCAACCTTTGAAGCACAACTGTCACTTTGGGCTTGCGTTCAGCTATCCAGGGTTTGACCTGAGACTACACATGTATAGTCGACTACATAATGATGTTCCACTTTTCACAGGCAATTATTTGCCTGGAGTGGTAGGCTGTGCCGCATCACACGGGCTGAGTTCACAAATTATAGCTTTGTCCCAATGCTCACAATCGACACGCTTAATTGCGTGATAAACGGCACAACTTAGCGCTCCGGTCAACTGGTAGCTTCTGAGGAGTGAAACATCATTCTGTAGTTGACTATACTTTCTCCATCGATTCAACGTAACCTTTCCCCTCTTTCCACTGTGTCTGATCCTCATTCACTGCTCTTCCTACGCCGTCTAACCGTACATGCTTACCTTCGACAGACGACTGGTCGTCGATATTCGGCAACCCGACCAAGTTCGGTCTGGGCCTGTTCTCTGTGCTGTTCGACATTCTCTTCATATGCCAGCACTACTGTCTCTACCGGTAAGTACCGTTTGTACCGTGATGTACCGGGCGTGCCTTTACTGGCGTACCTGTGGTGTAGCTCAGTGGGCAATTTGTCTCATACTGTCGTGCATCGGATGCTACCGACTTGACACAATGGCAAGTCATGTGGGGGCTTTCAACGGATGTCTCGCTCGTTTTTTCATTCAGTTTTATTTAAGCTGAATTTGGAAAAGTCTTGCACTTGATCTCAACACGCGCTTTCCTCGACAAAGGTGCTTCGAGGACATTGTAAAATATAGCAGTCTCGTGGATGTCCCATACATTGTGCTGTTGTCTTGCTCTCCTTAGTACTTGGCTCTCGGCCGTTCCACCGTCTTGTTCGCCGTCCGCTTGCTGCACACAAAGCTCTACCATGTTACAACTGTGTCGTAACGTACCGTACCGTGCCGTACCGTGCTGTATCGTTCAGTGCCGTACTGTGCCGTTCCGTGCCGTGCTGAGGGGACGCTTCTTGCAGCGACAGCAGTCCGTACTCGGCAATAGACGGCGGTCCGCCGCTGTTGACTCCAACGGAGCTCATTAGCTAGGTGAGTGTCCCGCTGCCGAGCCCGACTCCCCCTCCCACCCACAACACACTGAACTGACCAGCCAGTGACTGTCGCGGCTCTCTGGAATGGTGCTGGGACCCCATCCCCGCGAGGGTTCTCTTTTTTAGGAGAGAACTGGCTGGAAATTTTACTTCTAGAGTGCTCCTGTCGTAGGACCTTGGTGTTGATTACAAATGAGAATCACTATCAGGATTTTCACCGCCTTGGCCTTGTGTTACTTTGCTGGTCCATTTATACTTGCTGGCTGACCGTGTCGCCATCTCCTCTCCGCAGTTCCCGGCCGGATGCCTCTGAGCTGCCCATCAGCTCCTCTACCTCGGGGACGGGCAACACCCATGAGGCCTACACCAAGTTCTAGCTCTTCCAGTCGCCTGTCGACGCGGGCGGCTTGCCGTTGCTGTGTGGCCGAGAGGGACTCCTACCGCCCCTGTGTAGCTGAGAGGGACTCCTACCGCCCCTGTGTAGCCGAGAGGGACTCCTACCGTCGCTCGCGGTGTGGCTCGCCACTGTTTCGGGGCGATGTGGAGCCACTGCCGAAGCTCTCCTGCCACGTAGATAAAGCGTGGGTGACGGTAGGGTCGGTTATTGCCGGCGTGGCTTTGACTAGCTGTCTGCTATTGCCAAGAACTCGGTCTGAGAGACGCAGACTGTGCCCGCGAGACTCACCGTACCAGCTGAAAAGTGATAGAAGGGACGGGGTCGTTCAACTGCTCAGTGTCAGTGGTGATATAGTGGTCGACAATGATAGAATGCTGTCCCCGTGCTCCTACTGGGGTGCGGCAGGGATAATACTTGATCAATGATCATGACGTTTTAGCTCACGTGTGGAGTGTAGTTAGCCGAGGATTGAGTATAGTATCGCTAGTTGATACTCACGATGGGTGCTGTTCCGTTTACATGATATTTGATTCCATGAACGGGGGCCAATATTTACGCTCCCTTAGGTATCTACTGGCCATGCTAGTCGACTGCTCCGATTGCTCGGTGGGATGGTCTGTCACGCACGATAGTGTTATTACTGGACCCTGCGGCAGACGGTGATATGTGAATAGCGCGCCTGCGTGGTCCATATAGTCTCCGGTGTCTATGAGCGCAGCGCTGGGTTTGAGGCCGGCCAGTCCCGCCATTGATCAAAGTATTATTTATCGTGTTTGTTTGTGTGTTGATAGAGGTGTGTGCGTGTTGTGCCATATTTATCATTTGTTCTGATTTGTATTAGCTTTATTTCACAGTATGCGTCATATTAAGTCGTAAACCGTGATATATTCATTGCCGTGTTATATATATTTAGCGGGGACCTGAAGAACAAATGAAATTGATATCGTAGATTGGGATCTCGACAATCGACTGTTTCACGTTGTATTATGTATCAGTGCTGTTTTATTTTCAATGCTCTTCGATCGAGAAGGCTTGCTATCGCTCGATTTTGAACAAGCTTATCCAGACCATCAAGTTTACCGTGCCATGTTGACTCAATTTTCGCACTGGACATTTCCTGCGCCTATAAGTGTCATCAAGTAACATTAGCGTTACTGGCCGCTATGAGCTAGTCTTGTATTGTTTATAGGCGCGAATATTCGATGCGATGCGAAACCCTTGTATAATTCCAAACTGCTTTTAAACGGAATTGCTAAACGTTGCAACATTTAACCGGACATGCTAAATAATATTGCTTTGCGTTGTTTCATTTTACAAGGTGGACAATCCTTGCTGGAGTCGGAACTATGTCGTCACAATAAGCCTATCATGATCGCTGGATTTTGACTGCCAGTGTCTGATGTATAATTGCACAGTGTTTATACAACTTATATCGGTCGTTCTATTTAGTATTTGTATGCGCTTCTGGGAAGCAAACAAGACCGGAGAGGTGGTTTGCGTGAACGCTGCGGTAAAACTCAGCCTTTGAATTACCGCGCGAGGCGTCGGGTGCGCTCTGAGACGTATTTTTACCCCAGACGCGTGGTAAAAATGACCACCAGGCGCAGTGAGCATTAGCACGCCGACGGGTGGTAAATTGGTGGGTGGCCACGGTAACCTTCACGGCGCCGCTGCAGGGATATCACGGAGGGCAGACGGGGACAGTGATAAATACGGGATCGCGGTAATTATATTGGGCGCTACGGAACTGTTCAGTCTCGTCTGGTGTAGACAAAAAGAGAGCTAAACGTAGAGAGTTAAAAAGAGAGATAAAGGACAAAGGTATCATCTTCCTAAATTGATGGAAAGAGAGAAAGAGATGGAAGATGACGGAAGAGATGTCCGAAATACATGATGATGAGATGATGGAAAGAGAAAGAGAGAAAATAGAGGAGGAAAGAGATAGACAGGGGAGCGGAAGTGGGGAATGAGGGAAAAGTGGTAATCGTCGACATTGTCACAGTGTTGCAAAGGCGTCACGGTTCTCGCCGTCCTCCCCATACCTCGCCTTTCCAAGGTTCCTTCGTCTCCGGTCACATAACTCGACGTCGTGAGCAGCTGCCGAATCACGTGACCTCAGCGGACAATCTGGTAAAAATGGCGTGGACCTTCGCCGGCCGGGGATATAAGCAGCGGCAGAATAAGGAAGCTCAGAGGCTGCTGTGTCAGGCCAGGTGCCATGACGCCGCTTCTGCTGCTGGTGGCGCTACTGGCGGCTAAAGCTGGCCGGGGCGCGACTCTCGGTCTGCCAACAAGTGAGTAGAGCCGCGAAGAGGTTGCCGCTTAGTGCCTACTTTCAGCTCCTAGCTTGTATTGTTCGTTTTCACTGTCAGATGTTGTTTGGCTCCAGTTTTTCAATTGTATCTCGAAAGGTTTCATACGCTTTTGTTAGCAGTCTATTGTTGACAGCTTGTCATTCTGACTGCACCCCTCACTCTGTATAACTCAGACTGATAACCTGACGCGGCCACACCCGTCTCTGCCCTCTTCAGCATGTGGCGCCGAGACCTGCGGCCCTGGGGAGGAGTGTCGACTGCTGGTGGACTGCGGCGCTGACCCGCCGGCCGACCCCTCTTCTCTACCGACCCCCGACACCTACCTCCCTCCGTGCGAGCCGCGGACAGTCTGTGTACCAACTCCTTCCTGCGAGTCGGTCCGCTGCGGACGGGGCGAGCAGTGTCGACTGGAGACAGACGAGTCAGCGTCCGATCGGTACATCCCGCCGCTACAGCAGCCCGTCTGTCACACAGTCAGCTCCTGTGACGAGCTGAACTGCCCTGACGGACACCGGTGTGTGGCTACCTCAGACTGTGAGAACGCACCGCCGGAGCTGGACGGGTACCTGCCGCCCTGTCGCACGCGGTATGTGTGTGAGAGAATGACCTGTGAGGAGAAGGAGTGTGGGACGGCGGAAAAGTGTCAGATAAGGGAGAATGGACCTGTATGTGAGGCCAGAACGTGTGACGATATGGATTGCAAACCAACAGAGAAATGCGAGGTTGAAGAATCAGGACCCATATGTAAAACAAAAACATGTAACGACATTAAATGTGAAGAGAATGAAAAGTGTGAGATTAAAGAGTCGTATCCCGTCTGCCGAAGCCTCACTTGTGGTGACATGAACTGTGAAACAAATGAGCATTGCCAGATGGACGGAGGCTTACCCGTGTGTGTGAAGAAGACGTGTGAAGACGTTCAATGCCAAGCCAGGGAGAAATGCGAGCTGACTGAATCTGGACCCGTCTGCCGACGACTCACTTGTGCCGACATCAGTTGTGGCGACGAGGAAGTCTGCAAATTTAACGAAGGAGTGCCAACATGTCAGACCAAGACCTGTGAGGATGTCGTCTGTGACGAGAGCGAGCATTGTCAGCAGACTTACGACGGACTGCGGTGCCTACCGAGATCCTGCGAGGATACGGGCTGTGGGGAAAACGAGGCCTGTGACTTGACCACGGTCGTGCCCGAGTGCCGCCCGCTGACCTGCTATGACTTCGACTGCGATGACCTGGAGAAATGTCAGGTCATTGATGGGGTTCCTGGGTGTCATAATTTGAGCTGTACAGATATAGAGTGTCAACCACACGAGAAATGTGACATTGAGGTCGGCGTTCCTACGTGCAATATCAAAACATGTGAGGATATTGAATGTGAAGCCAATGAGAAATGCGAAACCGATGGAGGGATCGTGGCATGTGTTGCAAAAACCTGTGACGACATTGAGTGTTCCCCAAGCAAAAAATGTCAACATGAGGACGGCTCTCCCACCTGCATCCCGAAAACCTGCAGTGACATTGAATGCGACTTCGATGCAACATGCGAGCTGACCGCGTCCGGACCATCGTGTACGTGCGGCGGTGTGCAGTGTGGTGACACGGAGGTCTGTATTACCACCTACTGGGGCCCGACCTGCCTGCCTGCGAGCTGTGAGCTGACCGGCTGCCGTCCGGGGCAGGTGTGTAACACGCGCGACATCGTGCCCTCCTGTCAGCCTGCCTCCTGTCCGTCGGAGATCCAGTGCGGACCGCAGCAGACGTGCCGGGTGGTCGACGGTGCTGCCACCTGTGGGGGAAATGAGGAACTAGGTGGTGGTGGTGAGGCGGAGGAGGGAGATCGTACCTTGACTGGCTATCCGTCCCCATCAACCAGGGACACAGATGACCGATATAGAGAGGAGGCTGAAGGCCGAGGAGGCATCCCTCCTGGGTTAGTTGATGGCGGCTCAGCTGAATTTGTCATAAAAGACAACATAAATGAGCTGGAAACGGGGAAAACAGGACCGAGAAAGAAGAGTACCGGTGATGCGACACACGGCGGTGTGGATGGTCCGATCGGCGGTAACGGGCACTCGAGCTTTCCGACGGAGGTGCGAGCTGATTCTCATGCGGGCTTTGTCTCACCAGCAGGGCATGTCTCGGATCCGGAAACTGAGGGAGCCCACTCGGGAGCGAAGATGATCAGCTGTGCTGACCTTACCTGTCTGGAGGGCCAGAGCTGCGTGGTACTCGCCAACGTACCGGCCTGTGTCCCTGACCGATGGTGGCGCCACTTGATACACATGCAGCGCCACCTACAATAGTGTTCGCACTTGGCTGTCTTGTGGATCTGGTTGCTTACCCAACGTATTATTCGAAGTTTGAAGAAGATAGTGGTTACACAGGCTTCGTTTTGCGTAGGAAAACTCATCCTTGATGAATCTTTGAAGCGCTCGGAGTGCTCAGTGTCCATAGGCTATGGAACTGGTGTTGAATGGTGAATAAATTGATGGGGTAGGACAGTTGAATGCGTTTGAATGACCTAGCCTCAGAACTTCGAAAAGCATAATTTTTTTCTGGCGCCAACATTTCGAGACGGAACGCTAAGTAAATGGTGAAAATAACAGTATAATGTACCTAACCGAGGTAAATAATAACGTGGAAATCCGGGCCGAAGAATAGGAGAGAAATTTCCCGCAATGACGAGGGAATTATCTAACTGGTCCTTTCTATTGAGAATATGGTAGCAAATAATTCTCACAAAACTAGCGCGACAGTTGCAAACGTGACCTTTGATTGCTTTGATTGGTGAATGGAAAGACGTTTTTTTTCAGAATTTAATTATTATTAATCTTACCTTACCATTCGTCCAAGGCCCCGGCGGCGGCCCCGGCCATCGAGACCTAACATCTCAAGTCACCTGTTCTTCTTTCTGTAAAGAGGTATTTGCACAAATAAAGATAGTGCATCAGCATTTTCAAATTGGCCATTCAAGGCCACTTCAGTTTCAAATCATGTTGATGTGACAAATTGTCATAGCCTGAAATGGCTCATGAGTTTTAGTTCAGTTGATATACACTAACAGGCCTAGAAATGTGGTTCTGGCATCTTCCTGGGATGCCAGGCTTACTAATACCGAAAATTCTGCATATTGCAAAAATTCAAAATTTTGATTCCATACGTACTGTCGTGCAGTCTAAAACATACTTTTCTTCATTAAAATAATGTTTTTTATTTATTTAAAAAATAATAGATTTCAGGTGCCGCAAGGGGGAGGGATTTGCCCGAAATGTCCCCCTTGGATCTACCAATGGTGATTTCTGACAAGATACAGCACAACTTATCAACTGCTGATATCTGCATTACAGTAAAAGGCTCTGAACATATTGTGCAAGATAGTAAATGACTACATTTTAACTCAAGCATGATGATAAAACATTCACACTGCTTGCTCTATGTAAAGAGAAGGATTATCAAATATCAGTTCCCAAAACAATTTTATAATTGTGTCTATTTTACATTGCAACTCTGAACTTCCACAGCCCAATGTACTAGTAGGTAGGTAGTAGGTATTGTAAGACCTGCTATTATAGGTAGTCATTTTATAATAATTTTCCTGTGCTTTGAAATAAAATTAAGATTACTGTTGTCTTGACTTGTTTTGAAGCACCTATTTCAGACTCTAAACAACAATTATCAATTAAGTGAATTGTGTTTTTGTCTATCATTTTCTAGAATTAAAGATACTGGAAAATAGTTATCTGCCAATCTATTACCCAACTTTCATCAATGATCATTCAATCAGCCACCTTTCTCTCCATAGGGCCAACAAAAATGCTAATTGAGCACCACATTATTTATGACAGTTAAGAGTAAGGCAGGTAAATTTTGTCTAGTGTGCTCCAAATTAAAAATCAACAAGGCTAACTGAGATGCCTAAAATCAGGTGCTAACATATTTGCAAAATCTTTCAGTGGAAATAGTCCTGGTTCCTCCTGATTCCTGAAATAACCAAATGTTCTGTTTCTCACATGGTCACTCATTACCAGATAGGTACCCACTCAAGTGCCATCCCAAACTAATTCGGTTTGTGTATCACCCTGCCTGCAGAACACAGACCATGACGCCGCCGATTCGGTTTGTGTGTCACCCTGCCCGCAGATCACAGACCATGACGCCGCCGATTCGGTTTGTGTGTCACCCTGCCCGCAGATCACAGACCATGACGCCGCCGACCCGCGCGGTCCGCCACCGCTCGCGACGCCGCCTGGCCGCGCTCGCCTTCCTCTCCAACATCTCCCTGGACGGCACGTACCGCGACACAAAGATCAGCGGCCTGAACCAGCGGCGCGTGGCGCCGGCGCCCGCCGCCACAGACTCCGGTTACGCCCTGGACGCGCCCGGCGCCGCCGTCACCGCGGCTGCAGCAGTACCGGCGGCGGGCTCAGAGACTGCCGAGGTCCCGGCCCCGGTGGATGCTGTGGACGGGTCCGGGGGACCGTCGGCGCCGGCCGCCGCGGCGGAGACGGTGGCGCCGGTGGGGGCCGGAGCGGCCCGCCCGCCGCCCGTGCTGGGCCGTCTGCGACGACAGAAGAGTGTCGACTCGAGCTGTAACGGCGAGACGACGCGCGCCGCCGAGGCAGCCGCCGTCACACATCGGGAGAGGTAGGTCCGCGGCAGCCGGGGCACTAATCGATACGCATTACACGACTGTATTTACACGGAAAAGCGATAAATACTCATGGTGACACATTTGGTGATCTATTCGTGGACCTTGAACTATGTATCTCAAAAACAATTTTATCGAGTTGTATGAGTTTGTATCTTGTGTCACCGGTGATAATGGCCCCTAACCGGTGCCCCCGCCACCCCAGGTGTCTGACAGTGGGCGGCGATTCTGACGGCATTCTGAAGCGGCTGGTACACCAGACCAATATTGGCAGTCTGTTGGACGACATGCGCGGCGGCCACGCCAGCAGCAGCTGCGAGAGCGTCTGTGGCAGCGGTGAGTACGGTGCACGCGCGAGGCTGACTGACGGGGGGTCGTACCTAGCCGTGGGCATGGTGGCAGGCAAGGCTAGCTGATAGTGAGGCGGGATTAGCCGGTGTTCAGTAGGGAATGGAAGAGAAAATGGGCTTTCACTGCCGTCTTGTATCCAGCTGCTGTGGGTCCGTGAAATTCATGGTGCTGAAGAATAAAAATATGATAGTGGGACTCGTTTAAAATAGTCTGTTTGTTCCCTTTCCTGTCACCCTCGTTTGCCCACTTTAATTTGCCCCGCTCCTACGGGGTCTCAGGCTAGCCGGCGTCTCACCTTCAGAGAGTGGCGGCTGCGCCTGGCCGCCGCCAGCCACTGAGGCAGGCTGCGGTGACGGGCCGTCCGACGCGGGCGCGCACTACGGCTGCTGCTGTGGCCCGTCGCCCCCTCCGCCGCTCCGTAAGGCGGTGTCTGTGGCCGTGTTAGAGGGCCTCCCCATTTGGGCCATCCACGGCCGCTGCTGCTGTGTAAATGTCACTGCGTCCGAAGTAGTGCGTGCATTCACAATAAGCTGATTCCGATGTCACTGCCGTGTTCTTCCAATACACTGCGTCGTGTTAGTCTGTTCTCTCAGCACACCTAAACAATTTCCCTTCAAATCGGTGAGGTAGATTATGTGCGCAATGAGCCCAAGCTAATGCGCAATGTCGCGCCCTTGTGCACTGCGCTGTCGGCCTTCAGCTGGATTTGGTATTGTGTTCATGATTGGGACTTGTAGTCTTCGTCACTATACATGTTAGTCACTTTACTCGACGTTGTGTCACCGAATGATTGGTGTATCTTCACACATTCCCTCACATGTTTTGGTTGATAAATGGACATTCTTGCTGGAATCTATCCAAAATATTTATACTCCAACATCTTTTCAACATTAATCCGATCTGACATCTTTTCTGTTGATAAATTGGAGTTATGAAAGGTTTGGGGACCTGTATTTGTGTGCTGCCATTGCGACTTTATCTACCACCACCCCGCGCTTTGCCTGACTCTCACGCTGTCCTCGCTGTGTTGGCAGTGCGGAGCCACAAGCTGTGCAGCAGCGTCTCGGAGGTGTCGGCGCCGGCCGTGCGGTTCGTCCACTCGGTGCGCGACCGGTGCCCGATGGCCGACGAGCGACTGGTGCTCGTCTCGGCCGCCCGGCTGCCCCTGCTCGTGCACTCGCTGCTGCCGCCGGGCCGCGCGGCGCGCACCGGCAGACGGGAGAGACACGAGCGGTCTGACCACAGCTCGCGGCGCCGATACAACTCCGGCAGCCGCGCGCCGCTGACCACCATCGCCGACCGAGTGGACGCCTTCTGTCTGCTGGGACTGGAGCCGCTGCAGGAGGGACAGGTGGGACAGGAGGGACTGGAGCCGCTCCAGGAGGGACAGGTGGGACAGGAGGGACTGGAGCCGCTCCAGGAGGGACAGGTGGGACGGGTGAGACGCTATAAGAGAGACAGTTGGGACGGTTGGGACAATTCAATAAGGACAGGAGAGATCGCTATAGTTTGACCGAAACTACAGTTTGACTGGTTTATCTAGTCGACGCTCCCTCACCCATTCGATGTCTACTTTATAATTCACAACAATCCTCAGGGCTGTGGGACCAGGTAAGCACGCTGTTCTTGCCACTGTTTGTTTTGTCTTTGTCCTCTCCAATCCACGCTGAGCCCTCTCTCCTCACCAACTCCCCGCTCTGCCCGCCCACAGGAGGTGTCATACAGCCAGCTGCTGCAGCCGTCCTCTGCGGCGTTCCGTCCGCCGCGCCGGCTTCACTCAGTGGAGAACGAGCTGGAGGCCGCCGCCGCCGTCCACCAGAGGAACACCGCCCTGCACGTGCTCAACCGCTGTGTGTCGCACGACCCGAGCGGGGCCGCGCGGCCGGCCGCCACAGCGCCCTGGACTTCCGCCGACAGGGGAGACAAAGGTTAGGAGATGGAGTAGTGGTCGGGGAGACCGATCAGAGACGGATAGTTGGTAGGCGAAGGAGACGGATTGGGGAGACAGGACAGGTAGTCGGTGAGACACATTGGACCCAAAAAAGATCGGGGAATTCATATTGTGACGATTAATAACATATTAGCGGTAGTTTTGAACAGTTGAGTGCTGGCTAGAGTGGTCATTGGCCATCATAGAATCTTCCCAGCACAGTTCCTTTCGGTGGATTGACTGTGCGTCCTTACGGTGGCGTGACACTCGGTCGCTGTCTGTCCGTATGTCGACACCTATCGCCATTCTAACGTCTGTCCATGTCTGCGCGTTCTCTCCAGTTCTGGAGGAGGAGCCGTCTAGCGAGTCGCAGGCGATTCCGTATGACCCTCTGTTGCTGGATAACCCGGAGACCCAGTCGGAGAACCACCGCACCGTGCTGACGTTCCGTTCCTACCGGGTCAGTCGCCGCCGAGCGCCGGGAGACAACGGGGGAGGGCTGGGAAGGCCATTGTGGTCGGGATGTGTGATTATCTGATATTCAATGATGTATTCAGTGGGTCCATATGAGATATACACTACAGTGTCTCCAGTGATGCAATGAGACGCCACCTGTTTGGTGTCGCTCACCCAGTGATTTGATAAGACACCGGACTTAGTCAGGGAATGACATTCCCTGACTTGAAGTCAGGGAATGTCATTCCCTGACTTCAATATCTTGTGTTGCTCTTCAGTCATGTGATGAGACATCCCTTGTGCCATCCCCCAAGTGGTACAATGAAAGTGTCCCCGCTCCCAGAGTGATGAAATGTGACACGCCCTGAACATATTCCCTCTGCTCCTCACAGTCGTCCATCATTGACTACATGAAGCCGTCGGAGCTGAAGAGGGTGACCAACGAGCAGTTCCGAGAGCAGTTTCCGCATATTCAGCTCACTCTCTCCAAACTGCGCAGGTAAGCTGTGTGGCAATGGGTCGGTGGTGGGGGGGGGGGGGGGGAGGACAATGAGATGGCTGGAATTCCATGTGATGCGTTGGGAAGAGGAGTGCAATGCTGTCAGTGCGGGTAGCAGGTTTACGTGGGGATGCTGATCCGGGTCGTAAGATATCTACAATCGGAGGATCACTCGGTCAGCTTTTATTACCGCGGTTCCCCCGTGTGCCCGTGAGCAGGCCCCATCTGGTCCCGCACTGACTGATCCGAGCTCTCCTATTTCAGTTCCCCGTACCCTCTGAACTCAGCTCCACCAACCCCGTATCGCCCGCAGTCTGAAGCGCGACCTGCGCCGTATCGCCAGTGAGTGCCACATCGACTCCCTGAGTGTGGCCCAGGCGCACGTCTACTTCGAGAAGCTGGTGCTGCGCGGTCTGATCGACAAGGCCAACCGCAAACTGGTGGCCGGCGCCTGCCTCCTGCTCTCAGCTAAGATGAATGATGTCAAGGGCGAGTCGATGAGCCAGCTGGTTGAGGTGAGACTGAGAATGGTAGGGAGACAGGGGAGGAGAAATTGTTTAGAACGTGGGCCCCAGCTACGAATGAAATAAAAACGTGGGCTTAACGAAATTGTTGGAATGTATGTTTGGGCTACCGGTAATGGGACGATTGAAATGAAATCGAAAATTGTTTGCTGCTACAGTCTACACAATAAAAAATTGGCTTTGTCGGCATTGAGGGATATGCCTATTTAGGTCAGTGTATCCCATGGGCTTCTATTTTTTTTTTTTTGCAACGACAGTGGTATGGTAAGCCAGGTCAACCCTGTAAATCCTCCCGACCGCCGCTGGCACAATGGATATGAGTCGACGGCGGTTCTCATGCGTTGTTTACACTAGCTCAGCCATCCAGAAGCACTGTCTGTGTGTGCGGCGTGTCTGTTCCACTTCACTGACCGTCACCCCTCCATTCGCAGAGGACGGAGACCGTGTTCCGCATCAACCGTCGCGACCTGATCACCTGCGAGTTCAGCGTGCTGGTGGCGCTCGAGTTCGCCCTGCACCTGCCTCCCAGTGAGGTGGAGCCCCACCTGCGCCGTCTGGAAGCCTGACGACTGCTGATTTAGCCGGCCGGGCCGGCGGGGAGAGAAGAGAGGAAGACAGAAAGAGAAAGAGAGAGAGAGGGAGAGAAAGAGAGAGAGAGAGAGAGAGAGAGAGAGAGAGAGAGAGAGAGAGAGAGAGAGAGAGAGAGAGAGAGAGAGAGAGAGAGAGAGAGAGAGAGAGAGAGGCGTAAGGAATCCCTGCCCTTGGAGGAGAGAGGGATGACACCGTCTCCCTAAGGAGACAAGACGGCGCTATACATATCTCAGCTCTCGGTGAAAAGTGGGAGGTGTGACCCAGCACCATTCGCTCCAGGGCCCAATCTTATAGATGTCGTGAATATGATTTGGCAGCACTAGCTGAAGTTCAGCTACGATAAGCTATGCTACGCTATCGCATGCTAATTGGTCTTCAGGCACTCCTATCCATTGTTTGCTGACGCTCAAAGAAACTGGCATGTCACGCAGTTCGTTACTTAGATGCGCAGTTGCCAACACCGTTATCAGTATACACATGCTGCGAAGTGCCATAAAGAGGAAAGTACGACACTTTAAGATTGGGCCGTGGAGGAAAGAATGGCGACCCTGCATCCACCCCTTGAAGGAGAGAGGTGTGATATTACACCCGGCACCCTGAAGGACAACGGTGACAGTGCTTCCTCTACCGAAGGAGGCGAGACACTACCCGATGGATGAACAATTGGCGTTAGTTAGATTGAATGGTGTTCCATGCGGGCTGTTCCTGAGTTTGAGTGGATTTATGATTTTGCGGGTGTGACTCGGCAGTTTTGCTGATAAGACTTTGTGGCAAAGGGTATTGAGATCGTAACGGGACCAGGTCGAGCTTGATGATGAAGACAATGGACAAAGTGGCGGACGCATTTGACTGCCAGAGTTTTGTTTCTGGAGTGTCCAAGAAACTCAGTGTTGTGGGACGTCATACCGCGATGCCGGCGGCTGCTATGGCGTGTTGGCTGCTGCTACGGTGTATATACCTACACTTGTGTCCGTCCTTCTCTGACGTCTACCAGCTTGATCGTCCGGCATTTCGACTGCCCCCATACGAGTACCATATACTCGTAATTTCCTAAAACCGGCGGTGAATATTAAAACGGAGCTGTCTTGCCACATGCACTTTGCGTTTTTGTCGTTGGAGTAGCTAGTAAGCTGAGTGCATAACTGCGATGTTATTGTAACCGCGATAGATCCGGGCTTACGGTTAAGAGACACTGTGTGCTAAAACGTGTAGCTGTGACTCGTCGGGAGCTTTCTGAGCTGTGTGTCGCTATTGAAGCGTGGCCATTACGTTGTCACTGGCGGCTAGCCCCAATGTCGATGTCGCTGTTACATGCCACGATATTTTCGAGATGCAGAGAAGTTGGAACTGAAGAGGCTCGCTTCATCGTATAACCGCCTGATCGTGTGCAATATTGTTTATTGTTGACGGGTGACTGCTGGGTTAAGTGTGGTTGTTTGGGTGCCGTGTGTATATTTACAATATTATTGAGCGCTGACGAGTGACTGTACTGGACGTTGTTGTTTACCGTGTGCAATATTGTTGAGCGCTGACGAGTGTGTGCTAGACTGGGTGCTGTGAGTTATTATAACTCATAGGGACGTGCCAGCTCGCCGTTCCGTGGTGTAAGATTCAGGCCGCGCACGGTGCTGTCGTTGGCGTGTTTCCGTTATTCAGATATCCGAGGTCGCTATTGTAAAGCTTCTGGAGTTGAGGTGTGTCCGACCCTCAATAAACGTACATTGACAGTAACGTGGCTGTTTAATTGGCGTTTTTTCTTCTTTTAATGGTAGCTGAGCTGCAATAGATCGGCTAAGGAACGTTGATTTACTCCTACACAAACTATACGAAGTTGTTCTCTATATTCTTGAGTGTTCTGTAGAACTTTAAGTAGCATAAAGTAAAGCGGTATCCATCGTGATTTGATCGCACGACGTATCGTTGAGGTGAACACACGTAGGTAAGTTGTTATCACGATGGAATTATCGAAGCTCCTATTATAACGCAGACCAGACGTTACATGGCACGAAAACTGCAACAAAGGCGCAACGGGCTGGAAACTGCAATAGTGTACCTATCATTAGCGTCGCCACGGGGGGGCAAGCGGGGCAGCTTGCCCCCCCAACCTCGGACCGGGCACACCCTGAGATCGATACAGATCCGATGAGATTTTGGAGTCGGGAAAAAATGGGGGTACCTTTCTGAGAATGCCTGTGAGGTCAGACTAGGTTGGAGCGTGCAATTCAAACCAGAGTCTGACTCGCAGTCGCCAAAATCTTCAAGACTCCGAGTCCAGACTCGGAAATGTCAATGCTGTGATTCATTTCATGTTCCTAGTTCGTTCTTTATTACATTTTACAGCTGATTTTCATAAGTTTTGGAGTGCTGACACAATTTTCGTTCAAAGCGTGAAACGAAATCTTCGCGGGGCCTTTCTCAACTCTCGTCAAATGTCTGCGACAGGCTCAAGTACCGTACAAGTGTCGCAGGGCTCATGACTGACTCTGTCAGTCATGAGCATGACTGACTCGTGGAAACTTACGCTGGTCCATCCTATTCCCAAGGCATCAAAATCCGACGACTTTAGCAGCTACCGGCCTATCTCCATTCTCACCACTATTGGTAAAATCACCGAGCGCGTCGTCTCTGAACAGCTTTATTCCTATTTCTCTTCTCATCACCTGTTTTCTCCAAACCAGCACGGCTTCAGAACCAACCACTCCACGGACACTGCTCTACTCACCCTGACCGATCATGTTTTCCGGAGCATGGACCAGCGTGAAGTCACCGTTCTCTGTCTGTTGGACTGCTCGCGCTGCTTCGACTGCATCCCACACAGCTCGCTTCTGCGTAAGCTCGAGCTCTACGGTGTAGATACCCGCTGGTTCCGGAGTTACCTTGCCAATCATTATCAGCGTGTGCAGCTTCACTCTACCGGACCGTCTCGTGCTCACACGCTCTCACAGCCGCTACTAAACCCTATCGGTACCTACCAGGGTTCATCGCTCGGGCCATTGTTGCACAATGTGTATGCTAATGACCTGCCGCTCTACACCGACAACTCCACCGGCATCATCGCCTACGCGGACGACGTCCAACTGTACGTTTCCGGACAGCCGAGAGACATCGTTCAGCTGAAACGGTCACTGGAAGGCAGTCTATCAGTTCTGTCGAACTGGTATGGCAAGAACGGCCTCAAGTTAAACGCTGCCAAAACTCAGCTGATCGTCCTCGGCACGCCGGAGATGACTCGTCGTCTGCCTCCCATTACCATCAACTTCTGCGGCTCCACCATCACCAGCTCTGACACTGTCAAGAACCTGGGAGTATGGTTTGACAGTGACATGTCGTTTGTGACGCATACCAGTGACGTGGTGCGGCGGTGCACCGGTACCTTGTGTGGCCTGAGTCACAGTAGACACAGTCTCCCAGCGACAGTCATGGTAACGTTGGTGCAGGGGCTCGTCTTGTCGATTATTAGGTACTGTCTGTCCGTTTACGGTGCCAGCAATGTAACCCAGCGCAAACGACTTCAAAAGCTGGTTAGGTTTGCTGCACGAGTCGTCTCAGGCCGTAGGAAGTATGATCGGGTGAGCGATGTTATCAACGAACTCGGCTGGCTTAACACCGAGAGCTTGTTCAGGTACCAATCCATCGTGCTGGTGAACAAAATGCTGGCCACGTCAGAGCCGCAGCAGTTCGCCACCTGTCTAGTCACCCGGCAGAGTGTACAAGGGCGGGATACCAGGTACAATGACATGCTTGTGACCCCCACTGTCAGGTCAGAGTCCGGACGTCGCCGTTTTCTGTACTCTGCGGTGTCAGGGTACAACGAGCTGCCGGCGGACCTGCGCGCTCTTAGTCAGGCTCGATTCAAGCCGGCACTGAGGGAGCATTTGTTTGACCGCGAGCGAGCCACTTAGCTGTCCTAGTTAGCACACGTGATGAGGGTGAATGTGTGAATGATTGCGGTGACTGTTGTCATATCCCATTCGATTTGTATATGCACAACGACTTGGACATAGAATAGCCGTGTTTCCACGGACATGTCTGTAATGTGAAATAAATAAATAAATAAATGAGCTTGCTTTAAACAAAGGCTCCTAAGGAGCTCCACTAAGCCCTAAAGAAGCTTTCAGAGGGCCCAAACCGGCCTCTGAAAGTCCCACTGGTGTCCATGTTCTCTGAGGGCCCATACAGGGATCTTTGAGCCTTCGAACATTTCTGAGAACCTTAACTGGCCTCTGATAGTTCAGCCAAAACTTTTGAGGCGACAAACTTTGCTAACTCCAAGCCGGCATCTGAGGGGTCACAGCTCACGCAGCGGCGTATTTAGAAAATCGCGAAGGGGGGGGGCCAAGGGTTTGGAGGGCGCCACCTCACCCAAGGAGGGCGCCATACGGTCGCGAGATAAAAAATCGCTCAGTGGGGGTTGGGGGGTTGGGAGGCGTTTTTTACCATGCCACCAGTTTTTTTTTTTGCGTAACCTCGTATAGGTCGTGCTGCATTGATTTTGCATCGTGTGTATTCTTTATACTCCAGGTCACAAAAGGTCAAGTGTTCTTGAAATGCTGCGCCGAAGGCGCGCGAAATTTTTGAAAACAACCTTTTCCTCCGCTTTTTAGGCACGCCTTTTATACGATCACTGTTCAAAGCTCCTCTCGCTCTTTTACCAAATTTGAAGGTGTAAAAAATACCTAAGGTTTGGTCGGGCCGCTGCCACACAAACTGTACAGAAAGCTTGGCTCATGGGTGTCGATGTATAAAAGTTTATTGGCGGTAGTATTCTATGACCGTGATTGGCGGTGGCATATCTACGCACCAGATCACCGTATCGGATTGATACCGGAGCGCGAGATGCGTAAACATCATCCAAATTACCTCAGACCAGCCTTCATAGCCTTCTCACAGATGCATACAGTGTACCCACATAACCAGTTTCAATCACCGAAACTTCAGATGCCTGCTGTTGCGCCCGAACCTGTTGACAATACTTAATCGTAATCCATATAGACATGGGTGGAGAATGTTTGAAAAAGTTACCCCGGCCGGCGACCGATAGTCGCGGGAAGACGATATACTCACGTTGTTCTCAACGGTCATCATCAAACCCCAATTCTGACGCATGGAATAGGATGCTGTGTTTGCTCAAGGATGAGCGTTGTATCCGACACCGTATTATTCATAACATTTTTGGAATGATCGAAAAGGCAATTTCCTTTTAAATTATTATTTCTTTTTGCTTAAGCTTGCAATTTCACACCGAACCCAAACCAAACCATATGCCATTTTGAGTACCTAAATGTTGCGTTTTCAGCTTTTTATTGTGTCTCAAAATAGCTACAAAAAGACAACTCACCATAGTAGAAGCTTTACAGAGAAATTGACAGATCGAACCAAGCAAAGCACTAAAATAGGTCACTGACATCCACGGGCGTAGCCTTTTTCAATGTTGGGCGGCTCTTATAATACAAACAGGGAGTCGATCCAGGAATATCGACCGGTCCCAGTCTCGTAGCTCAGTTGCTAGAGCGTTGGATTCCGCGTGGCGAGAGCACGCAGCCCGGTTACAACAGTCCGAGTTCAAAGCATGATGGCCGCTCGGTGTTTATGAGCACCCTGACGGGTACGCTCATAAACGGGTGTGGTTGCGGTTGGTGGCAGGTCAGTTGAAGGCAATGAGGTCAAGCAGTAGTTTTGAAAAAGTGCGCCGAAGGCGCGCCAAAATTTCGAGACTGAGCAGGATTTGAGAGCAATCTTGGCATTGGCGACCACACGCGGGTCTTAGGGTTGGAGATTATGGCAAGTTAAGTAAATGGTAAATACCTACCTGATTTGCAATATTACGCCCATGGAAGTCAACATTCGAAGAGCGTGAGTTTTCTTTTCTCGTATGGAGACAGCTTTTAGGATTTACAAGAGTAGAAAAGTTACCCCGGCCGCGCCGGGGTAGGCTGAAAGTTACCCCGGCCACGGCCGGGGTGGCCGGGGCAGGTTCTCCACCCATGCATATAGATGCCATGATGCACGTAAAGTAGGATCAATCCGTTAAGACCAAAGACGTGTTTTATGCATCGTAGAGCGTAGATAGTTTTGGTAGGTATAGATACTTCATTCATTGTGCTGAATGCACGTTCATTTGTGGCAGTTTTCACAGGCAAGACATCAACTATGTGCAATAGAACGACTAAGTTGAAAAACATGCCAAAGGAGTAAATAAATGATAGGAGGGCAGCGATCAACGGATGTTGCCAATAGGTAGAAGGGCTGCGATCCACAGGAGGGCACTAATAGGTAGAAGAGCCCCGGTGCGAGCGACTTTAGCGAGTGTCATTTGAGCGAACGTCATTTGAGCGAACCATTTTCAGCGACTGGCGACTTAGCGAATATCAAATTGAGCGATTATCAAATATAGCGATTATCAATTTAAGCGAAAGCTATGTTTCAGCGACATCTTTTTCGTCGACTACAGTTTGAGCGACTGTCATTTCAGCGAAACACTTCATCGTCCCGTAACGGTGTATTTTTCTTTTTCTTTTTTTCTTTTGCGAGCGTACGTACAACGAATGTTTCCGTAACTTTTCATGGTTATCCGGAACTGGATGGCGGATGTCACGTTCAAAGTTCAGACATTAAGCTCCAAATTTAATGCCGCATTTCTCAAAAATTCCAGCGGTTCGATTTCACCCCCCCCCCCCCTGCTGTTTGCCAATACTGATGACCAAGCGTTTGTTCAGAGATTCATATTGCTTGTGCTGTTTTTCGCGAAATTCCCCCGCTTGAATTTGGATCAGTCCACCATGTTGTAAAGTTTGTTCTTGCCCCAAGCAACGTACGAATTTCCAGATATTTGGGTGAGGTCCCTGAAACATAGACTGGATCCCCCTGTGCCATCCCTCAAGTTTATTATCGGTCCTTGGTATTCCTTCCATCGTCCTATATCTCATGTTCCACATTTCCAGATCAAGGTTGCAGAATGAGGCCAGATATTTTTGTGGTTTCCAAGCTTAAAAGCAAATTCTTAATTTGCCGCGCGCAGCTTGAAGCATGACACATACCAAGCGGGTATTCCAAGGGCAAGAATTCCCGAAAAGTAGCAAATGATTGACTTCCGTCGCGTTCGGTTTCGCTGTAACTGTGTTCGCTCAATTGGTCCCCCATTGACCTCCATATATTCGCTCAATCTGGTTTCGCTGATTCTGGTCCTCGCTTAAGTTGATAATCGCTGTGATTGAATTCGCCGACCTGACAATCGCTGAAAAAGTCAATCGCTTAAATTGATAATCGCTGAAAAGGCTTCGCTCAAATGTCGTTCGCTGAAATGACGCTCGCTCAGGTGTCGCAGAACCAAGAGCCCCGATCAACATCCCGAGTTTCGACAGTAGGGCACCGATAGGTAGGAAGTTGACGAGCAGCAGGAGGGCGCCAATGGATAGAAGGGCAGCGATCAACAGGAGGGCACCAATAGGTAGGAGGGCGCCGATCAACAATCAACAGGAGGGCGCCACCAGGTAAAAGGGTGGCGAGGAACAGTAGAGCACCAATAGGAGGGTGGCGATCAACAAGAGGTCGCCAATAGGTGGGAGGGCGGTCATCAACTGGAAGTCGCCAATGAGCGGAAGGGTGACGATTAAAATGGGGGTGGCAATGGTGAGGAGGGCGCCTTTGCTCAAGAGGATGACACGAACAGGAGGGCGTCTGTGCGGAGGGCGCTGGTCAACAGGAAGGTGCCAGTGGATAGGAGGGCGGTGATCAACAGGAGGGTGCCAGTGGTTAGGAGGGCGGCGATCTACACGAGGGCGCCAATAGGAGAAGGGCCCCGATTAACATTCAACAGGAAGGACTAGGGAACCAATAGGTAGGAGGGCGGCACTGAACAAGAGGGTGCCAAAAGGGAGAAAGGCGGCCTTCAAAATTTCACATGAGGGCTCAATAGGTAGGAGAGCGCCAATAATTATGAGGACACCGATCAGCAGAAGGGCGGCAATGTGTAGCAGGGTGGCGACCTACAGGAGGGCGCCTTCGGGTGAGAGGGCGCTTATTTACAGGACAGCGGCTTACATAGGCGACCACCGTTACGCTTAGAGAGCTACAGCCTACAAATGTGGTTGGAGGGCGCCCGAGGGAGCCCTCCAACCGTATTTGGAGGGCGTATTTGGAATGGGCGTCCTCCGAGGGCGCCCTCCATCCGTATTTTCCCTGTAAACACATTCGCGATTGGAGGGCGCCCTCCAGTCGCGATTGTTTTTCGATTCGATTATATCACAATTGCATTTGCGATTGGAGGGCGCCTTCGGCGCCCTCCAATCGCAAAGGGCGCCTTCGGCGCCCAAGGGGGGGGGGGGGGCCATGGCCCAGTGGCCCCCCCCTGCCTACGCCCCTGAGCTCACGTGTCCCTCTGAGGACGTCCGCAATATTATGTCCCTACGTAGGGTCTGCGTAGGGTCCTTAGGAATTCGACACAGACCCCGAGGGTTCACACTGTTATCCGAGGTCTCCAGGCTCACCCTGGGCCTAGTCTCTTAGCACCCGCCGCCCACACTGGCTTCTGAGGGCCCCACTTTGGGCTCGGAAAGCCCTAAAGCACCACGTACACGTAAATATTTGAGGTGACCCACGCCGATCTCCGGGATTCTAAGCATGCTTCTGAGAGTCAGCACTGACCCTGAGTGGCCTGAAATGGCCTGGAAGTCCCAAACCTATCTCTAAGAGATCCCTTGCCGCTATGCCGTGCGTAACTTTTGGTTCCGTTAAACAGTTTTTGTTCGCGTTTGCAGCGCTTCCCTTCACACGAAAAACGAGAAACTTTTGTTCACACTCGAGTGAACAAAACACTTCCTCTCACTGGAGCAAAGATGAATTACTTCCAATTCACACTTCCGACATTCACTCTCCGCCGAATGCCCAACTTAGCTACGATCGGCGGCTGGGATAAGTCCTATGCATTTCACGTAAAACCTCTGCATGCATGCGTGAATGGAGGTTTTAGCAGGGTGATCCGATTAAATGGAGCGTTTTTCACCTTTTTCTGGGTAATGATCATGAGCGTCGAGCGTCTGCACAGGGACCCTCTGCAGTGCGTCGGTAATCGCAGCCACAATATACTATAATTCTACCAGTTGTTTTTGTCATGAAATTTCAAAATTTCGAATTTTTCTGTAGAAAAATTACATGTCATAGCTAGGACACCTTTGCCACCATCGGATTCCTCGCACCATTGCGCGTCAAATGATATGTAAAACGAGTGAGTAAAGACTGGGGAAAGGCAAGTTTTAACACAAAAGTTGATTTTGCCCCCCAACCGAAAATCTCTGGCGACGCCTATGGTACCTATACCTGCAACAGACACTACGGCATGGAGACTGCAATAGTACACACAACAGTAACATCGCGGTATGGGGACTGCAATAGTACACTGATTAGTAGCACCAATTGGTATGGAGACTGCAATAATTTACACAACAACCACGGCATAGGGCCGGCAACGGTAACATTACGGCATGGAGACTGCAATAGTACACACAACAGTAACACCACGGTATGGGGACTGCAGCAGCACACTCTTGTGTAGCGCGACGGCACGGAGACTGTAACGATACACACAAGAGTAACACCACAATATAGAGACTGCAATAGTACACACAACAGTAGCACCACGATATGTAGACTATGATTATGATAGTAATTAGTATTTAGTAAGTACACAGTACACACGACAGTAACAGACAGGGCGGTATGGAGACTGCAATTACACACAACAGTAGCAGCACGGTATGGAGACTGCAAGATTACACAACGGTAGCACTAGGGGATGAAGACTGCAATAATACACATAATGTAGTACACATAACTTTTGCAAAGAGACTGTAATAATGCCCACAGTAGTAGCACCAGTGCATGGTGTGAGCAGGATCACCAAGCTGTGACAGTACACGCTATGACTGCAACCTACATGCTTAAAATTGAAAATTATGATGTGGGCTGCTTTGTTGCGATAACAGAACAATGCTGCTTTTGTCGCATTGTAAGTTTTGGTCGACGACAGTGCAATGAGGTGAAATCCGCCCGCTTGGTTTACCGGGTTATTTTGGAGCACCGTGTTGTGATGCGTCGTTGCATTGCGGTGTGAATGCTGGCTAGGTAACCGGACAGGACAGCCAGGGCAGGAAGGAAACCGGCTGGAAGGAAACAGCTGAACGTCTGCCAGGAAACGGACAAAGTGATTCATGTCGGCTGCGACTCACTGGTGGATCCGGGGAGGGATATTTGGGCCATTTGTTACTCAGATACATTAGAAATTGAGCAGATCGCTGTTTTTTCGCAAATAAAAAAGCTAAAACTGTAGTTTTGGAAAATGTTTTTTTTTTCTTTAATATTCACGCAGTAAAGATCAAACTTGGGAAAATTCGTGGAAATTTACGAAATTTTTATGGGAAATAGTTAGCCTTGGTTATGCCCTCACCCCACGGCGTTTAGTTCTACTATCACCTAGAAATTAAGTCTGCAGGAACCGATATTTTTGCATTGCTGCATTGTGTTTTTGATCAGCCATCATTGGGAAGCAAAATAAGTATCATACATATCTAACATCCATATTTAAAACAAAACATTAGTGCGCGTGTCTGCGTGCGAGTGTATTTCATTGCGTCGTTTTCCCTTTTCGATTCACTTCCCACATACGGCATTTGATTCAATGTTCGTTATCGATAAGTTGGAGGACGAAAACTATAGCTAATCCGTGAACACAGCCGATAAAAATTGAGACCGCACCGCGCTGTGACCGTGTTGGTTTTCCGTCTATGGTACCGGCCCGCGGCCCGAACCCGGACGGAGGCGGCGCAGCGGTAACATTTACCGGGAGATTCTGTCCGGTTGTGGACGGACCACGGCAGCCAAACCGCCACAGCTGTGCTATATGGTGAAACTCGGGTGCGGAAACACGATGTCTGCGCCTGAATGGGTGACAAATGATTCGTAAAATGTTATTCCCTGCACCGTGTCAGGTATACTTTTTAAAACGCTGAATTATATTTTCCTGAATGTCATAACGGTCGGTCAACCATTTACAGGCGTCGTTCGGATGGCATATGTAGTCCCGATAACTAGGTTCACAAATACGGCAGCCAGCAATCCTCATGTCCGGCGTCCCGCTTTCTCTTGGATCTCGGCTAAGAGCTCGCTAGATTGCCGATATACTTGCATCCTTGTTATAACTTCATGATCATGATGAATCCGACATCCGTTATCCTCATGATATAGGCCAGCACATCATAAAAGCAATGAACATCGAGTACAATGAAATCGAGAAGAATATTTACCACTTCATGAAAGACACGGATTGATCACAGATCGGGCAGCATGAAGGCGTCTTTTTTAGTGAAAACACCTTATGCAACAGTCTGTTTTTTCTCGAAATCAATAATCAATTCCTCAGATTATACAAGGGCGCCTCAGATTATACAATCAACGATACAGCACAATAAAATACAGTATCTACCTACCTTCAATGAAGCACTTGATGCTTATTTGGTACGGCTTTGTTGGCTCATTATAACCCTTTTGGCAAGGGTTTTCAATGATGCCGAGGGGAGGGGAGCATGGAATCTAACTACCTATGTATGTACTCTGCTTTTAAATGTGATGGTTGGTTATTTCTTGCGTAAGGTCCGATGAGCATATGATATACCTATCATATATCGCACTGACTGTATCGTTAGTACTGATCACACGCAGCTGACCGCTCTTCTTGGAATCATAGAACAGCGGTAACACACAAATGTAGTCCTTATGCAATGGATGCACCGGTTCCTTGTTGTTCCCCATTCAAGGAAGGGTGACGTTGAAGGGTAGCCTTGCATCACCAGATGTCAGGCCAGTCGCCGCCATTATAACGGCGGCCGGTCGTCGACAGAGTCCTCGTCTATCCGTCACAAAGCGCCCGGCGACGTCACGGAGCCGATCGGACGGACCGCGGGCTGGACCCAGGCTGGATTGGACCGAGATCGAACCAGAGTGATATCCGGGGACCATAGACCGCCTGGTCCTGCTCACTGTACGGAATAATCGTCTAGTGCAAGGTATGCAAGGGTAAAAAAGTTCCCTGATAATAGTCGTTTTCACGACGGCCATCTGGTACACATTTGGTGCACATTTGATGCAGATTAGGTGCAGATTTGGTCAAATTAGGTTCAGTGTACGAGTATGTCTTAGTAGCATATCAGCTAGGGCTGCACTAATTGCTTATATGCCTGCTTTGTCATATATCAGAGAGTATAATCTATTAAAACACTGAAATAAATTCATAAAATGCAGATATTTGCTGTAAAAGAGATTAAGTGAAGATTTGGTCAAATTAGGTGCACTCGCCGGATAGCCCGTCGTGAAAACGGTCACTTTAGGTGCATTCGCCGGACAGCCCGTCCTGAAAACGGCTAATACATGTATACGTTGCAATTAGGTCAAGAGAGATTCTTTCCCCAAAATACTTATTGAACCCCGAAATATGGCCAATGAGTTGAACCTAACGACTGTGCTTTTATCAGTATGTAGACGAATATGTAGGCACTGGCACATACTACGTTAAAGGGACTATCCCACCTTTAACATGGGGTTTGAGTTGAGATAGCCAAGTTTGCGGCGAGGTTCAGAAACCACTATCTATCTAGGTTGCAACCCCCGCGGCCTCTTGGTGTTGAAGAAATTCGTTCCCTTCATTTGAAAATGGGCCTTGTACAAGGCCCTATCTTCAACATGGAGCGACCGTTAGTGTGACGTCACCTCGTTTAGTCATTCTGATTTAAATGGGTTTGTTCGTTGAAAAATCGCTTAAAACTTGGTCTGAACTTTGTTGTGGTGCCTACAGAGTAAAAAGAATCAGCTTTATGACAGTAATGTGGCCTGGGGAAGGAGGTAATTTTGGGCTGTGACGTCACATATTTGAAAGTTTGTGTTTGGAATATGGGAAGCCTAAGATGTTTAATGAAAAATAAATGTCAGAACCGTGTTCCTGGTCATCCAATCTATAAAGTCGGGCACAATTTAACTGGTTTTAACAACATTTTAGAAGGTGGGATAGTCCCTTTAAGGTGTGCTTTGTGCGGATCGCATCCCATATCTCGAGAAGTGTATAGCGATAAAGTTGAATGGTAAATCTGCACCGTGGTACGTGCTCCGTGGAATTAGTAGAGTAGTTTTGGTGCCCCGTGCAGAACGTAAAGCTGCACTGTAATCAGCTGTTGAAATTTTCGAGGCAATCACATGTTCAGTGCTGCTATAGAAAATCGCATCCATGTTCTGAAGTCATTATTACATTTTAATCATCCCGACACAAAACATTTACAAACGCATTAAAAATATAGGCATGAGAATTAAAAGATGCCGGTAATAACGGAGAACGCCCGCAGGGGACACAAAGATCTATCGCCTTAGCCACGTGACGGTGCAGGGCTGAGACGGATGCTTTCGTGACTATATTTATGTTTCCCTGCTGTTGTAAGTATGCAATGATAGCACTGGAAAATAGAGATAAAGGGTTAATGAAGGTATGTAAGCATAACGTTATCTCTCTATCCTCAGAGCCGGTAAAATTCGAAATGCTTCGAGTTCTGGTGGTGGTGGCAAGCCTGGGGCTGCTGGAGGCGCAGACTACCGAACTTGTTACGACGAATGTGCTGATCCAGCCACTGGATAACATCAAAACCAGGGTAAGTGCAGTACCTATAAAGGCTGCAGGTGGACGATGGTTTTATAAAAGAGATCAAATAATGAGTACCTAAATGAGTAAAGTAACGAGGAAAGTAACCGGCAAGTACTCTCCGAGGCTCCGAGCTTCCTTATTTCTTACGTTACATTTTCACCTGATTATTTCCCATTTCTATTCAGACTATCTAGTGATCTCGCATACCTTTCTGACTTCGTCGCATCGTCCAATCACCGACAGGGCACCCAGGCGTTCGTGGGCGCGATAGGGGTCGGCACGCCGCCGCAGATGATGCCAGTGACCTTTGACACGACCTCTGACGTATCATACGTGGTCTCGGCCAACTGCACGGCACCCGTGTGTGCAGCGCGGCCGCAGTACGACGCTGCACTCTCGTCTACCTATCAGGCTAGTTGGGTATCGAACAGAGGGAACTTTACTCGTCAGTAGTCTTCCGTGAGTCTCTGGAACAGACATCAACGATCGGGAACGGTCAAGTGCTAGCTAATTTTCCTTTGCTGTGCTACTTTCCCGTTTACTTTCCTCGCATACGAGTGGATGCATTTCACATAAATTTCGAGGCGGAACTCCCATGGCTGTCTCCAAGAATTTTTGTTATGAACTTAGCTTTGTGACCGAGTAATATGACTCCTTGCGCCGGCAAGCGTTTCGCTTTGGTTCCTCTCCCAATTGCGGTGCCTACTTACGTCTTTCCCTTTAATTAATTCCTCGTGATTAGGGCAGACGTTTTATTCTGTCACTCACCTCCCTTTCGCTTCCACAGGCTGACGGCAAGCCGTTCGAGCTGCCGTTCGGACAGAACGTCAGCGGCGCGCTGTCACAGGACTCAGTCACCGTGGCCGGCATCACCGTCAACAACATCACGTTCGGCGAGATCACGTCCGTGTGGTCCGACTGGTACAACAACCTGCCGCAGTCCGGCGTCGTCGGCCTGGGTCCGGCCGACTCTGTGCTGGACGTACTGGCCGCGGAGGGCCACATCCCGGGCCGCCAGTTCGGTCTCTGGCTGGGCCGTGACCCGGCCGGAGGAGAGCTGACCCTGGGCGGCCTGAACGGGCGCCGGTTCAGCAGCACGCTGACCTGGGCTGAACTGCTGCCCACCGCCAAACGCCAGTGGACGGTGACCGCTGAGCAGGTCTCCTTCGAGGGCCGCCCCGAGCTGGGTCTGTGCCCAGACGGCTGCTCCGTGGCTCCCATCAGCACCACGCCCTTCTTCCTGCTGTCCAACACCAACGCCGACGCCGTGAACGCCATGCTCGGCGGCACGGCGTTCGGCGCGGCCGGCGCCGTGGCGCTCGACTGCCGGACGCTGCACAAGCTGCCGAACATCACCATCAGCGTCCAGGGGCGGGCCATGCCGCTGTCGCCGCTCGAGTACACCTTCCACCTGCTCTTCCCCAACCACATGCAGATGTGCATCTCGGGTTTCCTCGGCGTCAGTCACCTGGACAACAGCACCATGATGCTGGGCACACTCTTCATGCAGAAGTACTACACCGCTTACGATGCCGAAAACGGCCTGCTAGGGTTCGCCGATAGCGTTTGAAGAGCATCGCCACTGTGCTAAAACCTTTTCAATTATAGACACCTTTTCAGCGGAGTTTTATTCTGCTTTCGGTATGTGTACGCATGTACCTTGCTACCTTTTTGGGAAAGGATATTTGATACATCATTGCTCTATATTAGTGCAATTGTTGTACTTGTGACTAATAAACGCTTACGATGCATCGTTTTTGTCTGTGCCGACCAATGCTCCAGATTTTTAATATATGCGACCGTTTATGTTACGGCCCAGTTGAAAAGCCCCGGTATATCAATGCTGCCGGTCAATATTACGGCAACTTCCACCGATAATTTCTTCAGAGCCACTATGATCTGGACCAACGCATCGCACCGTGAAGGCGTTTTCCAGATAAGATTATCTTCAAGTGATTAATTACCACGAGACCACTGGTAAGAGTAGGTATGTACCAGGGAAATGAAACGCTAATACGGGACTCAACATTCATATATGAATACGCATATATTATCATGGACGGCAAAACAGGCACAAAACACATTCAAACTGTTGCAGAGCGGCACTTCCAGCACAGACCATCGATGAAACAGCGGCACGATCCAAACATAAATCACAACGCATCTCATGCAACAACTTCAACGAACACAGCAGCCGGTATTGTCAACATTGGCAGGTGATGGAGCTAGCTGACAGTGAGAGATTTGACAGCAGCATGGTACAAGTGACAGATAGGTAACAGTGAGACAAATGACCAGTTCGTAGTGACAAGTGATAATGAGACAAGTGATAATGCCGAGTGACAATGCGCGACAAATGACAGCGATAGCTGATGAGTGACTTTAGCGTGATGGAGTCGAAAGAGGAGAATCAAGTGGTCATCCCTGGCAGAAAAGACCAATTTTTCATGTACCTACAAGTGCGATCTGACAGATGCCTCTGTTGTACATTTATTCAACACAGTCGTGAACCTGCGGACCGGCAGACCTGCACAGTGACGCCATCTGTAACAAATCCTCAGCAGCTCCGGTCCGGTGACCTGCACGCCATCTACACAGTCCCAGTTCTTTCCCCTCCCTGCCCCCTCTCGCTCCCCACTCCTCCACGTCACCCTAGAAGCCCACGTTGAACTCTGGCAGGGGATCCGGCACGGGCATTCCGGCGCCGGGCACCTGCGGCAGCGGGTACTCGGTGGGCGGCGGCGTGGGCAGCACCTGCTGCAGCTGCTCCGGGTTCAGGATCTCGAAGCCGTTCTCGTCGGCCAAGTACTCAAGCACGACGGGCACGCCATTGTCCAGGGTGTACTCGATGCGGCCCTCCTTGACGTAGGATCCCGAGTCCTGCAGGAAGCCCGGGTACGAGATACCCTGCTCCTGCTGCGATATGCCGTTGTCGGTCCGGAACCTGCCAAGGCGAATAGGGATTTGAAGCGTTACTGAAGTGTTCATTGCTCACAGTCCCGTCTTACGATTGCTATTCGCTAGATTGTATCACACTCTCATTTCAGATTCTCACTTAATAATATCGTTAGTCGAGTGCTAGCTGATGCTGATGATACTGGTTCTCGTCTCGGTTTCTTACCGTGACCGTCACGGCTGTAAGTACTCACGCCAGGCTGTAGCTGCCGTCTGGAGACTTCCTCACATCGTCCTCGAGGATTTTGGCGTCGGCAGCCAGCTCCCTGAGCCGTGCCCTCTCCTCGGTGGGCGCGGCAGACGCCGCCGCCAGCAGAGCGATAAGGCACAGGCTTCTCATCTGAAGACGATTACATACGGGATCAAGCTGGGATGATGGGCAGGGACATCGCTTTCAAGTTTGAAATGGATACCTACACTTGAAAGTTGATTTCCAGCCAGCGCTTTTCAGATTTTTGCGGTGATTATATCATCTTTTTTCGCGGGTGTTTCAAAAAGTGCACATAAATAATTGACACTGACTGCTCTTCTGTAATGCAAAAGTCATTTTGCAAGATAAGTGACTGCACTGTGGCCTCAAGCTGGGTCGTTATGTTTGATCTGAGCCCAATTTTTTAAAGTTAGCTTTTTAGGGCACTAAGGCAAATTGAGCGTCTCGAGGGTGACTACACATTGGTGATGAAATGAATGGCATGCATCAATATTGTAACAAAAACGTTTTATGCACGAAAGTTTTGTCGATCAATTTTAAACCATTAGTTTATCACACACCCATCCCGAATCTATTACTTCATTCATACAGCCTCTAATCCTGATTCTATCACATCTTTCCATGAAGTCGAGGGCACGTTATTTTAGTCTGAATCCGAGAACGCCGCCTTTCTCGGCAGTTTGCTCCTCTCCGAGCACTTTGGTCCGCTCCTCCTGACGCAATCATCACGCATAATTGCACGGTTCCAGCATTTCACTCACGATTCACTGCGGTTCACCGGGTCCCTAGCTGCTGCCGCCGGCCGTCTCACGAGCAGACTCGTGCCGAAGGAGGCAGATGCGCCTTATCAAGGCTCAGCTCTCGCTCCCGGCAGCACGTGACCGGCCGGTGCCAAGGTCGCTGGAGGGGGGGGGGGGCGCCGTTGCAGCAGCGGCCGCAGTGGAGAGAAAGGTGACCAACTGACCAACTGACCAGGTGACGCGGGTGACCGGTCGGGCAGGCCGTCCGGCTCACCGGACCATCTCGGCCGCCCCTGTTACAAGCGCCGTGCATGTCTGCAGGCTACGCAATGGGACCAGTGTCGGGCCGTCTGCCAATGCCGTGTGACACATATACTCAGCCTGACAGGGGCGATCAGCTTACCTGTCACAGTCTTAGCACTTGACAGGATCGAACGGAGGGCCGATGGAGTGCCGAAGGCTTTGCAATCGATATGGCTGGTTATTTGTAGCCGCCTCGGGCTCGGTTGGTCAGAGGCCAGTTTTACCAACAGAAAACAGCCGCCTGCCGGATTTTTTTGCCTAAAGACCGCTTCACATACGGAGCGTAAACGGGAAAGCCCTATCCGCTTACGTGCCCATCGCGTTTACGCTCCATAGGTGAAGCGATCTTTAGTCAAAGAAATTCCGGTAGGCGGCTATTTTTTTTTTTGTTGGTTAAACTGGCCTCAGGTCAGTTGGAACCGCCGTGGGCTCGGGGTGTTATTGACAGTAGATGTCGTAACGTTCGGAGGACCGGTATGTCACCACTCGTGCTTCGAGGCCTGGCGTGAATGAATGGCGATAGGCTCTCCACCACATGTAAACATCCGTTTGCGGCTTTACCTGAATAGCCATGAAACATAGGTGGAGAATTGTGACCAGCTGGGGGTGCTCGGGCGCAGCAAATCCGCCGCCGCCTAGCGGTGACCTTGACCCGCGCCGCCCGGCCGCGGCTCCAAAGCCAAGCCGGCGTGGCCGGCGTGGAATTGGGAGAGCTCGAGCACCCCCAGTCCAGCACAATTCTCCACCCGTGCCATGAAATGCTGTCGCGCTAATCCCAATGAATATTCATGCAGCGACAGTGACAAGAAGACCCCACATGCTGTAATTTGACCAATAGGCAATCGACGTCATGGTCTTCCTCGGCTCTTGAGCACTCAATTATGTTTAGGAAGCGGTCAGACAGGTCCCAATCCTTACTGAATCTGTAGCCGTGACCATTTAGTTACAAGTGTGCAAGACGGAACACCTGTTGCTGTAAAGGCGTGAGCAGCCGAGTTTCTGACTCACGATCTTAACCCTCGCCGGACCTATTGGTTTTCTACATACGCGCCGGCCGAGGGGGGGGGGGGCGGGTACGACCCCCCCTCGCCGTTTCGCCCCTGGTGGAGCTAGCGCGTCGCGGAAAAAACGAGCGTGTGCGCCGTTACGAGACGCAGAGATTGGTACCCGATTTTAAGGTCCTAGGTCAACTGGTGACCTCTGAGGTCAGGTCAAGTGCCCCAGGGTACGGTTCAGTTTTTGGTGAATAACTTCGCAAAAAACGGCCGCAGAGCCGCGATTTTGGCAGCATCGTGTTCGCCTCGCTCAGGTGCGTCGAATGATATACTTTTTGTTCGGGTCAGGTCAACTTAGGGTGTTGACCTCAGATCAAGGTCAGGTCAGCACCCCCAGGTCACGAAGTTGGTCGAAAGAGGTCATGTCGCATATCATTCGATCCGGCAGGTCTTCCTGAGTCCACTGGTGGCTTTCTCGACTCGCTAGCTTAATTTGATCGGGAGTTATTGACGAAAAATCATAAATGACGTCACGGAAGGTCAACATTGCAAAAGTGACGCATCTAACCTTGCAAGGAGTGCATCAAATCACGATTCTGTGTGCTTAAGATAGTTGGAGATCGTTCCCGGTGCCAGAATAGCAGTTTGAATTTTTCCCCATTGACTTATAATGGTGAGGTCACGAAAATGACCTGACCTCATATGACCTTTAGGAAAAATCCGAGATATACAAGTTGTGAGACTCATAATGGATACTAGCTCCTGCAAGTTTCAATTCCCTGTGACATCTCCTCTGGCAGTGAGGGCGTTGCGAAGTTGCGACATATGAAGACCGTGCAGAGGTTCACTTATGACGTCATAGGTCAGTGACCTGACCTGACCCAAAAATGCGGTTGGTTTCAAAAGATGCGGCTTGGATCAAAGGTCAGGTATGCCAAGTTTCAGCTCTCTATCGCCAGCGTGTTCGGAGCTATCGCGAAAAAAAACCTAGGGGGGCGGCACCCGCCCCCCCTCGGCCAGCGAGGGTTAAAATATTTGCTACGAGCGAGCGAGCGCAGCGAGCGAAGTGAGTCTTCAATATAACGGAAAAATCTCAGTATGAGCGGTCCGGCCCGGCCCGGCCCGGCCCGGCCTGTAACGCTTTTGAGAGGCTTACATCTCAGCAACCGCTGGACCGATTGGCCTGCGGTCTTTTTTGTTGGGTAGCCCCATCCCTTCTACCCCGTAATTGACTACTTTTGATACATCTCAGTGACCGTCGTGGCACGTGTCACGTGAAAAGTCAAGGGTGTTCAAGCTGTTTTGAAAAAGTAGTGATTTTGAGAGGCTCATATCTCAGCAGCCGCTTGGGCGATTGACTTGCGGTAATTTTTGTAGGGTAGCAGCATCCCTTCTACCCAAAATAGGATACTCTCGATGCATGTGGGTCACTCCCAGTGCACGTGCAAAATACAACAATAAGAGGCGCTAAATTTGTTCCCATTTCAGTAACTCGGTAATTACCGGGGCGATTTCGCTGAAACTTGGCATACACACTGATAAAAATTTTGACACCCCACCTCCACAACGACTCCATATTTCGGAGTCTGAGTGCTTAAATTTTGGTGTCCGACTCCAAAATGTATGGTCATCGCCCCATCTTTTGGCGTCAGTTTCCGACGACGTCAAAATATGGTGTCCTCCTGAGAGGGTCATGATACCCTTAAATCGGATCAGTGAGTTCGGCGAGGGTGTTCGACACCAAAAGAGGGATACTTGACGCCTTTGTTGGGGAGTGTCTATCTCAAAAAAGGAGTCGTGCATTTGGGCAAGGGAGTAAGAAACCTTTTTATGAGAGTCACGTTGGAAATGAGGTGTCTCGACTCCACATTCTACACTCATTTAACATGGAGTCGAGACTCCTTTTACACATTTGACTCCCAGAAACGGTGTTTTACTCTCTTGTCAAAATGTTCGACTCATGATCAAAGAAAGATGACTCTCTTTTAAAAATATATGACTTTCCTTTGAAAATAAGTGACTCTCTTTTGAAACTGTGGGAATCTATTGAAAATGAGCGACTCCCTTTTGAACATGTGCGAGTCTCTTTAAAAATGTGCAATTCCCTTTTAAAAATTAAAGATGTTCGATTCCCTATTGGAAATGTGCGAATCCCTTTCAAAAAGTACGTTTCGTCTTAATTAATACAGGACGCCTTAGTTCAAATGTATGAATTCCTTTTCAAGGTCTCCTTTTGGTGTACGACTCCCTGTCGAATGATCCCCAATGACCTACGACTCCCTTTTGAAAATTACCTTTTGATGATACGGCTTTCTTTTGAAGATCTGCTACTTAATACATCGCTGAAAATATACGCCTTTCTAACTAAAGTGTCACGCCTCATCACGGGAATGTTTAACCGTCTAAACGGAAAAAGTATACCCCCTAAGTAAAGTTTCGGACTCCTCTATGACTCCCTTAAACGGATGTCATAAAGGTGGCGCTGGCATCGGCTGGTACTGCTAGTTTTAACTTTTCTCATAGATGTCGTTAACTGTCACAGCCTTTTTTCGGGTCAAACTTCCGCTCTTTCTATGAAGGTTTGAGGAATCTTGTCTTTCTTTGATAATTTTTACGAGTTTGGCAGCTTGTGGTATAAACCAGGGCCATCACAACTTCTGTATGATGTAAGGTGATTGTGTGATAATGCTTTAGCGGCTAAAACTATGTGGAAAGACTCATGCTGTAAATAATAAAGCCTAAGATTTTCAGACGCGTGGCCTATGGATTTGACTCCAATCTTGGAGTCGAATCTAAAACCGGATGGAGGCATTGAAGTCTCACCTGGGAACTTCCGAAAAAAAAACATTTGGAGTATCTCTCGGTTATGTCGTGACTCCATGTAAAGTGATATGCCAAAAAGTCCGCCCCACAGGGGTATCAAAAGAGTCTCTTTTGGGGCATCATATAACCCCAAAAAGAAAGAGTCCTAAGGGAGTCTTGACTCTATTTACGGGAACATGCCAAAAAGTCCGCCCCACAGGGGTGTCAAAAAAACTGTTTTTGGGCATCCGAACTCCGAAATATGGAGTCCACGTGCGCCAAGAAACGGCGTTTATGGACACCATATTGCAGTGTTATGATGCTCCAAAAGGGAGTTGTTTTGACACCCCTGTGGGGCGGACTTTTTGGCAGAGTCACCCTACCCCCCATTTGGTGTCATTTTTTCTTTCAGTGTGCAGGTAGGCACCCACCAGGCAATGCATTCCCATGTGTTGCGGTTAGGGTGCTACTGCACGTGCGCACGTGCAGGGGGCGTTTCCAGATCTCGAGAACGGCTGGGCCGATTGCGCTCAAATTTGGCACACGGTTGGGGACCAGTTAGTAGGGTGCCGTGCAAAAGTCATTTTGGACCCCGTTTGCACGTGCGCACGTGTAGAATGCCGCTTCCATATCTCAGGAACGGCTGTGCCGATTGCGTTCAAATTTGGCACACCGCTAGCGACCGGTTAGAAGGGTGCTTTGCGCAAGCCTGTTGGAAGCACCCTCTTGCCCTTCCGCACGTGCAGGGCTCACTATCTCGCTCGCTCGTTCTTCGCCCAAAAGGCGTTTTACTGGTGTTAAAAAAGTATAAACGCCCGTGCGAGAAATCCGGCTCGCAAGTCCACTCAGGCCTGAAGCTGAATTGGTTGTTTCGCATCGAATGGATATGCAGTGATGTGCTGCAATCTGCGACGTGAACGGTGCATCCAGGGTGCACACTGGACAGTCACCAGACCGGTGGTGAGGCAAACCCGTCCCGTGGAATAATTCATGATCGAGATTGATGCGATCGAGATAGCAAGTATTGCTCCGAACAGGGTTACAGGATTGCTAAAAAGTACAGACGTTAAGCCGGACCGAGACTAAATGAGGCTAATTTATCGCCTTGGTAAATCCCTGATATGCAATGCAAGATGTTGTATCATGATATTTTTTATTTCTTAGGAATTCCGTGCAATAACGTAGGGTAGCCTGGGGCAAGACGCCCCAGATAATTTATTTTGCTACATAATGTTTGTCCCACATCACCTGGAAGGCCAAATTTGTGCTCAATGCGTTCTTTGGACATTTTACTTTAAATTCCACCCCTCAAATTCATTCACTTATGATCGGACTCCCAGCTAGGAAGTGATTTGTGAAGCAACTGCAAATGGGGCATTTTGCCCCAACCCCAGGGCAAAACGCCCCACGGCCTGGGGCAAGATGCCCCATACTCTAGATTAAAGATTGAACATGCTAGTTGACTAAATCTTATATGAGAGGCCCGTTAGACCTTGGGAGGCACGGCACTGAAGTTAGCACCTTCCATCCTGTCAGGTGTTCAGCTATGACACTATTGTATGTACAGGTTTTTCACCTGCCTCATAAGGCCAAATAATAAATTATTGCAATGCAAATGTTAACAAAATACTTCCTGTCATTAATTTGCTGAGAAAGGTACATAAAATTGCATAGAAACTTACTGTTCGCCAGCAACCGAACATTAGGAAGTGGGTAGTCGGAACAACACATGAGGTAAAACGCCCCGGGGGGCTTTTTGCCCCGCGACCTACTGGGGCGTTTTACCCCATCACGTAGTTTGGTCAGAGAACAACGCCTTGCACTCCAGCAAGGCATAATCTAAAACGGACCAACCCAGCATTATAAGCGTTAGACAATAGTTGTTCAAAATACATAAAAGTCGTTAACCTGATGTGAACCATAAAAGAACGCTATGATGCATAATCTGACTACAAAACATAAAAATCACTCCCAAAACAAATTTTTGGCTATATCTCCCTAAAGAGTTATCACAATATCTTTCCAGTCTGCTCATATAATGATCATATAGTGCACGTTTTAAAGAAGAGAGAATGTTTCCCCAGAACCTTGCCAGTTCCGAGAAACATCGGTGAGGCGTTTTACCTCGGCGGAGCGACTTGCCCCGGTCTACCCTAGAGTTGCAATCACAAAATGCCAAAACATGCCAGTGCCTTTGTTGAGGTTGTTGAGAAAATATAACAATTGTCATCGTTAAAGAATGGGTCATATTTGCATGACTTTCTATCCTATACAGCCCATGGAAAATTAATCGTTAGCATGAGCGTACTAGCTTGTCAGGGCAGGCACAACTTCCTCCGAAGTAACGAAACGAATTTGACATCATTCGCACAAGCGTGTCTCGCATTACAGGTTCACACCTTGGTAAGAGTAAAGATAAAACCACGATAAAACTTACTGGTATGATGAAACCGGCTCACTTGGTTGACCACAGCGCTCCCCGAAAGATAAGTTTTTATAGATCCATTATCAAATCGTATCGAAAGACGGCGCGTGAGCGCTTAAGCAGTTAATAAGCGTTTTCGTAAGTTATCATATTAAATCTAAAGACGATACTATTTTTCATTTTTACAATTTCATCATTAGTAACTTGCTACTTCAATACTCATTTCGTGAATTCCTGTTTAGGCATTATTATTTTATCATAATTCATGTCTTATTATATCACGATATAGTGCCTATACACATCCTCAAAAGGGCACCATATTGGTGTTTACCCTGATACAAGTTATGGCTCAATGTCTATCAAGGAAAAAAAACGAGAGACCTAAATGAGCCTTCTGGGATTGTTTACATCGAGCGAGTGAGTAAACGGGAGGTGAATTGACTGCTTGGGTCCGTCCTCTTATCCGTGCAGGTATTTGGACTCGGTTGTCGATCAGGCTCCCCGGCCGCCTCGCTGCTGAGTTGGTCTCTAATCTGTCAGCTTATGTAAGCGGCTTACCTGCTCTAGAGACTTGGAAAGGGAGTGGGCCGGTGCTGATCCGACAGCTTACAAAACATCTGAGGATGCTTTTTGAGCAGTTTCCAGTAAGTGATCTAATTCAGCATAGTTGTGATGTGAGACAGCACAGACGAACCAGGCAAGCAGAAGTAAAATCGGTGGTAACTGGCTATGATATAGGCGTTAATGTCAGACTTCAGAGATGAGCTAGAGAACATGTCTTGTTTACGTCTTGTTTTGCACCGATCGAAACAGCAATTTCAACGCAAACCCTTCTAGCGAGATGATCGCGTGGATAAGTGTTATGTGTTTGGACCGGCGCTGGCGGTAGGCACCTGAAATGCGGCCATCCAATTCTCCATTGTTTTGCAGATCCCAACGCCACTTTTTGTAGAGGCTACCGTTAGCAGAATGATGCAACACTATTGAAATGCAAAGTGACGACCACCACTCGTAAACACCAAACACGATGCAAAGTTGATGTGAACTCTGAATTCGGAAGGTAAAGGCTACACTGAGGAATTGGCATGGGTAAACGAAACGCTAACTGTTTGTTCGTTTTAATGCTGATAATTGAAAATCATTATTCACTATTACCATAGCTAAAATGGTAAAGCGAAGAACAGTTATCCGTTCGGAGGTTTTCCCTTTTTGATAGTGTCATCAATCACTGAGGATCGGTCGTAGGATGTCTGAGGGCGGAATAGGTACCCTCATTGATCCTATCACATGCCAGATTTACTACGGAAACTGCCGCAGCGGCCTTGGCTATTCAGCCCCGATCCATGACAGTTTAAAGAGTGGAAGTCAATGGTGCAAAGTTCTAACGAGCTGCAGAAAATATTTATTTATTTATTTACGTCAGCAGACACTCCACAACACGGTGGCTATTACGTGTCAATTGTCAGTGAATAAAACGGTTGGGGAAGTCAACTGGGACACGGCACACAACAATCATCCGCTGAAACAACAGCACGCACAACACTAACACACGCACAATCACTCCAAGTAAAAGAAACGTTTCGCTGCCGGTTTAAAAGCCGCTGGCTCGAGCCGTGTCACTTCACTAGGCATAGAGTTTAAAAGCGAGGCTGCTCGGTATGCAAACCCTCGCCGCCCGACCACTGTTCTTGTAGCTGGCGGGCGCAAGTCACGGTCTTGTCTAGTGGGGCGGTTACACTGCCGTGCGTCGGCGAAAGTCACAAACAGTGAGGCGAGCTCCTCGGGCTCGCCCAGGGCACGGATTCTATGCGCAATGATAGCGGTTTGCGCATCACACATCTGGCGCGGTGTGTGCAGGCCCAGGTCGTCCCGCGCGCGAGACACACGATCGTACTTTCGGAGACCGGCTGCTACTCTGGTGGCAAAGTTCACAACTTTCAGTAGCCTCTCGTTGTTAGCCGCGGAGCCGTTCCCGTACACAGATAGACAATATCTCACGCGCGAGACGACCAGGCCCTGCACGACCGCAAGAAGCGCCCGCCGCGGGAGGAGGCGCCTCAGGTGGCGGAGACCGATCAGGAGGCCGACACACCTACGTACCACGTCACTGACATGAGCATCCCACGTAAGGTGGCGGTCGAAAATGACACCAAGGTTTTTAACATATTGGCTCTCCCGAACGGTCCCGCCACCGACCCGCACGCTGACAGGGGGGAGATCTCTGGTATTCTGTCGGGTGCCAAGGAGGAGGATTTCCGTTTTGGACGTGTTGAGTTTAAGTCCGTGGGCATGGAACCACGATGCCAAGGAGGTGAGGGTAGACTCCATGCGTTGGATGAGGTAAGGAAGATTGCGCTTGGTATCGGAAATAAGGATTTGGGTATCGTCAGCGTACTGGGTCACATGAGCGTCCGGCGCGTGCAGACTGAGGTCGTTGGCAAAAATGGTGAATAACAGAGGACCGAGGGCTGATCCTTGGAAGACTCCCATGGTGTTAGGAAGGGGCTTCGAAACCACTCTGTCACCGGAAAGAGAAGAGATACAGACAGACTGAGTGTGACCGGTGAGATAGGAGGAAAACCAGGTCGGGTGGATGCCATAGAGCTGGAGCTTGGAAGCTAGCAGTGAGTGAGGAATGACATCAAAACATTTACTAAGATCCAGAAGGCAGAGGAGGGAGATAAGGCCACGGTCCATGTTGGAAAAAGCGCGATTAGTTACAGAGAGCAGAGCGGTTTCGGTAGAGTGAAGAGGGCGAAAACCGTGCTGGGATGAAGAGAGAAGGTGGTTGTTAGACATGTAGGCGGAAAGTTGTCGGTGCACTAAGCGCTCGACAACTTTGGCTATGGTGGGGACGATCGAAATAGGACGGTAGTTGGAGACCAGATCAGGATCACCGGACTTAAAGATAGGATGGACTAGGGAGTGCTTCCAAGCATCGGGATAGTCACACGTGGAAAGACAGGTATTGACAACATGGAGCAGGATGGGACCAATGGCTTCGAAAGAAAGGAGCAGGATGCGAATACAGACGCCGTCAGGTCCACACGCACCGGAACGCTTCATGGAGAACACCACCTCCCGAAGCTCCGCCAGTGTCACCTCGGCGACCCGAAAGCCACACGCACCAACACGCGGCAGGCGGCACGGAACGTCGGGCGGCACCCCGGAGCTAGCCAGGCTAGCCGCGACACGTGGGCCGACATCAACAAAAAAGGCGTTCATTTCATCAGGCGTGGCGGTGGGGAGGGTTGCTGTGTCACTCCGCTTACCGGCGACCAGCGGGCGGACGATGCGGTACAGAGAGCTGCTACCGTTATCGCGCAGTCTCGCCTCGATGTCCACCCGGCAGTCGCGCCGGATCGCCGCCCTCACCCTCCTGTCAAGTGCACGGAAGGCCGGCGATCTCCCCTCACGGCGCAGCACACCCCTCCTCTCCGCCATCAGACACAGGGTCGCCGAGGTGACAGCCGGCGCACACGGGTTCCGGATACAGGTCAATCGGAGCGGAGCATGCTGGTCAAAGACACGAATCAAACGGCGACTGAGATAAGACCATTTCTCGGCGACAGACGGACAGCTAAAAACACCGGACCAATCAACAAGATACAAGTCATGTAACAAAGTGAGATGATCGATGTTCCTAAAAAGACGAATGCTAACACGGCGAGGCTTACGGCGGCATCTAGGAACGTTAAAAAGAGCACGAACAAAGTAATGAGGGCTAAAAGCACATCTAAAAGCTTTCACACGCTGCACCACGTTACTCGAATTGCATATAACTACATCTAAAAGAGATCCTGATGAGTAGGTCGGTTGTGTAACGAACTGTTCTAAATTTAAAGATCGCAGCATCTCCAGAAGTCGGTCCTTTCCAACACAGGTGGTAGTGGTAGTGTCAGACAAGTCACAGTTCAGGTCACCCATGATAAAAATTGGTCCAGAGTGCCGCAGTATGACTCTCTGGAACTGCACCTCTAGTTCGTCCAATTGTCCGCCTGAACGGCCGCCACCGTACGGCGCGGGGGACGGTACGGTTCTCCAGGGTATTAGTCGTTGGTCGCTCGGCGAGCGGGAGGGCAACCAGTTCCGCCCCTGTATCGCGTGACCCCTTGCTCCGCCCAGTTACGCACGAGCGTACTCCACGCCGCGTAGTAGCGTGGGGAGGGGAGGGTTAGAATGGTGGCATGTGTAGAGGCTAGAACCGGTTTCCACCGCCATGCCACCGCCCAGCGACATGGAGCGGGGTCAGTGACCAGGGCGCAGGGAAAGGTCAGAGGTCAGCTTTAACGTAGAGCTTTGTGTCTCCCTCCCCTCCGTGTGTAACGACCGCACGACAGCGGCCGGCCGCCGATCAGGCTTGACATGTCAAGGTCACCCGCAGTCAACGGGCTCAGAGGGTTGGTCGAGTGCGAGTCCGTGGCTGACGACAGTCTCGACCATGTGCTAACTGCTATGGTGCCGATACACTAGCGCGGGTAATAAGTTTGAGTTCAGTGCATATGACTGCTGGGGCGTGTCCTCTTGATATGATGCTTTGTAACGTGAATGATACGCTTAAAACCTCGCTGGCAGTGGCCGAGAGGAGAGGGGGGAGGCGGTTGCCGCCTCCACATGTTTATTTTTGTTGATACCTGCGAGAGCTGAAATTTGGCAAGCCTGACCTTTGATTCAAGCTGAATTTTTATGACAGCAGCTGTGTTTTCACCCTCGCCCATATTGGTGTTTTGCCAGCGTCTATCGTAAAGAGGGGGAGGAGGGTCCGTTGGACCCCTTTGCCGTTCAGCCCCTAACGAGCTAGAGCTTCGCGGGAAAAGAGCGTGTTGCCCGTGACGAGAGGAGGCCGATGATACCCAATTTTAACCCTCGCCGGCACAAGGGGGATTGATGCAACCCCCCCCTAAGGTTTTTCGCGAATAACTCGCGTAAAAAGCGGCCGATCGCGACGAAACTTTCAGTACCCTCGCATTGATCAATTTTACACCTACCCTTAAAATTGTTTGACCCTAACCCAAATGACCTTTGACCTGTGACCTCTTTTCCGAGACCATGTTTGGCCGGAATCGCGATTCGGCGTATGACGGCTCGCATTAGCCGCCCGTTTGCAAGCTTTTCGTGGTTTCAAACGTTCAAACATGTGATTTGATGTTGCTTCCATACATTAGGGTGGGTTTCAAGGTCAGCTGAAGGGCAGATCAGGTCATTGACCTTTGGTGACCTCGGGTCACCTCGGTTCACTTTTTCGAGTTTTACATGCTTCCAGGCTAGTTTTTTAGCTAAATTAGAATTTAGAAACCATTTGAACATTTACGAAGTAGTTTTGGTGCCTTCGTAACATGTTACGAAGCTGTCAGAGGCGGTTGACACGTATTACGAATACCCGTCACAACCCCTACCGGTTGACCTGACCTGACCTGACCCGACCTGGTCTAAATGCTTAAAGACATCATCTCTGATCAAAACTAATACGATATTCGTGATCAGCGTCCCGGAAAACCACTTAGCATCCACACTTTACGACTTTCTAACAGGTCCCCGGTTTTTGGGTCATTGACCTGACCTAGAAGGTCACCCGATGACCTAGGACCTTAAAATTGGGTATCATCGGCTTCCTCTCGTGACGGGCAACACGCTCGTTTTTTTTCCGCGAAGCTCTAGCTCGATCAGGGGCCAAACGCGAGGGGGTCGTACCAACCCCCCTTGTGCCGTCGAAGGACGCAAAATGGCCTGTGCCGGCGAGGGTTAAGGTCCTAGGTCATTGGTTGACAGGTCAATATAACTCAAAAGTCGGGGAATCGGGACCTGTTAGATCGCTTCGTAAAGTGAAGCTGTTATAGGGTTTTGCGGGGTGCTGATCACGAAATTCAAGTTAGTTTTGATCACAGATGATGTTTTCGTGCATTTAGGCCAGGTCGGGTCAGGTCAGGTCAGGTCACATGTTACGAGTGAACTAAAACTACTTCTTAAATGTTCAAACGGTTTCTAAATGCGAAATCAACTCCAAAATCTACCCTAGAAACATGTAGAACTCGAAAGAGTGAACAAAGGTCATCAAAGGTCAGTGACCTGACTGATCTTCACGTGACCTTGATACCCACTAGAATTCATGCGATCAACATCCTTTCACATGTTTGATCGCTGAAAGCCACAAAAAGACAATAAAACGCGTTCTACTCGAAATACGCCAAAACGCGATTCCGGCCAAACATGGTCTCGGAAAACAGGTCACAAGTCAAAGGTCTTTTGAGTCAGGGTCATGCAAATTATAGGATAGGCGTAATATTGAATAACTTGAGGGTACTGAAAGTTTCGCCGCAATCAGCCGCTTTTTGTGCGAGTTATTTGCGAAAAACTGAGGGTAGGAGGTCTGTTCGACACCCTCCTACAAGTGCGAAGGTTAAGGTCAGGCCGTTGACCAATGGCGTCAAAAGTGAACCTCTGTAAGGCCCCAAAATGTCGCGACGTCGCAGCACCCTTCGTGTCAGGGGACTTTTCAATGGGGAATGAAGCTTATATGATCTAGTACTATCTCCCATGAGGCCTCACAACTTGTATGTAGCTATCTCGTATTTTTCTTAAGAGTCACCTGAAGTCAGGTCGGTCACGCAGCCTCACGATTATTAATCAATTTAGAAATATGAAAACTGTTATTTTGGCACCGGGAGCCATCTAAAGCTGTCTCAAGCGCATGAATTCGCGATTTTATACAATTTTTGCAAGCCCCAGCATTCACTTTTCCATTCTTAAAGTTAGGCGACTTCATTTATGACGTCACTAAGGTCACAGGAGATTTCACCAAAAAGTCCCGATCAAATTGAGCTAGCGAGTCGGGAAGCCACCAGTGGTAAGGACCTACCGCATCGAAGAAGCGATATGACCTCCTTGAGTCAGCCTCGTGGCCTGAGTGGCTCTGCCCTGACATGACCTGAGGTAAACACCTTAAATTGACCTCAACAAAAACAAAGCGTAAACTATTCGACGCGTTTGAGCATGCAAAACTCTTGGCTCTGTAACCACTTAAGGTGAAGTTGTTTACCAAAAACCGATCCCGCGACTTGGAGCACTTATACTGACCTCAGAGTTTATCGGTGGACCTGAGACATTCAACTCGGGTACCAGTTCCTGCATCTCATACGATGCACGCGTTCAGTTTTATCCGCAAGGCGCTAGCTCAATTAGAGGCAAAAACACGGAGAGGGGTCGTAATGCCCCCCCCCCCTCGGCCGGGGTATATGCAGAAAACCCAAAATGCCGTTGAAGGTTAAGCACTGAAGTGATATATTATGATGCCAGAAGCCAGAAGGTATAGGTAAAAACAAGTATGCACAAGAGCGAATGTGAATTAAACTGTGTTTGAGGTATGCCTTTTTTATTATACATTCGATTTGCTTTAGTTATTGGTAAGAACAGATACAACCAAGAAGAGCGCCCCTGAAGAAAAGGTGGCGCACCGGACGGGTGCGATTTTAACCCGCGCCGTGCTGGGGGGGGCGTTTTTACGCCCCCCCCTCAGGTTTTTCGCGAATATCTCAAAAACGGCGGCGCGCAGCGGCGCCGTTTTTGGTACACGTGATCCTACATCATTTCCGCACATGTTGTGAAAATTTCAGACCTAGGCCGTTCAAGGTCAGGTCACCAGGTCACGTCAAGTGACCTTACCTCAGAAAAAGTTCAAAGGCTCGCTATAGCTACACCGACTGAACGATCACTTTGAAACTTTCAGCGATTGATATGAGTAACAGTATGTATAAAATGTATATCTCGGATTTTTTATATCTGTGACCTAAGGTCAGGTCAATTTTGCGACCTCTCCATTATAAGTCAATGGGAGAAAATTGAAATGCGCCTCTTTTGGACGAATATCGTTCAAAACGCTCTCAAACATCGGTTCATAGGTAAACATGACACACTGAATAGGAAAAATGCACCAGTGACCCCTCTGTGTGCCCCTGAGGTCATCTCAGGTCATGATTGGTCGCCAGCAGTTTTTTGGCTATAACTTTTGATAGAGACGTGCTAGAGCGGTGAAAACACGTCAGATGTGTTCAGCTCGACGATACGGATCGACTGATATGCAACATGACCCTTTTCGGTCAGGTCATGACCTTGACCTGAGGTCAAATTTTCAAAATGACCTTTCAAGGTCAACGAATAGTTCATTCGACGCGTCTCGACGAGAGGAACACGATGCTGGCAAAAGTAATGTCATGGCGCTTATGAGTCAAAAGTTATTGACGAAAAAACGTTTTTCGTAAAAACGGCTATTTTTGGAGTTTTTGCCCTCTGGAGGCTAAACCGTTGACCTGAGGTCAAATCTGAGAACATTACTCAGAAAGGTCTGTAAAAGGGCTATCGAATGCGCTTTTCCGCGGCGCTGTAGCTCTATCGGTTCCCGAGATAGCCGTTGGCAGTTTCCAAAATGTTGAAATAGTCAACATTTTACCTTTGGTGACCTCTGGTGACCTGACCTTTGACCTGACCCAAAAAATGACCGAAGTGTTTTCGTCCTTATTTTTGACGCTCTTTCGATTGCCGCTTACCGCGTGTCGCTACGTGGCCCAGGAGCCGAGTTAGACGGGGGGGGGGGGCGTGAAAACGCCCCCCCCCCAGCACTCGGCGGAAAGTTCAGGCCACCAGCACGGCGCGGGTTAAGGTCTAAGGTCAGTCGGGGACCTCTAAGTTCGGATCAAGCGCTGCATGTTAGGGTTAAAACTTAATAATAAAAAAAAATGGGAGCAAACAAGCATCCCGATTTTGGCAGCATCGTCATGCTTTGTCACGGCACTCATCCACTCCCTCGGCCGAAATATTAGTTCCTTTTTGTATGAGTTCTGGCATAATCCCGCACATTATGCTGCATGTTGTTTGCCATGAAAAAAAGCATGTTCAGCTACGTTCTACGCAGTACGCACTAACCTAACCACCATCATCCCATCATCCACCACTAGCCACCATCCCGTTCTGTGATCCGTTCCACCACACAGAATCAGCCGAGATACTAGTCAGTCGGGCTAGCGCTATCCTCCCCTCCCTTCCTGACTGCACAGCGCTAAAACCCAGAGCCGAGACTTCCCGAGCGCGACCTCTGACCTCACGCGGTCCGAAGGGTCGGCCGATGCCTAAGGGCGCGCCGCGCGCCGGCCACCCGGATAGCCTCTGCCGAGCCTCCCTTCCATACACCGTTTACTACGCGCTCGATTCATTCATGATTCTGTGTTTCCGCGTCCTCTCGCTAGGTGGCACCATGGATGTCATAGGCGATCCCAGGAAGATTGCGGCCAGAATACCCCAAACGGCAGAAAATGAGGTTTTTGGTGGATATCTCGGAAAGTATTTGGCATACAACGATGAAATTTCACAGTCTCGTGGTAAATGTGCATACACATAATCCGGGTTGATACTTATGCATTTAAACATTATATAGGACCAGATATGTCCGAAAAAGCAAAACCAACAAGACTTTTACTGGAGAGCCGTACACTGCGGCGATGGAGAACTGTCGGCCGGTCGCCGGCTTCACCCGCAGCCACAGCGACTCCAGTCGACAGGCCGCGCAGTCTGACGCAGGCTGGGGGATGACAGACGCCGTGTAGCTGTCCCTGACTAGAATGGCCACCCCACCGTAGCCCGCGCCACCCGGCCGGTCGGCTCGGTGCAGCGTGTAGCCGGGGAAGTTTACCAGCCGGGACGCAGTGGCGGGCCGCAGCCAGGTCTCGGTGATAACACAGATGTCGTAGTCAAGTCGGTTAAGATGTTCATGCTGAAGAGTCAAGATCTTGGGAAGCAGGGACTGGATGTTGATTAGTCCCGCTAGAAGATTCTGTCGGCGGCCGCCGGGACCGGATCGCCGCCACGCCCGGCCGCCTCTGCACCCCCGGCGCCGGGCGCTGGCACCGCGCCTGCCACGCCGGGTCACGTGATCGCCCGGGGCCCGTTCAGCGGCGGGGCCGCTACGGCCGGGTGGAGACCCAGTCGGGGAAAGAGTATGGGCGCAGGGCAGAGGCGCCGGCGCCGCCAGGAACGGCGACCGGGCGGCGCGTCGGCACGTCCGACGGTCGTCGTCGTCGGTGTGGAACGGCAGTGGTGGTGGTGCTCTTCGCGCACTAGCTGGAAGCGGCGCAGGTCGAGCAGCGGACACCAGCAGGAAGGTCAGCACCAGCAGGACCAGGTGACGGGCGGTGTCACGGTGCATCACGATGCCGTCGATGGACCAAGTTTAGAGACTTGGTTCAGCACGGGCATCACACACTCTCGCACAACATTCACTCGCACCCAGACGCACTCAGTCTCACACTCGGAAGAGGCACACGGCGGTGTGGGGCGGAGGGAGCGGAGCTCCCGGCGCTGCGGCCGACCGCGGGCGCTGCGCACAGGGAACTGTGGAACAGGGAACACAGGAAAATAATGAATAATACTCGTCTAACATAAATAATACTCGTCTTATACTCACCTTACGTCATATACTCGTCATCAGATAACTTTGTTTATATGTAACGTTTAGCAAAAGGATCTAGTTAACTTTGAATGGCCAGTAATTTCATTGCTTTCACATTTTGAATATCAAAAATTGTGTATGCAAAATTTTGATAGATACTTGGTCATTTCGCCACTCGTGAATTCCGACAATGCAACTCAGCCCACATGGGCTATCTTTAGCAAAAAGTCGTAAGAGATAGGTATGTAGTTCTAAAAGCGAAAGACTCCGATAAGGTGCTTCAGATAAACCAAAACTTGAAGGGCCAGATTCCATGCCTAAAAATCAGCTTTACCTTCAGAATCCACCGATTTTGATTTTGCTGCAGTATATTAGTGTCAAAGCTGCCGGATCTTTCTCTTAAAATTAAAACTTGTCACCTAATTATGCATAGCGTAGCGTGACCGAATATCCCACACTGCTATATAAGAGCTTAATCTACAGAAATGCAATCCTACCTATGCTGCACAAAAGACCCATTGGGAATCATGCATGCTGCACTGGCCTCTTTTGGAGATGGGCGGAGGTTTATGCCACGTAGAGCTCTGTGCCGCCATTATTTTACCCGTGAAAATTGATGGGTGGTCATGATATGGCTGTGCATTTCAGAGCGGGCTTTAACGTACTATCATGCGCGTTTAGCACCAATTGATTTATATAGGTATGAGCTAGAGAGAACTTCACAAAAAACGCGTGCTTATGATTTACTTTACAAGTAAATAAATCGCCTCCACACGACTCTGATTCTAAGTAAATTAATTTAATAGTTCAGCAAAGCAAGGGACTATAACAGAAGTTTCTTTTATTGTGCTACGCGGCAACTGAGCAGATTACCGGGGTTCTGCATCTGGCGTTCATTCTTTCTTTCTTTGACACAAAATTTAATGCGAGTATAGAACAGTCGACGTACGAGTGCCCACAATGAAAGCAGTGGGGACATTTTTGAACTGACTGCAGCGTCATTTGTCATAAAACGCTTCAACGAGAGTACAGTCCGATGTCGTGTCCGATGGTGCATTCTTGTATCTCTCACCGATCCCCGGCAGTCGCATCCTGCACGTCTCATGCCAGGCTTATGTCGGGCCACCCGAGGTCCTTACTCGGCCCAATCCCCCACTGCACACGCGACGCCAGCTCCGGCATCGCTCGTGCACTTGGTCCGGAATTCCCTGGGTCGGGAGAGAGACTGACTGACCTGCTCGGATGATCGTATTGCGGTCAGCCTGTCAGCTGCGGCAGCACCACAGCGTACTGGAGCGTGGGAGTCGTGTGAGTGACAGACCATTGACGATAGCTGAGGAGCTCCAGCGCAGTCTATATAGGTTTTTGTGTTTATTATAATTCATAAGCTTTTCGGTTATATTTGGATTGGATTTGGAATCCAACCATTTTGACTCATTAGTCTGGTTCTGTTTTTTTTTTTTGGTAAAAATAGCTCAGCACATCACCTCAGTTTCTGTTTACGAGTGATGGCGCTAACTTCTTCCAATGAAGACGTTTCTTTTAGTTTGATCTTGGATGAGATAGTATTATTTTACCCATGACCTGACTGTTCGAATATTGTCATTACGAGTTTTCATGTGTTCGCGTATGTTCGTATCTTCTCGTTTGCTTGACGGCACAGTAAATGGTATCGTGTCCCTCTCTTTTGGTCCTTTGTTGAGGCTGGTAAGTCCACGCAATGCCACACGCATGGTTCAAGTCGCCATCCGACAGTCCTCAGGGGCTCCGTGTCCTGCAGAGACGGGAGGCTCAGTCCCTCACACTAAGCGCTGCAGCTCGTCTGGACACGAAGCGTTACAACACCCGTGCCGTTCAAACGGTGTGATATACTACTTGTCCCGGTGTGCGACCCACACTCGAGATGAGCCTCAAGGCCAGGCCGGATCAGCCGGCCTGTCGCCCCGTCCCAGACTGGTTTCACGGGCCTCTGCGGACGGGGCGCCGGGATCACGCGAGCAGGAGGACCGGCCACCCCGCCTGAGGACTCTGGACGGGAGGTGCCGCCACGGGGGTCCGCGACGTGCACCGGTGCAGCTGGGTTTATGAGCTGCAGTTGCGAGCAGCAAATATGTGCCATGGTGACAAGAAAGTTGTGGCTGAACAAGCACGGTCTCTTGAAATCGAAAGCGCGATGTGAACATCATATACCCAAAATGGCCTGATGTGACCTTATAGTGAAGTCACCTATGACGACCTGCGAGGTCCACAATTCAAAAGATCAAGACCGACATTACTGTACTAAAGCTACGAATACGATTCAATTATGTGATTGAGATAGTCATCAGTGGCCTGACCTGACCTAAAAATGTCCTCGATATCATAAGATCTGGCTTGGATTACGTTCAGGTACGCCAATTTTAGTTCCTTATCGGTAACATGCTCCACAAAAAAAAAAAAACGCCAGAAGTGGCAATCAGGCACCAAAACTCCTCGTCCGGAAGGGCCAGCCCAGGCGAATCAATTCTGTTTCCATCTCGTGGTGATACTGTCTTGTGCTACATTGCAGTTTCCATACATTAGTGATACTGTCCTGTGCTACATTGCAGTCTCCATGCATTGGTGATACTGTTCTGTGCTACATTGCAGTCTCCATACACTGGTGATACTGCCCTGTGCTATATTGCAATCTCCATTGGCGATACTGTCCTGTGCTATATTGCAATCTCCATTGGCGATACTGTCTTGTGCTATATCGTGGACTCCACCAATTGGTGATATTGTCCTGCATTATATTGGAGTCCATACGCTATGGTATGATGGGTATGTTGTGTATTATTGTAGTTTTCATACATTGGTGCTGCTGTCCTGTGATATATTGCAGTCTCCGCACCACATATTGATGATGCTGTTCTGTGCCCATCTCATCTCATCTCATCTGTATTTCACATACATACAACATATATAGACATGACAAACGGCCTGGGATTGGCGCACAGCCCAAGTGTCTGGGCTATGTCTATTGTCTAGGCACCTCTCCCGGTCAGCCGAACCAAGCCACCGCCGACAACAGCGCCGCCCCGCACGACCCGACCCGACCGAAAAGCGCAGTTCCAGCGGCCTGTGCTATACTGCAGTCTCCACGCTTTGGTGATCCTTTTGTGTGTACTTTTGCAGTCTCCACCCGTGGCGCTGAACAGTTGTCTTGTACGAGTATTTTGCTGAGGCCTGAGGTCTTCAAGCTATGGTGTCTTTGATAAGTGAGCATGTTGAAGTTTTCGTGCTGGTGTTATAATGTACGTATGTATAATGGGCTGTTATAATTTTGGCAGTATCGCGTTCGTCTCGCTCAGGCGCGTCAAATGATAAACTTTTTGTTTGGGTGAGGTCAAATTGATGTGTTGACCTCGGGTCACGGTCAGGTCAGCGCCCCCAGGTCACGAAGCTGGTCGAAAGAGGTCATGTTGCATATCATTGTATTCGGCAGGTCTTCTTGAGTCCATTGGTGGCCTTCCCGACTCGGTAGCTCAATTTGATCGGGAATTATTGACGAAAAAGTAATATGACCCTAATGACGTCATACATGACGTCACACAAGGTCAACATTGCAAAAGTGACGCACCAAACCTTGCAAGGAGTGCCTGAAGTCACGAATCTGTGTGCTTAACCCTCGCCGGCCGAGGGGAGGGCGGGTGCCCCTCCCCCCCCCCCCGTAGGATTTTTCGCGATACCTCCGTACAGCTGGCGATGGAGAAGTCACACTTGGCAAAGGTGATCTTTGATTCAAGCTAGATCTTTTGACACCAAGCGCATTTTTGGGTCAGGTCAGGTCACTGGCCTATGACGTCATAAGTGAACCTCTGCACGGTCCTCAGATGTCGCAACTTTGCAACGCCCTCAGTGCCAGAGGAGGTTTCACATGGAGATGAAAATTACAGGACGTAGTATTCCATTAGAGGTCCTTCAACTTGTAGACCTCATATTTTTTTTCAAAGGTCACGTGAGGTCACGTCAGTTACGTGACCTCACCATTATAAGTCAATGGGAGAAAATGATAACTGATATTTTGGCACCGAGAACGATCTCAAACTGTTTCAACGACACAGAACCGTGATTTCATGCACTTCTTGCAAGTTTTGATGCATCACTTTTGCATTGGTGGGCTTGCGTGACGTCATCTATGACGTCACTGGGGTCATAAGAGTCTTTCGTTAATAACTCCTGATCAAATTGAGCTGGCGAGTCGGAAAAGCCACCAATGGACTCGAAAAGACCTGTCAAATCGAATGATATGCAACATGACCTCCTCCGAACAAGTTCATGACCTGGGGGGCTCTGACCTAACCGTGACCCGAGGTCAGCACCTCAAGTTGACTTCACCCAAACAACAAGTATACCATTCGACGCGCCTGAGCAAGGCAAACACGATGCTGTCAAGATCGCGACTCTACGGTCATTTTTTTGCGAAGTTATTTGCCATAAGCCGAACCCGTACATTGGGCCACTTGCCCTGACCTCAGAGGTCACCAGTTGATTTGAGACCTTAAAATTGGGTATCAATCGCTGCGTATCGTAACGGCGCACACGCTCGCTTTTTTCGCGACGATTTAGCTCCATCAGGGGCGATACGGCGAGGGGGGTCGTAGTACCAGCCCCCCCTCGGCCGACGCGTATTTAGAAAACCAATAGATCCGGCGAAGGTTAATAATGGGCTGGTTTTAATGTATAAATGTGCAAATATCACAGTCCGGTGTCTACCGCAGACAGGTTTCCTCGTGCGTGCTATTGCAGCATTCCGGTTCATTGGTGCTTCTGTCGTGTGTGTGTGGAAGCTGTTTTTATACTGAGTGATGCAGTCTCAGAGAGCAGTTCCGGTATGTCGTGGTGCTCAGCTCAATCGCACCCACCTGGTTTTTACATAGTGGTGTTTTCAACTCACTCCACCATGTGGACGTGCACAAGTCGCACCTGTGCAACGTGCACCTTGCGGGAGCGCGACGGTGAATTGCCTCAGGCAATGCTAGTGTCCCAATCTGGTCGGATAAGACGTCAGAGGTCTGCTTTATGTGGGTGAGGGTCAAATCCCCATCAAACGAATGGCATGACTATCGCCCGCCTTAGGCAAAGAGTGGTCGTCAGGAACAAAATCCTATAATTATTGGCATTGGTCCTCCTGCCGCGTGATGGGGTAAAGTTGGTGCATCATGACCCCACCCTGATTTTTACCATTCGGCGGGGCAACAGTTGACCAGAAATAATTCAAAGTGAAGGTCAGCTGAAATATTCAACGGTATTATTGATCTGGTTTTAACAGAAAGGGTGACCAAAATTGTCACTGAGGTCGCAATTTTGGCACGATGGTGCACATCAAAATGATACACTTTTTGTTTGGGAAAGATAAACATAGAAGGTGCTAACCTGATAACCTCATATCACGATCGGTCAAGGCCACACCGGACGTAAATTTGGCCAAAGGAGGCCACTTGCATTATCAGGTATTTGATTTGGAAGGCCTTGCTCAGTCAGAGCTCAAAACGTTTCTATGTATCGACTCAATTCAATCGGGAATCAGTGGCGAACAACTCCGATGACTGCAAGCGATGTTAGCATGACGTGACTTTTTATTATTATTGATAATCCTGTCTAATTTACTGTCTATTGATAGGGGAAGTTGGGGCAATGCCGGAGTTGGGGCAAAGCCGAAATTCGAGATATTTCGAAAACCGTAAGACATGGATGCCACCTGTCAGTGATGCTCTGAAGCTTAAGTGACTACAATTATCGCATGTTTGTTACGAGTCGTCATTCGGAATACTTCGGCTGTGAGGGCGCCAAGAGCGTTTTCAAGGTACGCGTTCCTTGTAGGGGAGAGTGGGGCACATTCGTGCAAAAAATGGATAAACCCATATATCTGTTCTTTGGTTAGTGCAATGGCAAAATTGTTGATTGTAGTATGGAAAGGAACTATTGCAGATAGTTTTCCTCTTTAAAAGTTATCCTATAAAATTATTGCTTCCATTAGAAAAAATGACTTTTATTAACTCTGAACATTTGCACGAAACTGCCCCACCTATGGGGCACATTCGTTCAAGAGATGGGGCACTTCCGTTCACCCGGCAAAATTCGAGAAATTACCGGGCATTACCAGAAATTTACCAAAGGAAATTGGCAGGGGGCCATTTCACTTGATTCCTTTCGACAAGAATGCATTGCACAACAAATGTAGAAAGAATGGGCTGGCCAACAAGAATGTGCCAACTGCCGGCCTCCGTGACCTCGCCAAGTTCGCGTGAATTGCTCGTCACGACGTCGCAAGCAGTCGAGACTGAGTCAGGCGAGCGTCATTAGAGAAACCTACTACAGATAAAGTCATAAATCGCAAAAACTAAGAAAAATATGCACGAATGTGCCCCCAGGCAGTGCGTACACGAACCTGCCCCACAACGTTATTAGTAATATATTTCAAAATTTCTTTTTGAAAAAATGACACTTTTTCAACAAACAAGTTTGCAGCAGTTCCGTGAATAGAGTGGGCTTCTTCACCCCCAATTTTGAAAAGCTGAACCACATTTCCGAGTCAGGATCACGAAAATGGATGATATGAGATAAGCTTGGAAAGCTCACGAATATTACAAATTTGCGTTTTTATCAAGCATGACAGCAGGTACAGTGTTGTCTTCTACGGTGAACGAAGGGCGGCAATGATAGACATATTTCCATAATTTACCTTGAGCTCGTGCAGTCACTCGTGTTCCCATAAACTGCTGAAAACGAATGTGCCCCATGCACGAATGTGCCCCACTCTCCCCTACTACATGCGCCTTTGAAGCTGCATTTCTTACTCATTATGCTACCGTTTGTCTGGCCAATTCGGTCAAGTAATCTTCAGCATGTCTTTGCATAAGTGTGCTGCCTATTTGAACTTTATACTGCACGTTGAAAAGTTATGGGCCTGCAAATGAAAGTATGGCTGGCTGGGGTAATGCCGAAAACGTGCAATTACGCACGTTAAAGCACGCTACGTGGACTTTACTGCTGTAGAATAGCAACGCGAATTTTTAGTCACACAAATTACACTTTCAACCGACACAACGGCCTGTTACCTATAAGGAATTATTTACCTGGCATTTTCTTACTATATCACACAATTATAACTTCCAGTGTGCACCAAGCGTCCTCAAGCTCTTAAAACGCGTGTCAGCTTTGATAAATTCTGGATAAAGTTTGAGATAAAGTGGCAAAACATCAATGTCGGCATTCCCCGTAGATCATTTCTCCCATTTTCGGCTTTCACCGCAGTCCGGGGCAACGCCGAAAAAATCACTTCCTTGATATTTTTAGTTTGTGCGCTTAACGGTATGCGAATTCATCAAATGCGCCTGGTATGTTTGACAGGCAAAAGACTGGCCTCTCGAATGACGCCAACAAGAATAGCTTATGTTGTCTACCTTGCGTGCTACGGGCGTCAGAAAAAAAAAGTATTCGGCGTTCCCCCAACTTCCCCTAATCCTCAACATGACGTGACTTGTCACGTGCCTAAGGTCGACAATGCCCAAAAGCTCCGCATCAAACCTTTCAAGGCGCCCTATATGAGCTAACGATTTCATATGCTAACTTGAGACAATCTTTGATAGTTTCTGGCGGCCATTTTCAGCACCGACAGTTTTACCCCGTGAGTTGGGCATTGACTTGTAGGTATAGGACGTAAGAAATGGTGGGGCCATGTGATCCTTCTGAAAAAAAAACGAAATAAGCAAGTTGTCAGGGCTTTGATGCTTAGGTAACTACTGAAGCCACCTCGTAATTTCATCTCCCCATGCGAAGGATTTCCCATATGGCGCCGGGCGTGTTGCGAAGCAGCAACATTTTAGGATGGTGCAGGCTGAGGTCTAGAATGGCAACATACCGACATGTCAGTGACCTGGTCTGAGCCGAAAATTATTCAACGGGTTCGATTTGAATGAAATGGCAGACACGTTTTAGCTCTTTTGGAGTTTTTATTAGCAATCGAGAGAAGAAGAAAAATATGTTAAAGGCAGGGCAGCGAAGGCGACGGATTTTCGGTGACTCCTACTCCGACTACGACTCCGGGCAGATTTCAACTGTCCATTCTGACCGACTCCGATAAATACTCCCACTCCGGGATACCTACTCCCTTGCCTACTCCCAAGATACTCCCACTCTGGCTCCATGTGCAGCCCTGCCTGGCGCCTGCATGTCTGCGGAGTCAGAAGATTCTCGGTGACTCCGACTCCGACTCCGATTCTGGCTTTCAAAATCGACTCCAACTCCGACTCTGATCAGAACTGGCGACTTCGAAGTTCTGACCACCTCAAACTTCACCTCCGACTCCGCACCTCTGGCCTAAGGTCATGGTGGCATTCCTTTGTGGCCGAACAGAGTTATTTACCCAAAACTGCTCATATGGCAGCAACAATTTTCCCTTCACTGTGGTAGCCCAAAAGTAAGACAATTCAGGCGCTCTTGATACATAGCTGACGCTCTCCGGAAAAATGGATAAACGTGCTGTGCACCATAAATAAACTGGTAAATAATCTTCACTTATTTATGTTATTATGATTTATAAGCATCGTGCGAAAGAAAAAATGAACCTAGAAAATATAGGGAGGACAAAATTGAAATACCAAATGGGAACAGTGAGAGTGAATTCGGATAGTGATAGCGCTTTCCCTGGGCGGTAATCACCACGCCATGTTGATGTGTGGATCGCCCATGATCGTAAATACAATACAATACAATACAATACCTCGTGGGCTGTGGCGATCATTTAATTTGGATTGCATACGGCAGTTCTCTATATAATGTGCATACGGTTTAGGGGTAAATGTCAAATTTGTGGTAATGTTTGTAGGGATATGTTTTACATTTGGAGTTTGTTATCGTGATGAATTCTTTTTCTTTTGTAAACACGAAGATGCAACAGCATTATCAGTTTTGCAATTATTGATACATTTTGATTTACTGAAGCAGTTAAGCATGTAACTGTTCTTTATTGTATTGGTATGGAAATGCTAACCTTGTGCTAACACCTTGCAGCAAAGAGTTCATTAACTTCATTTTAAACTCATATGATCATAAAAGATGACTACAGTTCTGAAGTCTGCAATAGTTATTGGGACAGTGGCAAAGGTAAGACTACTCTGATTTCTCCCTGAATTATTTACATGTGATGACATTCTTCTTACTCCAAGACAATTGTAATGTAACCACATCACTGCACCTAAGTTTTGAGTGATGTTACTTTCTCAGCTTCAGATGTGCAGCTTCTTTATCTGTTTGACTCTGTTCCAGGCATGTCGACTGACAGTTCCTCAACAAACAAGACAAATATTGGCTGCACAACTCCCTGCCTCTGAACAGATGAGGTTCAAACACTGGAACCCTAAATTCAGAGTACTCAGAGGGAAAAAGGTATGATGGGAACATTCTTCTAGGCTATCCATTTCAGTTTTAATTACTGTACTGAAATTTATTGGAGTACTTAAGATTTCATGAGACTTTAAAAAATATCACGGCAGATTATCGTTTGTTCTTTAATATGCGAGATTATTATGATGGATTCGTAGTATTTTTTTTATTCATTGGTTCACACTTAACAATTCACAAGTAGGGTGATATATTGCAGTAGGATCATATCCTTGATATCAAATGCATTTTTATTGTGCATACAAAGCCTTGAAATATTCACCAGCGGCAGCTATGAGCTAGGTAACCCTTCCAGTTGCCTTCATCATAGTCTCCACAGTAGCACCTTCCAGCCACTATGCGCTCCACTCAGCACCTTCCAACCACTATGCGCTCCACAGTAGCACCTTCCAACCACTATGCGCTCCACTCTCTCTCCACAGATCATAAAGGTGGAGCTGCCCAACTTCAACGAGGACGAGGAGGCCAAGCAGCTGAGCCCGGACGAGATCCGTAAGAAGCTGAAGGAGAAGGGCATGCTGCCGCCGCGGCCGTGGCAGGAGCGCACCATGAGCATCGGCTGCACGGGTGGCGTGTTCGAGGAGTACGTGCCGCCCGAGGGCGACGGCAAGGTCTCCATCGTCTCCACCACGGTAAGTGGAGGGAGAGAGAGAGGAAACGAAATCGATCGGTGGATAATTGCTTCTGGATAAGAAGCCCCTCGCAGTCGGCGCGCCCCTAACCCCCAACAAACAAACGAAAATAAAGTTTCAGGGATGCTTGAGATGGATATTGGCCTGTGGTTAGACGTAATGAGAGATGACAACGTGCATTACAGCGTAAGAGATCTACCATCTTTTTTCCCACTCAAACTATCTTATTCACGCTTTTCGGTGGGCATATTGTATGCCATGTCAGCCCAATGTTCGCTCATGCGTCTGAACCCGTTCCCATCCGACCGCAGGGCTTCCCTACAGTCTCCTGACGTCCGTGACCCAGGCTCTGACCGCTGACCGACCCTGTCGCCGCCGCCAGGGTGCCAAGCAGCGGCTGACGGCGCTGGAGAAGAAGGGCAAGTCGATGCTGTCCGTGCGCAAGATCCGCAGCTACGACGAAGAGTTTGACGTCGGCGAGTTCGCCGAACAGGCGGTGGAGATCTACAAGGCGGCGCACGAGGCGCTCACGGCGCGGGACAAGGCCACGCTGCACGCCAACGTGACCGGTGCGTGACCCGGAGGATGGGAAACGAATGGTGCTGGTCCCAGAGGGGCTCAGGAGGGAGTGTGTGGTGGTGACACGCTCGTTTATATTTAGTAGTCTGTGTGATTGCCTGGGAATTAGGGTTCGTAAGGCTCAGTGTTCACCGGACTGATGTATTTGACGGTGGTAAGAGATACTGTATGTGGCAGCACTGATCGTGGCGGAATTAACCTCGGTAAGGAAGGCTGTGTGCTGCATCAAATAGTAAATCTTCGGTAGACGCCCGAACCGCCCGCGCTCCACAGTCCACTAAGTCTGACACCCTAATGCACGGGATTATCCTCCACAGAGCTGGCCTACCCGAAAATGATGCAGAACGTGCGCCACAAGACGGTCCGATGGCAGCTACTCAAGTCGCTGGAGCCGCCGCGAGTGGTTCACGTGCGCCACACGGACATCCTGAACAAAGAGAACGTGTTCGCTCAGGTGACGGTGCGGCTGCACACACAACAGGTGAGGACGGGGAGATTTGGCGGGATAAGGTCGGGGCTGGATAGTCGTGAATAGTTCGATGGTGTCCTGTCAAGCGCTACGGCATCATGCCTGACCAGTCTCAATGTGGATTAGGCAGCTAGCGATGGTAGATATATCTCGCTGCTGTTTGACTGGAATATTGAGTGTGTCTGGAGATAGGTATGACCCGTCTGAGATTAGTCAGGATAATTCAATCGCTCGGACTGTTTATTGTCACTTGCAGACGTCGATCTCTCCTTTGTTTATCCAGTCCTTTAACCCCTCTCGTTTCTCATTAACTCCCAACTCCCGCGCCCGGCCTCCCCGACATCCTCATCTTCACGCCCCTTCCCCCGACTCCCCGGCAGTTGCTGGCCATCTACGACCGGTTCGGCCGTCTCATGTACGGCTCGGAGGTGGTGGCCAAGGACGTACTCGAGTACGTCGTCTTCGAGAAACACCTGGCGGACGAGTACGGACGCTGGCGCATCCACAGCAAGGTGGTACCGGACTGGATGCCAGCCAGGGACCCCGTCACGCGGACATGGCGCAAAGAGCCGGTCCCGCCGCCGGAGGAGGGGGCGACGGAGCCGGAGAAGGGCGACCAGGGAGCGGAGACCGGAGAGAAGGCGGCCGCAGCGGCCAGCTAGGGCAGAGGGATGCACTGAGAGGGTGGAAGTGGAATGGGTGGACGACGTGACAGTCCGACGGAGCGTATGAGTCAGCGAGAATGGAATGCTGATTGACGGATGTCTCATTATAGTGTTGTTTTGTGATGCTCATGTGTGCTGAAGAGGAATACAGTCAGAATTGTCAAATAGGTACTTATTATATGTGTCGATTCTCAAATCTTAAGTTCTGTTCTACAGATCACGGACACAACTACGAAGTGTAACGAGCCTGCTACATGCTATGCAAACGACGTGTCCACCATTCGTTCATTACAGTCCTCGAGATGCTTCTGCAAACTCCTCAGAGACAGATAACCCGACTGATCACAACGGCACGACTGTGCATTATCGCAAAGCCTTTGAGAAGACCGTAGATAACTGGGTGGATGCACGATCCATAACTGGTAGCGCACGATCCATGTTTATTGACCGGAGTCTACCGTAATGTCCGGGGAACATGACCGAGCAGTTGATCAGTTATCAATCTCGTTTCCAAAATTGACTATATATATCGATGAACATGAGTGACAGCGTTATGAGAGATGGTCAGGCAAATAACTACGTGAAACAATGACAACCGCGATATTTACGTCATGAACGTACACAACCGCGACTATGTGTCACAGTTCTGACTCTGAGAAACCACATAAGCCAGCGTGGGCTATACAAGTGCCGCGTCCACCGGACCCACGTGAGCCCCCTGAGGCAGCACCACCCACCGATTTAACGGAAGCCGAGCTGTGTCAGTGCCTGCCCATCAGGCCCCGTCAAAATACGTCCCTTACAAATCAACCCGCACGAAACGGTCAATGTGCGCACAAACGAATACAAATGAACGTACAAAGAGATCTAACGACGCTAACAGTTCGTTCGTTAACTTTGCGTTAACACTCCACTATCCCGATCCCATTCCTACGTCATCGACGGGCGACGTAACAGTCGCAGTCCTCTGTACAGCTTAAACCCTCCCACCACTTCACACTCTAACCCACTCCCCACACCGTTAGCCCCTTCCCCGCTTTCCCATCCCACCTTCCACCCCTCCCACTCCGCCGCTCACTCTGGAAAGTCGATGACGAGTCCCTCCTCCTCGACATTGCTGGCGGTGCCGGCCGACTCGCGGCCCTCCTCGGCATCCTCCGTGCTGAAGAGCTGGCGGGGCACGGTGAGCGGCGCCCGCTCGGGCACCAGGTCCCGCCGGCGGACGGCCGTGCGCGTCTCCAGGTGACGCTCCACCTCCTCGGGAGTCATGTGGCCCGAGTCGCTGAACGCGCGAGACACCTGCGCTCGAGACGCCTGCCCGATAACGGAGACGGGCGAAAGGTGGTTAGAGAAGACTATATGATCACTGAAGGTACGGGGGATATATAGAACGGTGGCCTCGGTGGGTGAGGATGTATGCCTCAGAGTTCGGTTCGGTGTGGTGGTTTGTTGTGTTGAAGACAGAGAAGTAGGGGGCCGCAGATGGATGCCGCAGACAGGAAAATTAAACCGTTGAAACTGGGGCAGCATTGCGGACTGCCTGCGAATGACTGCGTACCTATCGCGATCGTCGTACGCAGGCGATCTAATCAATCACTGAAATATTTTCCATAATGATTTATTAATTGCTTACCTGGCTTTTATTCTTGATGATCTGCTTTTTTCGTTTCACCGGGGAACGTTCTGCGCCAGTATCGATCTTTCTCCTGAAACCGGAAAGATCAAGGTCTCAAGGATAATTAAGAGCAAAACACCCACAAAAACGTCCAAGGTTTTCTTTTCTCTGGCGTAACCAGACCTACTTAGAGAAAAATCTACTTATTAGTTTATTACCATGTCACCAACAACTCCATTTGTCCTTTTATCAGCAGAGAGAGGACCCTCCCCACGCCGAGGAACCCAGCACCCACCGTCCCGCTCTCCAGTTCAGACCACTCTGAGCAGCCCCTCCCTCCCATGCTGCCCCTACCCGCCGTGTCATGCCGTACCGGGCGTGCTTGGTGTCCAGCTCGGTGTCCGAGTCCTCAGTGCTCTCCGAGTCAGACGAGTTGACTGCTGTCTCGTACAACAACAGCCGGTCCAGCAGGAAACTCTTGTCGCGGTTCAGCTTTAGCAGCTTCCGCTGGCAGCGCTGCAACTCGTCACGATAGGACTCGTTTTCCTGCGGAAAGTGCAAGATACATTCATTAGACTAGATAAAAGCAACAACAAGCGTAACTCATGTAAGGGTGATATGGAAGCATTATACTTTATGTGAGGTGACAATTTGGCTGATATCAATCATTATTCACCCATCCAACAAAAAAGGTATCTAAAAAATGTGAGTGAATTATGTTCATCATGGAATAACCTTCAGTGAACATGGATATGAGACTTAAGTGAACAAACTGCAAGGCAACATATTTTTAAAATCTAAGCTTAACTTACAAACACCAATGTTTTAAGCTTGCGTTTTAGTTTTGAATATTTCACACGGTAATGTTCTGATTCATCTTTGATATTTATTGACGAGTTCATTTTAACAAGAATCGAATAATCTAACTCATAGGTACCAAAATGCTAAAAGCTATTTCACTAAACTATCATCAACGTCCCCACAACAGTCTTCAAAAACCACAACAAACTCAAGGCCCTATCTGGGCCCTATAACAAACTCATGCAACTCACGAGTGTGTTCAGCAGACGTAACCAGCTGCTTACGGTCGCATACCATGGACGTCCTTGATTGACGGACATTGGTCAATGCAGAATAGAGAAATATGATTGGCCGCTAGACTTTTATATCATCTGATAATCAAACGCACTGTCGGACTCATGAACACGTTGTTTGTTGTTGTGCGAATGCGCCAAGTGGACGGTGTTGCATGTCGGTAAATATTATGGGCTTTTTAACTTGTTTAAAGTGTTTTAGCTGCATGCAAACATTTTTTTGATATCTATATCTCATTAAGTTTGGAAAAATGTGCATGTCTTTGGAGGAATGTAACAGAAAGGTGTATATTTGCGTGTTTTGCAAATCGTTGGTTCAGCCGCAGTATCCAGGATAGCCGCGACTAATTTATTGTTTTGCCTGTTTTTCTACCGCAACGATTGGGTTGTAGATAACGTTATGCAAAAAACGTTTTAAAATAATGTAAATAAGATTGTGATATGTTCATTCATTTATAAAAAATCTCAACTTGAATGATGATTAATGTATAACATCCCTTTTCAACCACTTTACATATATAAGTCCACATCCATCTAAGTAGTATTTTCTGATTTATTTCCTTTTTCAAATAGTTGGTTAGTGATTAAGATAAATAACCAAAGATGCAAACATATAAGAGCAAGCTAAAACTTGGCTAAGACCTTATTTAAGCAAATTTTAATCAAAGTGAGAATGTAGCAAGGCAAGAGTGTGTATCAGTTTTTCTTTTGTCTTGGTAAGGGCAAGCCGTTAGGTGCTTAGATTTCTGGCACTTCTTTGACAGATTATAAAAGAAAGATCCTAATGAAAGTACATGAACATTGCATTGGAGACTTAGGAAGAATATTCATATTGTACTTCATTTGAACTTGTGACTCCGAAAATTTTGGTAAAAACTCATATTGAAACAAGTAAAGGAGGCTTCAAATCGGTTAAGTCTTGGTGCCTACTGATCTTATATGAAATGCTGCTTGTCTTGACCTCATGTACCTGTTTTTGATGCCCATGCCCCAATCAAGCGTGTGTCTATCCGTAACCCGACCGCTCCTCCCGTCTCCGCCGCCACCCGTAACCTCATGTCTCAACGTCGCGCTGCGCTTCGCCATCTAGGCCGCAACTCGAGCGAATACAGAGACCTAAACCGCTCAGTCCGGGCGGCAGTGCGTCGAGACAGGCGAATAGAGATACGGAGGGAAATTGGGGAGCGGGGCCCCAACAAAGTTTGGCAGTGCATCAGGTCAGTGGTAGCCGCGAAGAAGGACGGCCCAGACGTCCAGCCCGATCTATCTGCCGATGATTTAAATTCATTTTTTGTATCTGTCGGTCCTCGTGTCGCTGACGAGATCCGAGCCCAAAACACTCCCACCGATTTGGATGTGCGTCTCACCCGTGTCGGCGCATGCAGTTTTCAACTTCGTGAGATAACACTGGGGGAGCTCGAGCGGATTATTTTCAGCATGCGTAACTCGAGTGCCTGCGGCTCCGATAACGTGTGTGTCCGCATGCTGAAATTCGGATTCCCCGCTATTGGTGGTGTCATCCTGCATATTATCAATACCTGCTTAATCCAATCTGACATCCCCGATTCATGGAAACATTCCATAGTTCACCCTCTGTTCAAGTCTGGTAACCCTTCAGACCCCGCAAACTTCCGACCCATTTCCCTAGTTCCTGTAATCATGAAAGTAGTTGAACGCATTGTCCATCAGCAGCTCTACGCCTACCTCTCCCATAATCACCTTCTGGCATCCTCCCAGCACGGCTTCCGCCCCCGGCACTCCACGGAAACCGCGTTGCTGTCTGTCACTGAACACATCCTGGCCGCCACTGATAGGGGGGATTTGTCAATGCTATGCCTTCTCGATCTCAGTAAATGTTTCGACGTGATTGACCACGATCTTCTGATGCAAAAACTGATGTTACACGGCATTGAAATTTCCTGGTTCGCCGCCTATCTACATGGACACACTCAGAGCGTGTCTTTGAAAGATGTATCCGGACGTAGAGTGCTGTCTAGGCCTCTTTCTAATGCCATGGGTGTCTTCCAGGGCTCTGCGTTAGGGCCGCTTCTTTTCACCATTTTCTCTAACAACTTATCGCTATACGCGGGCGACGCAAAAGTGTTTCAGTATACCGATGACACTCAAGTATTGGTTAGCGGTCCAGCTCGGGACCTCGAAGTTCTCATCTCGCGCATGGAGGACTCGCTCGCGTCTCTCAACGACTGGTTTTGCGCTAACGCCCTCAAAGTGAACGCAAGTAAAACACAGCTTATTGTATTTGGCACTCGTCAAAATCTTCGTAAATTACCAGACTTTAGAGTACCATTCCGCAACGCAGCGTTGCAACCGTGCGCACAAGTCGGGAACCTTGGCGTCACTTTTGACAGCACTATGTCATGGGACGCACACGTCTCTGAACTCTGCCGCCGGTGTACGGGACTGTTGATTGGTCTTTCACATGCGCGCCACTGTCTCCCAGATGGCATCATTCGAACGCTCGTGACGGCACTCGTTGTATCGCGTATCCAGTACTGCCTTTCAGTTTATGGTAATGGGTCCCAAAAAAATTTCGATCGACTCCAAAAAATTCTTAACTTCGCCGCTAGAGTTATTTTCGGCCGCCGTAAATTTGACCATGTCTCCGACCTGCGAACAAAACTCGGGTGGTTGTCCCCGCGCGGTATGTCCGATTTCCACACCCTTGTCATCGCACACAAGGTCATACAGCGCCGTGAACCTGAGCAACTAGCAGCCCTGTTCGTCGCTAATAGCGCTATCCGCGAGAGACCATCCAGACAAGATCACTTCTTCCATCTTCCCCGTCCACGGCTGGAAACGGGCAAGCGGCGGTTTGGCTATCGAGCTGCAGCTCTGCTGAACAGCCTGCCACCTCACCTGTCGCAGCTGCCTCCCGCCCGCTTCGCCCGCGCTGTTAAAGCCGCAATCGTGGACGATGAATCAGCACATCGTCGCTGACCAATAGGATAGGGGTGGGTAAAAGCGATGAGGCTGTCCTGAGAGTGTTTTGTCCTAGTTTTGACGTGAGTGAATGTGCAACTGTTTTGAATGATTAGATTAGCAACCGCGGATACGGATTCTGAGCAGTAATCGCCACGCACTTTGTATGTGGATCGCTCTTAAATGTAAATACAATACAATACAATACCAAACCAACTAGACACAGTCATTACTCAAATGGGTATCTAATGACCTTTTAAGGTAAATACTCAATGAATTAGTGGACCTTTTGACAATTGACCATGTCATGATTTGTCTTTCATTGTTTTACATTTGCAACAATTAACATCAACATGGGCTGAGTTCTGGCTTCATGATACTAATCTGTTGCCTGACCCATTTCTGTTTCAGGCCAAGATGTCAAACGGCAGGGAGCACACTGTTCCGACAGACATTCTGGATGACCTGTGCAGCAGGTTCATTATCAATGTGCCAGAGGAGGAGAAGTCCCAGACAAACAGGATCATGTTCCAGGTGCGTCAGGAATGGCACAGATATATTCAATGACGGGGTTCAGGATCATTGTTTCAGAATGTTCTGTCCCCAGATCCCCAAGTCTGGTCACCCTTGTAGTTGATGATCAGTAGATAACAAAAATGACAAATGTTTCCTGTCACTAATGGATAGATAGGTATGTAACTTTCTTGGTAAAAGTGCAAAAATATAAAGGTGAGCTCTTACAAAAGAAAACACGTTTTTTATTTGACAATAGTCATTCAACTCTGGTGGCAAAAGACTGCTTTCAAGTTACATCCCACATTTGTCCTTGTTGCAAATGGCAAAACAAATTAAGCACCAATATATTGCTCATTCGCGACTATGTCCCTGTTTGGCCTCAGGTGGAGCTGGCCCACTGGTTCTACATCGATTTCTACTGCACTGACGAGAGCAACGAGCTGCAGCCGTGCGGCATCAAGCAGTTCGCGCTGCACCTGTTCCACCACCTGCCGCTGCTCAGGCCGCACCTGGCCGACTTCGAGGCCGTGCTGGCGCGCTGGCGCGAGTACAAGCTGGCCGTGCCCACGTGCGGCGCCATCCTGCTGGACGAGACGTGCCAGCACGTGCTGCTCGTGCAGGGCTTCTACTCGCGCGCCTCGTGGGGCTTCCCCAAGGGCAAGTGTAACGAGTCCGAGCTTGGCGAGCTGCACCGGTGCGCCGTGCGGGAGGTGCAGGAGGAGATCGGCTACGACATCTCGGAGGCGCTCAGCCGCGAAGACTACCTGGAGCAGGTGGTGAACGAGCAGCGCGTGCGGCTCTACCTGATCCCGGGCGTGTCGCGAGCCACCAAGTTTCAGCCGCGCACCCGGAACGAGATCAAGTCGATCGAGTGGTTCGCGGTGGCGGACCTACCAACCGGTCAGAGGGACGCGCCGTCCAAGGCCAAGCTCGGGCTCAGTCCAAACAGCTTCTTTATGGTGATACCGTTTGTGCGGGCGCTGAAGCGGTGGATCCAGCAGCGGCCGGCGGCGGGGCCGACGGGTGGCCGCCGCCGGGGACGGGAGAGGCCGCCGGATGAGGCGCGCGGCAGGCAGCAGCAGGCGGGCTCCCAGGTGGGTGTGCACTGACGGGCGGGCTGACGAATGGGCATTACAATTGCCATAGCTCGGGATGTCGGGAGGAAAAGGATCGGTGATGGTGGTTGGTTTTACGCTCGCCGCAGCATGCTGGAAGTGGGAAGGAGAATCATGTCAACAGTCGAGCACACTCAGGGCTGCTGGTGTACTTTACCATTGTCATCGCATCGGTAGGACAGTACCTAGCAGTTACTTTTTAATGATATTACTGCTGCTGATCTTTTTATTTTTATTCGCTGTTGTGCTATCTGAAACTTTTATCGATACCCTGTAGTGTTTTATAAATACCTATCCTGAACAGAAATCGAACTATAGCTGCACCAGACCCCGGTCACTGATATCTGTTCCTCACACCGCTGTCCCCTGCCGCAGGTCCTTCAGGACGAGCCGACCGAGCTGGCGTCCCGCGGCGGCTCTCGAGGCCGCAGTGGCGGCGCCAAGGCGGCCGCCACGCCCCAGAGGCCCGCGCAGCCGGCCTCGCGGGGCTCGCGCAGTCGCACAAAGTCGCAGAGCAACTCCAGTCTGGCTGAGGACCGGTCAGCGATCGGCGACGAGTTCTCGGCGCCCAGCTGGGAGAACTTCAGTTTTGACAGAAAGAAAATTCTGGACGCGCTGGCAGGGTGACCTGCGAGGCGCTGTAAAAAGTGAGGGGAGGACGACGTGCTATGATGTGGGTGGAAGCTCCCCCAGCCAGTGTTAGTTGACGGACTCGGGGCCGATGTGTTATGCCTGAAGTGACCAAAGGTTTGTCATTGAAGGTCCGGCCAAGGCGTGAACTCGAACTGGCCAAGATGTGTGTTGCGCCCCATAAGTGCGAGCCGCGCCGAGCGCACACCGGTGGTGCGGCGAGATGGAGTTTGGAGGTGCTTCTGACCTACACCCGTACTAGGTCGTCCAGCAGGCTGTGAGCGGATGGTTTGGCATGGTTTGCCGTCCGTGCAGCAGCGACCCCGCCTTGGCGCACGCCGATATTGTGCGGCCCAGTGCTGTCTCAGCTAACACGATACAGCGCGACCATCGTCCATTGGATGTAGTCGGCAAGGCGTTCTTCCGAGGACGGACAAGGCGAGTCGGCTCTCCTCCGGGACCGGAAAGCTCCAGTGGTAGAGCTAAGCCGCTGACACAGTGGCTTATCTCACCGGTGTTATGGCTGCTGTCTGGTGCCTACAACGTGCCGCGTTCGGACTGTGCGAGCGAGTGGAAGCCTTCCATTCAGTGAGATTCAGATCGGTTCAGTGATCTCAAGTGTTGCGACGGCTAGTCTGCTCGGCGCCACGACCAGACGTTTTACACATGTGCCACAGCTGTTCCCCAAATGGAGGGACAGGAGCAAGGACTGATACAAAACGATCAATGATTGGTGTCATGTGTGGTAGCTTCCAAAGCCGTGTTAAGACGCGGGTATTGAAAACTTGGCCGGACAGGGAAAGTGTGCCCGTCTGCCAGCTGCAATATTACTCTTGCCTCGGTGGCCAGAACAATGACTCTCAAATTGGTTATGTGACCCGGTCAGAGTGTTTTTGTTAAAGCTGTCCAACTACTCTTCGTACTTCATGCCTGCCCCAGTACACTGATTCGTTTGAAGTTCAGTCGACTACACAGGCTGATTCAAACACCAAGTAGGTATTGCACCACGTTTGCTTCTGTGCCAATCTATTGTTTGTCATGCGTCGTCGCTGTTTAGCGTCACCTGACACGTGTTCTCGCCGTCATAGACGTAATATCGGATGAACATGTGAAAGAAACTGTTGAGACTTGCTCCCCTCTGCTCCTCGTTTGCCAAGACACCTGGCATAGCACAGTTTCACGTCGGCTTCTTACTCTACCGAGATAAATTTAACCCAGGCGCCAATGTGTATTGTGTATCAAATGTCTTCGTTTCTGATGTTATTCCAGCTGTCCGGCTGTCGTCGTTTCAGATCTTTCTTTCGCGGTATGTGAACAAGCCGCATTTTCGAAGTTATGTGTCTCGCGCGTCACACTCGTTTGGATCTACATGTTTTTCACGCATCATTACAATATATTACGCTGCTTCATAACACGTGTGACTGGTTGACGGTTTTGTCTCGGGTTGGTGAAACGATCGGCCAGGTCTATTGCCTATGCGGCACCTCCAAAGTTCTGTTCTGTGTATCTTGCTTGGTAACTACAGCCGCCCAGTGCAAGTGAAGAGTCTGGGGTGTCTATGATTATTAGCAGGGCTGCTCCAAACCTGATACGGTGCGACTCCTGTGCTCACTGTATCCACGCGATGCGGGGTCTCTGTTACCATGGCGACTGGCCGGTCATGCCAACAGTCGGGCAAGAGCGACATCTATCTGACATGACTACGACCGTCGACTGCGGCCGCGTCATTTACTACCTCGCCTGGCGTGTATGAGTGTATGTCTTAACGCCACCTACATTCCCACATGTCAGCACCGGCGACTGACCACTACTGCAGCTCCAGGCTTAATAATGGATGCAGCGACCGCGGCCGCCCCCGATGGCGACGAGAACTTCCCACGGGGGTCAATAGGTTGCCACGCCACCGCCGCGTGGTGGGTGCGTATAGGAAGGCACTCCTACTCCAGGAAGGCACCCGTCTCAGATGTGAGAGAAGGAGTTCCATGGTGCTGGGATATATTGTCTGCCAGAAAACCGGCGACCGTAGCAAAAGGTGACAATCCATAAACATCAAATCGAACAGACAAGCATTCGTTGTAAGGCTGTACATTGCACATGATTGCACATTTGGCTATATTTGCGAACACACGGTGGAGTATCACTCGACACAGCATTTTATAAATACTGTTCAACAACCAACGCCCTAAAGTGGGCCAATGAGAATGAAAATATCACACGATGAAATAGCCAGATAATCGATCACCACACTTGCATGATGCCCTGCGACGTGTACGAAGAACAAATGGTATAACTGCCAACCATGGATAGATTCTACATCTAATGGATTAATTCAGACGGGATTCAGCCAACCACGCCTGATATAATTGGTTAAAAAGATAATGTTTTGGAAAGCGCACGTAACGGCGGTGCATGCAAAAACAAAGAATGGTGTTGTGTCACGAGAGCTCGCATGATAGGCATATCCAAGGCGGCATATCTCATTCGAAAATATGCATCGAAACAACGACACCTAGAACACATCGTGTAACCTAACAGCTGGCATGCTACAGAGTAACCACGCACTGTTTTAACTAGTTTGTACGCTTTGGCGGCGAGTAACATCACTCCTGAAAGTATCTAATAATCACTCTAGAAAGTCGTAAATGCAAAAATCATCACACACTCATCGGACAGACATATGTTAAGTTCGGAATTTCGGGACCCGCTGAACATTAACATGATAATCGCATCGCTTCTTTTCATTGTTTCCCTGCATTTCTGTTAGAATGTGTAACAAGGAAAGAAAACAGTCGGAGTCGCTGACTGATTGTACGACAACCGAATTCATCTTGTTTTCAAAATGTATCAACAGCTTTGAAGACTTAAGTTCGCAATTATCTTAGGATGCGTTGAGCCAAGAATAACTTTTGATGTTTGGAAGCTGAGCGCTCAAGTTCAAGTCAGTTCCGGATTCCAATACACTAATTCATTCGACTTAAAATGAGATACTTTAATGATATCATCTGAAGGTCATCAATATCACTCTCTTATTCCCGAACTCAAGCCGCTAACAATTGATATAAAATCCGTTGGACTAAGGCACTAAAATACCATAATCAAGTACGACATGCATGACTAGAGTCGGTACTTCCTCCCCTTGCTGCCCACAGAGATCACGCCTTTTTCACTTTCCTCGTATTGACCACACACTTCTTGGTGTCGCCGCCATACTTGAGCTTCAGACCGTGGATAATGCTATCGTAGACTCGCTGGTTCTGAGAGACAAAGCGCGCGCGCCAGGCGTCTGACGTGTCGGTGAAACCCGGCCGACGGCGGATCCCGCCCGGCTGCGGCACGTGCGTGAGGAACACCTGGTCCAGGATGACCAGCCGGTAGCCGCGCAGACACAGCTCCGTCATCTGACCGGTCACAGGTCGGGGCATGGGTCAGAGCACGGCATGGGTCATGCCTGAATTCAAACACAGGAAGATTGATCGCGCGGGGAGACACGGGCCAGGCGATACGGTGTCATTGTAAGCCATTTTAACGATAAACCACAGGTAATACGAAGTAAAGCTAATGAACATGTCTCCAGCCTCCTTCCAAAACAGACCGACATCCGCGAGGGGACTCTGACCTGTGTCATTTTGTCCTGTTTGCCCTCCCAGCTGAGCCGTTCGTCATAGAGCGGCTCCGCCTGGGTACCGATGTAGATGGGCTCCCAGCGGTGGTAGGGCACCTCCCGTTTGACGATGCTGAGCGGCTGCCAACAGTGGAGCAGGCAGTCAGCAGAGCAGGAGGGACAGCGGCGAGACACACGTGGCGAAATACGGAATGGTCGCCCGGACCCATACAGACGATCGTCGGTATTTTGTGCAGCCGTCGGGAGGAAAACCGAATAGCGAATAAACCATTCAAGTTATGTTTCCTAATCGACTGGTCATGACGTAAATTGATCAGTGATAGATGCCTTACTATTTATATTTTATTATTGCCATTATTTTCACGCACAACTGATGGCAATGCCACATATTTAGTCGCAAACCAAGCTCACGACACATAACGCCTCCAAGCCGAATGGATCATGAGACCTCTCCAGAACTGTTACAGTCTGTTCCACTCTAGCATGCAGTCTATCCAGTCACTCCCATGACTCTAACCTGTAATCTTCCTGGTGTGAACGGCCGGCTGAAGTACTGGTTCACACCGGGGAACTTCTGGCAGTGCGGACAGACGTAGCGGTGGAACCAGACCGCCTCCTTGGCCTGCGCCATACGGATCAGGTCCGCCTTGCTGGTGGGGAGCCGGTTCTGCACCTCGAACACGGGCAGCACGTACACCCGGCGATACTGTGAATTAGGTAACATGGCAGAGTGGCAGTCACGGGAACATAGCAACACCAGCAGGAATATTTATAGCACACAGCTCAGAACTCGGAAGCCCAGTCAGTTCAGTGATAAGGACACTGACCTGCTTGTTGGTGGCGTTTGCTAGTGGTGACCGCACTCGGCCCCCAAGCAGCGTCTGGTCCCGGCTCTGCCTCGCCAGCATGTCCATGAACATGGTGACCGCACTCGGCGAGGGCACCAGCTCCGCGTCCGACACGAGCACGAAGCGGGTGCGCGCGGCGCGGCGGGCCGCGTTCCGCGCGACGTTCACCGGGTAGGGCAGGCCGAGCTGGCGGCGCCGGGACGGCTCGGCTTGGGGAGGCGGCCGCTCGCAGTCGGCCCCCTGCGCCGCCACGGCCGGCAGGCGGGCCAGCGCCGGCGGCCGGCGCCGCTCCAACACCAGGTGCACGCTGACGTGGCGCCGGAAGGCGGCGTCGCAGCGGCGCAGGTGCGCCAGCCGGCCGGCCAACGCGCCCGCCTCGCCCGGCAGCACGAAGACGGCCAGCGAGACGGGCGCCGACCAGGCGGCAGCCAGCAGCGGCGCGTGCTGCGCCGCGCCATCCGCCGTGGCGTGCGTACACAGCGTGACGCTCTGGTTGGCCGCCGGCTGCAGGGCCGCCAGCAGCCAGTCGTAGAGGACGCAGTACGGCCCGGCCTCGCCCAGCTGCGGGGAGGGCACCGGGGTCCAGCGGACGCCGTCGACAGAGGTGGCGTTCAGGTCAGAGCAGTGCAGCTCTGCCCCCTCCTTGGTAGATGGCTCGGTCAGAGCAGCAGGACGCACTGTGATAGGTGTCCTGATCACATGATGCTGAGGTACGCCCAGCTGCAGTGGAGACCACATCACTTGTACAAAGGAGACTAGCAGGAGGGCAGCGGTCAGCCGGATACAGCACAGCCGTCGGCCATGAACTCGGAGCATTGCTGCCACGGCACTTCAGAATAGCCTGCACAAGGGAGAAGGATAATTGTCAGAGGAAAATATGCAAGCTGTTTCCAGTTCAAAATTGTTGGTACCAGCAATGACACCAATGACAAAAGCCATAGAAAAAAAAAACAAATGAGCATGGTTGGCTGGTCATAGTGGCAAACTGGCAAGGCTTATAGTAGGTATAGCATGCCATATACCTACTGTAGGTTCAATAGTAAGAAATGTTCCTCAACTTCCATAAAACATGCATCAATTCTATTGATGAGTTCTCACATAATGCCAATATCTAGGTACTCAAATAAAATATATCAATATAAAATTAAGCAAATGCAGGCTGCAGCAGTCCAAACTGTGATGCAGCTCAGTCCTCAGGTCAAGGTAGGTATCACACAAGATCCTACGGAAAATGGAAGAGGCTGTTGAGATCCCGCCTGGTCAGGCTCTCGGGGATCACGGCCGCTGCGCCGTGGAGGACCGAGACAAGGCCGAGGCGTTCAACAGGACCTATGCCAACGTGAGCCGTCAAGTACGAGCCAAACGCCAGGATACCAAGACCAAGGCGGAACTGAGGACACTCAACGGAAGAGAGTGCCAGTGTGGAGGCGCCCGCTCCGGGGTTTGTTCTCCGTTTACACCCCAGGAACTGGAAGCGCAGCTCCCAAACATGAAGTGCCGGAAGGCTCCGGGCCCGGATGATATCTGCGCGGAACACCTGCGCCACCTGGGCCCTGTTGCCAAGTCCGCGCTCCTCCGCCTGATCAATCAGACCTGGGCCTCGGGTCTCACGCCGTCGGCCTGGCGGCGGGCGTCCATCGTCCCGATTCCCAAGGCAGGGAAGGACCCGAAACTGACCTCCAGCCACCGACCGATCGCCCTCACCAGCCACCTGGCCAAACTCGCCGAGCGACTGGTCGCTGCACGACTCACACACGTCACACATAGTCGAGCGTGACGACCTAATCCCATGCGAGCAGGTCGGCTTCCGCCGGGGCAGATCGGCCGAGGAAAACCTGGCTAGACTCGTGCAGCGCGTGCAAGATGGTTGGAACAGGCCGAAACCAAAGGGAAAGCCGGTCGACGGGAAGACCGCCGAAAAGTTCGCCCTGCTTGCGTTTGATTTCTCCAGAGCCTATGACGTCATAGACCACAGGATGCTCCGACTGAAACTGTTCCGGCTCGGAGTGCCCAAGTGCCTGACGAACTGGGTCTGGGCGTTTCTCCGAGACCGTAGAGCGGCTGTGGTGGTCAGCGGCACAAGAAGCAGAGAGCGCCCCTACCGAGCCGGCCTCCCCCAGGGCAGTGTGCTGGCCCCCACACTATACACGCTGTGGGCCGCGGACCTGATCACCGCCCTGAGGTCTGTTCCCGGTACCGAAATCTTCATGTACGCTGACGATACAGCGACCCTCAGCAGCGGAGCCACAATAGAGCAGGCGGGGAGACGAGCCCAGCAAGCAGCGGACGCCATCTCCGCGTGGGCTGACCGATGGAAGATGCGTGTCGCTGGGGAGAAGACCCAGGCGCTTGTTCTGTCCCAGTGGGCCCGCGACGCATCGAGGCTCTCCATCCGGGTCGCCGGAGCGGAGGTCACCGGTGGTGCCACACTGCGTCTCCTGGGCGTCTCTTTCGACCGGCTGCTACACTTTGGAGCCCACTGCAACGAACTACGTAAGAAGGTGCGCCCCCGTACGGCCCACCTTCGTCGCATGACCGGTAGGAGCTGGGGCCTGACCGAGCGGCAGCTGAGAACCGTCGCTAACGGCTACGTACGGGGTGCACTGGAGTATGCGGCGGGTGCGTGGCTGCCTGCTGCGTCGGAGAGCCACCTCACCCTGATTGACCGGGAGCTGAGAGCTGCCGCCAGGGTGGTGACGGGCTGCCTAGCGTCGACCCCGTCACACGCCCTGATGGCGGAGGCGGGCCTCCCCACTGCAGCACACATGTGCCGCGACATTAGAGCGGCGCGGCAGCTAGCTCTGGCGGCCTCGCTGCCTGCAGGGGACCCGCTCAGAACCCTGGCTGACTCGTCGCCACCAAGACGTCTTGCAGCGACCCTCGGCTGGCGAGACAGAGGCCGTGAGGTGTTCGCCCGCCTGTCGCCGGGGGGCGAGCCTCTCACCATCAAGGAGCGGCTCCATGTCTCCGCCCCGCCATGGCAGGACGGCGGAGAGGTGTCCTTCCACCTGGAGGTAGGCCCCGACGGCTCCAGGGACCGCCCGCCGGAGCTGAGAAGAAGGGCGGCGGAGGAGCGATTGGAGTCGTTCCCGGCGGACGCCACCTGGATCTGGTCGGATGGCTCAGCCGAGGAAGGAGTGCACCGCGGTGGAGGAGGAGCGCTGATCGTGGCCCCCGACGGTGCCACAAGAGAGGTCCGTGTCGCCGCTGGCCGCCTCTGCTCAAGTACGCGAGCAGAGCTGTTTGCGCTGAGGGCCGCGCTGGAAGATCTGACTTCGACACCAGACCGGGATACGACGCGCCCGATTATCATCTGTCTCGACTCAAAAGCGGCACTGGCTCTCCTCAAGAGCGGTCCAGCGGCCCAGCGGACGCCGGTAGCAGCCGACATCTGGAAGGCGCTACAAGGCATCAGTGCGACCGGCCAGCCCATCCAGCTGCAGTGGGTGCCGGCGCACTGTGGGCTGCCGCTGAACGAAAGAGCGGACGGCCTCGCCAAGGAGGCCAGTGCCCTGCCACAAGAGGACACACCCATAGATGTCACCACAGTGACCAGAGCGGCTGCCCGCTCAGCTTCTACGAGGTGGAGGGAGGCCTGGCCGGACGGGTGGCACAAGGAGATCTGGGGCTCCCGCCTGCCGGGCCCGGTGGAGGGCGAAGACCGCTGCTCTGCGATTGACGTCCACCAGCTCCGAGCCGGCCACTGGTCCTGCTCGGAGCAGTACCTTCACCGCATCGGCCGCCGACCGACGCCCGAATGCGAGCAGTGTGGCTCCGTGAGGTGCCCGGCCGCGCTGTGCCGTGTGTGCCGAGAGGAGGCCGACACCCCGCGGCACGTCCTGCTGCGTTGCCCGGCGCTGGCGGGACGCCGCCTGGCACGAGTGGGCACGATCCACCCTACGGTGACCGAGCTACAGGACGACGGCGTGGTGGCGGCCTTGGCCGCCGGCTTTCGAGCCCAACTGAGCCGTCTGGCTACGCCCCCCTAGTGGGGGGGGGGGGCGGAGGGAGCAGCAGCAACAACAACAACAACTGGTAGGTATCATAAGTAGCAATACAATATGCATAGCTAGGTCATAGGTGATCACTGATCAGTGATGAATATGCAATCCAAATATTGACACAACCATGACTCATGACTGTTCCACTCTTCAGAATCAGCAAGCATTCATGCCATGGGAAATATAATGCAAAATTAGCCAACATAATCCCAGAATCAAGCATCCAAATTCCAAACTGTCAAAATCACACAGTACAGTAACACAGTTAACTCAAACTTGAACTTCACACTTTTCACCTGCAAGTTGCAAGGGTTGCAAGGACTAGAGATTGATCAGTACCTTTGCCTTACAGTTTGGACAGTCTCTTCACACTTCGCACACAGCCCAAGGCTGTAGAACTAACCAATATACCCTGAGAACTAACGCCTTATACAACCCACCATGGCCTTGCAATCCATGATCCATGGTGCTAATAAATAATGCAATCAACATGCACGCCCACCAGTCACCACTCAAACTAGGCCAGTGTATATAAAGGCCTTGCACACAAGTGTATATAAATACTTGCAGTTGCGGGTGGTTGCGGGCCTCAAGGCTGTAGCGGGCCTTGTGTATGACGCCAAGCTGAAACAGCAGTGAAACATATGAGTGAAACAGTCCCACATGTCAACGTAGGGTAAGTGGCTCCTATCACGCACACGTCCTAAACACGCACACCAATGACTCTTTTTAATATAGCTGCCCAAGCAGAAGTGTAGAAAGCATAAATCGACCGAAAACGATTTCTGGCAACATTTGTGCCGCGGCGGGCAGTTGTTTCAGCGCTCTCGCATCAAAAGGTAAGTAATGATAGCATGTTTTGTAAAGGAAGTGCTGATTTTTAACGCTGAAAAAGTTCCTGATATAATAATGCGTGTATCGGTGTGCATTAATTTTTCACGGAACCATAAATATACCGGATAGATTATCAGGCATCAATTTGTGGCCAATAAGTCAGTGTTTTCTTTGATCATACGTGTATTACCTGGAATGCGTCGAGGAAGACAGGAAAGGGCTGAATGTGAAGCGTGCGTGTTTAGGGCAGCTGGTTCTCCAATGACGCTCAGGTGCCATGCTGCATAAATGCACATACATCAGATGGATTTTTTAACGTTTCTTTTTAGAGGGAACGGTTTAAATCGCATTACTGTGATACGTTAACATTTGACAGAGTTCTGGAAGATTGATGATCCCCTGCGTTTTGACAAAAAGCCAAGGGATTTAAAACCAGGCCCGGGGGCTCGGACGGTGACTCCAGGGCGGTGTTTCACGGCCGCTAGCAGCGCGCTGCCTGCACACGTGTCAAATTGGGTTTCCACGGAGACCAACAAACTCGTATATCCAACACAGCTGCAAACTGTGACATCAGCTCGCGAAATGCGCTGGCAGTGTGCTGCTATCGGCCGTGAAACACCGCCCTGGCCCGGGGCTCGACCACCGAGATCGGGCCCTGGGACTCGGCTGGAGAGCCCAGGGTCTCGGGTGGTGAGATCGGGCCTGGAGCCTCAGGTGTGAGACCGGGGCCGGGGTCTCGGACTGTCGGGCGGTATCACCGGGCCCGGGGTCTCAGGCAGTGGGGCTAGGCCCAGGGTCTCGAGCGGTAGGACCGGACCCAGGGTCTCGGCCGGAGAGACCGAGTCTGGGGCACTTTCAAATAAAGCGATTTGTCCATACTTATTTCGATGATTTTGATCCCCATCCTGTCATCTCTTCCTGTGCGCATTTGAAGCATGTGCATGTGCGTAATAACAGCACTGATGCTCTATAAGCGCACACCGGGAGTTGGTCGACGTTTGGCCTTATATATCATAAATGATAGAAAACCGCTGAAAAGCAAATGCCGGGCTAAACAAAGAAATGTTTAGGACAACTACTGGTACCAACCTTGTCAACATTACAGGCGTCAGTAGGCCACACGAGTAGTTTTCCTGTTAGGTGTGCGTGATAGGGGCCACTTACCCTAAGCGAACAACAGCGTCACCGACGGCAAAGATCAGAAGCATCAGTTTGTTGTAGGTGGCGCTACTGTATGGTATGGGACGAATGGGAAGAAGTGCACCCACGAGGGCTGTGCAGTGTGCACGGGTTCAAGTTCTCACCGTGGGTCAAGGCTGCGACCAAGTAAAAGGTGTGAGGAAGCATTCAGTCAGTTAGCATCTGTAGCGTATCGCCTAGCAATTACCAGACGTCCTGGCGTCAGACAAACACATTTTCACGTAATACAATGCCCTAGAAAATCCGAACAACCTTAAAAGTAGTATGCTCTGTATTTAATGACGAGACGAGTCGACAGCAGGCCATATAAATGGCTAATATCCTGGACGACTTCCACCAGCGCGCGTTTTGGGTCACCCAACAACCCAAGGCCATATAAGTCCAACAACCCACGGCGATTCACATTCGAAGGGGTCATAATGACGAATCGGGAAATGGAAACAGAATCTGTAGACTGTAATGAACCTCAGTGTACAATCGGAACTGTCACGAAGTAGCGTTTGCATTTGCCGTGATTGTTAGATGGTGTGAGCAGTTCACTTGTCACTCTTTGGAAGACGCAAGTTATTAACATTACACATAATACACGGAATTATTTACTCAGCGAATATGAAACAAACACCAGAGCAAAGCTAGCGGTGCGACCCTTCGTTAAATCATGTCACACATTTGTGAGCTGTCGATAGCGAAGAAGACACGGCGAAAGTAAGCGAAACGAATGGCTATATACAATGCTGATGGAATAACTTCTAGAGCGCCTCATGTCTCACCGCTCAGAATGCCCCACAGACGCTCAGGTGACACGCCAGCATCCTTTGTGTATCCTGATATCCCCTCATTTCCGTACCGGACTGGCGCCTCTGGACAGTTGGTCCTCTCCGCAGTTAGCGCAGGATGGCGTACTCAGTCACGGTGACTACCCCATCCGCTTGGCGCTCTGCTAGGATCACCAGTGAGCGGAGGCTACACACCGCTGCAGACCGACCAGAGACCGAGCGGCGCTGCCTCCCGTCCCGCGTACCAGCTCCGATAACTAACTACTTACTCCAGCGGACCCTACTGCTAACCCAACTACCGCCTTATAGACCCAGCCCTTATCGTAAATCGCATCCCTCCAATCGTTAGGACTTGATACTCTCCCCCCCCCCCCCGGCGGGCCCAATCATATCTGGTCCTAACGAATTCGCGCCCTCTGCTCCAAGATTGTCTTTGCCCCCTTCCCAGCGAACTTCAACCCTTCCTCCAAGCTTCAAGTCCTACTCCAATGATTCAATAATTATTCCCAATGGCGGCCCTCAATCCCACCCCACAAAGATCTTTACCTCAATCCTCCTTTGGTCCGTTTCTCCCCTCCCATCTCTCCTATCCCACTAAACCCTCCCTCGCTCGCTCGTTCCTCAGGCGGCCTTTCCGTCCGTCTCCGGGCGCGGGCAGAGCGGCCGGAACAGATGGCAGCACTGCTCGGCGGCCGGCCGGTCCCCCGCGCGCACTGCCGAGCACACGGTGTATATCTCCACGAACGGACGGTACTCGGCCATCAGCGCGGCGCCCAGCTGAGGCACCGGCGGCGGCACGCCCATCTGAGACTCGAAGTAGCCGTCCGAGCCGGTAGAGTCGTCCATCTCGCTGTCAGAGCTGAGCTCGCTGTTGTCCAGGTCGGGCAGGTCGGAGGCGTGCGGCATCTCCAGCGCGAACATCTCCCTGTCGGTCGGAGCGGAGCGGAGAGGGAGTCAGGGCGCTGCGGCCGAGGGAAGGTCTGTTTACACAGGGGGACCATGAGAGTAGTCCACATAAGGGTAATTTAGAGCAGCATTGTACTGAAATGGCAAAAATAACATATTTGCACCTTTGACGTTTAGCTTTTAGTTTGGAGGTATCCATCCACCGACAGTCACTGCTCATTTATGTACTGTTGTACAATATGTTACACTCCAATAACTAGGAGTATAGGCTAAATACGGCACACTCATCCATTCTCCACCTTACGGTAATTACCTCTCCGCATAACTCTCGGGCCTCGCATCTCATTCTCCACCCACTGCACCACCCCTCCTCCTCTCTCCCTCTCTCCACTCACCACAGCGTCAGCGCGTACGAGTAGATATCCGTCTTGTGTGTGACGTCTCCGTCAAACACCACCTCCGGTGCCGACCACGGTTCCGTGCCCACATACGTCTGGTCGCCAGTCACCGCCAGCTGATTGTTCAGCGGCAGCGACACGCCAAAGTCGCACAGCTTGGCCCGCTGGAACGCGCCGAACACCAGCACGTTGGCCGACTTGAGGTCGCCGTGCAGCAGGTGCTGGTCCGTGTGCAGGTAGTGCAGAGCAGATGCGATGTCGAGGCCCACCTGGAGGGATAGGGAATGAGTTAGACGGCGCGACTCTGATCGGCTAGTCGTAGGTACGAATTGTTGGTCACATACTGATAGCAGGGCAAAGCATAAGGTTTATAATCACACTTTTTCTGGGCATTGATAGGAGCATCTATAGTACGAGCTCGTCCAATTGTAAAACGTCCATTTCACTGTCAATCATCCTCTGGCCAAGTACCCACCCATGTCACTAATCTCGTCCCCCAGACGGTTTCCCCACGACACCCGTGACCCGGGCCCCCGGGCCGGTGTCTGTCACCGCGCGGCAGGCGCACTCACCGTGGCGATGGCGCTCAGCGGGAACGGTCCCGGGTCCGGCTCGGACTCGGCGCGCGTCTCGATCAGGTCCATTAGCGAGGCCGAGGCTGCCTCCATCAGCAGCGCCACGGAGCCGGGCGCCGAGCCGGCCGCCACGCCGCGGTAGCCGACCACACACGGGTGGCGCAGGCGGCGCAGCAGCTCGGCCTCGCGCGCCAGCCGCGCCGCCTGCTCGGGCGCCACGTGCACGCGCCGACTGAGCCGCTTCACGGCCCACGGCGAGCGCTGTGTGATGCGCCGCGGCGTACCGCGCTCCAGCAGCGACACATTGATCCCTGGAGTGTGTGGCAAAGGGTAGATCAGAACTAATATTATAAATCCATAAACAAAAAGATTCATGTTGGTGGCGATGAGTACGACCTGAGCAGTCATTGGGGTTTGACAAGAAGCTTTTTTTGTTATTAAGACGCATATTCATTCATATTTGGCTTCCTCGCCTAAATAAAATGGCAGAATGAGTTGAAAAAAGCAACAACTGTTCATTCTTTACCTGTCCAAGACCCTAATGTTCTTACCATAAAAAATTAAGATTTTGGAGAGAAAGTTTTGCTACATGTCCTATATAGATAAATATTGGAGAAATCACTTTCACTACAGACCTTTGTATTTCTAGAGTGCCTAGGTGTAGAAAGGCCTATGCTCTCAAACACGAGTGATACATGAATAATACGATGATATTCTAGGTCCCCTTATAATGAAAATAGAACTTAGGAGACATCAATATTGTTTGATAGCTTCTAAACATCACAACTTCTTCAGCCTTTTAACATTTTTGTGTGAAATTCCTCACATACCTGTACCATAACCTATAACCTTCATCATTGGTGACTCTGGAATCAGGATTTCATTCCATTGCTTTGAGGCTCTTCTTCTTGCGGGCTTTGATGGTGTCTTAAAAATGTCACTCTGATTGTCAGCCATAGTGAATACTGAATTATGAAATAGAGATGTTGACAGATGACCTGAAATCATAAACAATGATAAATACCTACACTATAATTCAAAATATTTAATACATTTAGTATAAATTCAGAGCAGAGACTTAGAGCAAATGAAGGGTGAGCAACTGTTCAAGTAATTGCAAATGGAACATCGTAATTTCTTAGTTAATTTCTTTCCAAGGACTGTCTACATCAACATGGAAGCAGGGAACACTAAAACTTGTGAGCAAAGCAAGCATACCTATCCACATTCCACTGGCACTGTCTAGTGTTATTCCCTTCAATATTTCACATCTTTCTGGACAAGTAATAAAAATAAACAAGCCTTCAATAAACTGATTTCAAAATTTCAAGGCATAGGTCAAAGTACACTCCGTGACTCGGTCAATGAAAAGATACCTTAATCTTTAACATCCTGATCTGGGTGTGGTATTTCTGAGGTGCAAATGCAGCACAAAAATTGTACTATGCTGCTTTTGTTTTAATGGTTGATATGCTGAATTCATTTTTCAATGGTGCAAGACAATCAAATAAAATCTTAGGTCAGAGTTTGACTTTGGCACCCCTCACCGTCTATACCAGAGCTTGAGCTCGGTGGTACGCGGGTGTAAGTTTGGTTAGGTTTAAAATACCTACTTCCAAGCCTTTAGCAACAAAACAGCAAATAATAAATGCGTAAATACCCGTAAACACTTCCATTCAATATGAATTACAAACAAATGCAAACTCCTGCACGCCAGGACTGTCGCAGCGCGCTGTGACTGCCGCATTATTTTCAATTTGCCCGCGCAAACTTTGGCGCTACCAAATCTAAGAACCTTCACAAAACACTCATCGCTAAAGTACTATATTGTTCACCTCCTTCACCTGTGGGGCTGGGGGAGTAGTAGGGTAACTGTGGGGAAAACGCACCCCTGGGTTAAACGCCTCCCCCTAAGAAAATCGTATTTCTTATCGACGGATAGGTGTTTTATCCTGTCTTTCAGAACAGTCAGCTGCTTGTTTACGTAGGTCTCTATTTCCGGTTCTGCGTCTTGAGGAGCAGCGTAGGTAGGTGCTGATGTTGGTTTTGGGTGTTGTTTTTGTTGTTTTTACAGAAGATTCCTAATATTTTGATGCCCTCCTTCTATCACAAAACTTGCTATTGTGCACATCACTCAAAACTGCGTTTTATTGTCATTCTGTTGAATTTATTCTGCTGCGGCGTTAGTGGCGCGTTTTTTGTCAATATTTTGTTGACCGGAAATGGAGTGGATGGGGAAAGACGCCTACTCGATGCATGGGGCAAGACGCCCCCAGTTTTCTGAAAGGGGGGCGTTTTGCCCGATGGTGAGAGTGCAGGGTAGCACCCTGTACGTCGGGCCGAAAAGGCCTCTCCCTGTCCTTTTTTGCCGATATACCCTAAACGACTGCAGATATCGTCACCAAACTTTCAGGACTCCTCCGGGCATCCATTTTACACATTATAACAAAATTTTATTCCAAAAGCTATGATAGGTTGACCACAAATGACGTCAGAATGACGTCAAGTTCTGTCATGTTCATCATGTTCTGTTGATGGATATGGTGGGGGGCGCTTTGCACATGGGTGTGGGCGTATTACCCAGGGTGTGGGGCAAAACGCCCTTTTGTAAGGGTATGCAAAAACCTTTTTGGGGGGTTAAATAACACACGCAGGTGTATTTTCTTGGTCTCAAAGCGTAGTAAAAAGAATGAGCTACATGATGGTGCCCAAAGGTTTGAGTAATCTGTATTGGGTTGAGTGTCAGAAGGTTTCGCGCTTAAGGGGGGCGTTTTTGACCTATTCACCCTAAAGGTTAATCTTGGGCTGGGGCTCCGGCTCTGGGAAAGGGGCCGGGGCTGTGGGCTGTAGCACCTGGCAGTTGGCACCCTTGCTCGTGCACGCGGAGTCGGAGTCGGAGTCAGAACCGGAGTCGGTGGCAGTCGGTAGTTTAGCCCGGATGTCGGAATCCGGGAGTTGGAGTTGCTAAAATCTTACCAAATCCGACTCCGGAGTCGCGTGGTTCAAAGTCACCCATGGCATGGCTGATGGCTGCTTGACGATATTTCGCTCGTTGACAGTGACGTACCTAAAGGGGGGCCACGGGGGCCATGGCCCCCTCCTGAGCGCCGAAGGCGCTCAGGGGGCCCCTCAGGCCCCGGTATATTTTTTTAAACACTGGATGAAACGTCTTTTACTAGGAAGAAAAAAAAATGATATCAAAGTTTCATTTATGTGCCCCTGGTTACCCGAGGGGCCCCTGATGACCCCATGGGCCCCTGCAGTCATCCGAGGGCCCCCAGTTTCCTGGGCCCCTGGTCGCCTAGGGGGCCCCTGGTAGCCGGGGCCTGGTCGCATGTGGCCCCTGATTGCCTGGGGTCCCTAGTCGCCTAGGGGGCCCTGGTAGCCGGGGGGCCTGGTCGCATGGGCCCCTGATCGCCTGGGGCCCCTAGTCGCCAAGGGGCCCCCTGGTAGCGGGGCCTGGTCGCATGGGGGCCCCTGGTTGCCTGGGACCCCTGAGGGCCCCTGGTCGCCTGGGCGGCCTGGGGCCCCCGGGTGACCTAAGGGCCCCTTCGGAAGCAGGTGGCCCCCTCCTGGGCGAAATCCTGGGTACCTACCTGCCTGCTCGTTGACCTTTCAAAATCAGAGTTTGTTGAAGCTAGGGACATACCTACCCCTGTTTTGGACGAGCATTTTATTGAACGAAGATGAAGACGGCTGTTGCGTCAAAAGCTGTTTTATTTCTGCATGCCAGGTATTTAATTAAAAAGTTTCCGTACCTACTTTTTTGCAATGCAGGATATTGGAATCCGCAAAGGGTCGCTTCAGTTAACCCGCGCCCCACTGGGGTCTGTGTATAACACACCCCACTGGGGGGGGGGGGGGTATTCATAGCCCCCCTCCTAACTCCGAAACTACTGGGCCGATCGTCAAAATTCAAACGGTATCTGATAGCCCCGGAAAAACTGTCGAACGAAACCTAATTTCATTGACCTCGAAGTCACCGATGACGTCACAGGTCAGGCCAAAGTAAAAATTATCGATATTTGGCTTCTTCACTTTTTGGGCTCTGGGCTCTGGCTGCCGTCTTACAAGTCATATCAGGCTGATTTTTGGTTTACACACTCGTGAACAGATGCTTCAGATACCCTGAGGGTACCAAACTTGTACTTCGATTTTCAGGTCAGGGTCGGGTCATCATAGGTCACGGAAATATTATGTCATAAGTCGGTCATGTGACACATGTTTTATGGTCCATTTAGGCCATAGATTTCGAATTCGATGTCGCCTGTGGCTGTGTCATTTGAGGCCATTTTCATCTAAATAAATCTGATGTCAGGTCACTTTCAGGTCAAAAAGGTCAAATTTCAAAGCTGAAATTTGTCAACGAAATCATGTCGGTCGGATGCAGTTAGAGCTTAGGAACATGATGGTGCTATTTATATTGGTGTACGATGTCAAATTTGTACAGAAAAATTGATTTGAAAAACTTAACCCTCGCGGGCCCGGGGGGGGGGGCGTTTTTCGCCCCCCTGGCGAATATTTGCGATAGCTCCCGAACGCTTAGGGATAGGAAGGCGAAACTTTCAGTACCTTTTCTCCCATCAATTTGACATCTTCTGAAGTAAAAAATTTGGACCTAGCCCCCTTGATGACGTCACAAGGTCCATTTTTCTAGACCCCTGCACGGCAAACTTCGGCGTCACAGACGCAAATTTCAAATAGCTGCTAAAAATAGAGTTTTAGAGATAAAGACAAATTACGAGCACGGTTGTGTAGCGTTTGACCTAGAGAAAAATAGAAAAATAGTTTTGGTGACCTGAGGTCAGAGGTCAGGTCAACGACCCCGAAATGTGGTTTTAGTTTTTCGCAAATAACTTCGACAAAAATGGTTCTAGAGCTACGACATTGGTACCATCGCATTCGCCTTGTCAAGCCGCGTCGAATGATATATATTTTGTTCGGAAAAGGTCAAATTTTATGTTGACCTCATGTGACCTCGAATGACCTCTGGTTGACCTTGACACATGAAAGGTCGTTTATGATGGATTTGTACCCGCTGATCACGAATCTGGCATCTATTTTCCTCTAAGCCTTCATTTAGAGCTTCCGGATTGCAAAATTGTCTTATTTATTATTACTAACTTGAATCAGTGAAATAGCCTCTAGCAGGGATACTCTTCTGTGACCTTGACCTTTGAGCAGCCTTGTATCGTAAGATGAACCACAAAAGGGAACTGATAAGCCTCAAAACATTTCAAAACATCTTGAAAGTTAGCACGCAAGATATGCGAAAAAGTGCCAAGTTTGAGGTCAATTTTGAGCGTGACCTTGACCTTGACCTTTCACTTTGAGAACATTTTCAGAATCCTCAGATTCTCTTCTTTCGTTTGACAGCCAATTTTGCGGGTTTGATGCAGCCTGCCGTCCTCTAGAAGGCTTACTTTGAGATCACTACACATGTGGCGGTTTTTGCCTTTGACCTTGACCTCTGACCTTGAAAATTGACCTGAGGTCAAAAATTTTAGGTGCATTAGAATCGTCTCGTAAGGACCTTTCGTTTGGTATCGCTTTTGTTTCCGTAGCTCCCTTATTTACGGAGTTAGACAGGGGGGGGGGGGCGAAAAACGCCCCCCCCGGGCTGCGGTGGTTGGGATTACCCCCCGGGCCCGGCCGGGTTAAAATTGAGAAATTTTTGCTATAATGCGTATAACTTAGCCATTTTTGAAGATAGGTATCTGGCTTAAACTTGCTAGAGTAAGTCATAAGCATGTGTTCTATCATAAATATTCCGTTTTTTCTAAGAGTCAAAAAGTTTTTGAAAAAAATATACCTAAAAATACAAATTTTGAATCTTAATATATATAATTTTCAAAACTTTCAAAATTTTAAAAATTCGAGATAGCACTTTGATAGCGCAGTGCATTCTGAGTCCTCTCATGCAAAGAAATTGGATCTAGCTCAAAAACGAGCTCTTGGGAGCGATTCCCGTGGTTCAATGTTTTATTGTTTTGCGTCGAAATCGGCCGAACATGACGTCAGTCTGACGTCATGTCCGGCCGACCTATGATAGATACGAAGTTCCAATTTTGACACAAGGCGTCAAATTGATGCAGCCGAAGGTACTGAGAGTTTGGCGGCGATACGTCAAGCGGTTTAGAAGTTATTGCAGAAAAACGGGAGGGGGCTATGAATAGCCCCCCCCCCCCCAGTAGTGCGCAGGTTAACCCGCGCCCCAGTGGCGGTCAAAGCCAACTTCGCCCTAGTGGGGGGGGGGGGGGGGCATATGTTACCACCCACCTCTAACTAAAAAACTAAGAGGGCTAGAAAGACGCGGTAAAAAGCAGTCGATAGCTCTTGATGCTTACGTTTGAAAGTATTTCAGTCATTTTTCACCTTAGAGCAATATTGGGGTCACCAGAGGTCATCAAAGGTCAAAATTTGCCAATTGTCATTATATTTTTCAGAAAACATGCCGCTATCTCAGGAACTATGGTAGCTAGAAAAGCGCATAGAAGAGCAATCAATAGCTTTTGAACTCTTCTTTTGAAAAGGTCATTATCAATATTGACCCAAGGTCAACCGTTTAGCCTCCAGAGGGCAAAAACTCCAAAAATAGCTGTTTTTACGAAAAGTGTTTTTCGACAATAACTTTCGACTACAAAAAGCCACGACATTTCTATTGCCAGAATCGTGTTCCCTCGCCGAGACGCGTCGAATGAACTATAATTTGACCTTGAAAGGTCAACTTGAAAATTTGACCTCAGGTCAAGGTCATGACCTGACCGGAAAAGGTCATGTTGCATATCAGTCGATGCGTCTCAACAAGACAAACACAATGAGACCATCCCCAGCGTTCTATCTCTTTCCAATCGCGAGTTATTGGCAAAAAACTGTTTGTAGCCTCAAATGACCTCGGATGACCTTTCTAAAGGCTATCAGCAAAAATGACACCTTGGTCATCACGAGTGGACTAAATCATTGTGATTCTGAAATATTTAGACTGTTCCTATGCGTACACACGGATCTAGAGGCATTTTCATTTTTCTCCATTGACTTGTAATAGAAAGGTCACGCCACTGACCTGACTGACCTTAGGTCACGGATATAAAAAAATCCGAGATATACAAATGGTAGGCGCCCATAACAGCATGCAATCCACCAAGTTTAAAACCTTTCTGACAAACACTGCAGGCTGGACATGATTGCAAACTGTTTTTTAGGCTTGGTCAGTTAACTTGACCTGGTGACCTGACCTGACATGACCTGGGGTCAAAAATTTCACACATTGTCCAAAGTTGATGTACCAAAAGCTACCCCAAGCGGCGCGGCGCTACGCGCCGTGGTTTTTTATTCAGACGCAAAAAAACGCGACAGTGTGGTAACGTATGCCCCCCCCCCCTCCCCACTGGGGCGAAGGTTAAGGTAAAAAGATCTCCGACATGAAATTTGATTTCATTATGTGGACTTGATGAGCAGTGTCCGATGTCGGAACTGGAGCCGGATTCGGAGTCGGAGTCGATTTTTGATGCCGGAGTCGGAGTCGGAGTCGATTTTTGATGCCGGAGTCGGAGTCGGAGTCACCTTAATGTCCATCGACTCTGCAGCCCTAGTCGTGCATATACTTAGTGCATATACTGGACCTTGGTTTGACCTGGACATTGAAGTGCAGTAGCGCCTGGCGGCTGGCGCCTCCAACGGCTCCAACACTTAGTGATCTTCGATCATCTATGTCAAAATTCAAAACTAGCAAATCGGCGTCGGGATAGTGGTCTCGTCGCAGCACATTGGAAGCGAGGACGTATATAGTGCAGCTAGGTCTGGTTCAATGTGGGACGTTCAGCCCTCTTTTACATCATGGAGAGTTCACTTATGCCTCCACACGGCAGTGAAGTTATAACTAAATTGCAGAGGATCATTTATTGCTGAACAGTTACTCAACATTCAACAGCAATGACATCTTTGGATGACATATATTTTCAATATTCGCTATCGTCGTGTCGCTCAAATTGCATTCGAATGCACATCGACACAGCTGGTAAAGCGGCACAGGAAGGTACACTGATTATTTTCTGAATGGTGCCTTTAGCATAAACAAGACTGGGGAGTGTCTCAGGCACCTAATGCTCTAGGCATCCGCAAATGAGACATAAAGGCATCTTATGCACTTGCCAGCCTTGAGTCGTAGGTATTTCAAGGTTAATTAAAATCACAAATGGACCTGCACTTAACATCACACTTCATTCAAAACAATATAAACACCTAGCATCTCTCGCCCTGACACTCATGGCTCACTTCATAAGCGCGTAAATAACCACAGCATCAAGAAGGCACATCACCCCTTTTCAATCAACAGCGATGCTAGCAACACCTATTTAGACACGAACACCGACGTTTCCCGCCCCTCTGGCGGCGAAGAGCGACACTACCGGCAGAAATGCTGAGTCTCCACATGCGGACATTTGTCGCAAGTGACCTCGCAGCACCAGTGGAAGCGACACCGGCAGTTGACGGTGGTGTTGAGCTGCACGGTGGTGAAGCCACGCTCGCAGCACATGGTCAGACACCCGTCCCCCTCCAGCTGACACCGGCGCCCCTGCGAGCCCAGACTGCCCAGTCGCCGGTTCGGCTCGCAGAACGACGGGCTCTTCTCGGCGTAGACGAGTGTGCGCCGGAGCCGGAGTCCCTCCTCGGCCGGCGCCAGACTCTTGCCGTCGTTTCCGGGCATCACGCGCACGGCCTTGTCGAAGCTGATCCGGAGCCGGTCGCCGACCTCCCGGAACTGCGGCATCCGGCGCCAGCACGTGCGTACCGTGCACGAGCCGGACAGGCCGTGACACTTGCAGGCCAGACGCATGTGCCGCCGGATCGCCTGAAGGCAGACGGAGAGCCAAGGTGAGATGAGGTGAAAACAGGTCAGAGAGGCACGGCTGACCGGTAAATCTGCTAAACCGATGCCAAAAAGTTTCCTCGACTTAGTATTATAATCCTGGAGCGTGCAGGTCCATGATTTATGCTATTCAAAATATCAAGAGCGTTGCCTGGCGTCTACTCATGCTCTTACATAGACTTCCTGATCTATTTCGGACTCGTAAAAATGTATTATGCTTATTGAAAGTTGTTCTCAAATGTGCCAAATTTGATTGGTCGGTAGACCGCTGAGCTGACGACTTGAAGAGCACAAACGGGAATGGATATTTATTTTATACGCGGTGCCAGATCTATACCCCGCAAGACATTTTTTAAAGGTAGGGTAGAGTGGGGCAAAGCGCCCAGGGCGGGTCAAACGCCCACCCCTCTTTTTTATGAAGTGTTCGACTTTTCGAAGAATTCTCGATAGCCATTTTCAAGAACGAGCAGGAATCTACTTTTGCCCCCTTTTTCGGTTCTACAAGTGGGTTGTTCTGGACGTAAGATAAAGATTAGTTTATTTCAGACAATTTTTAGATATTACATGTTTTCATACTACTAAAACTTTGTCTGATAGAGATTAAAGTAGGCAATGGAATTTAGCTACGCAGAACCTGCGGATTTAAGATATGTTTTGAGCATTTACTGTTTTGTAACACAATCGTCACACGTTTAATTTTGGTGGACTTCGTTTTGAATGTGCTGTTGGGGTAATACGCCCACTTTGGTGTGGGGCAGAACGCCCATCATGGGCGTTTTACCCCTAATGGGAGTTATACAGTACGGGTATTTGCGAACATTTTTGGCTGAAAGTGAGTGTCGGGATACGTTTCTAATGCTCAGGATTCTTATGAAATATGCAATATACTGGTTAGTATCGCCTGGAACAATTTATTCGCACGCACTAATCTCCGCTCTCCAAGGCGGTGAGAGCCCGTTGACTGAATGAGGAGTGGGGTGGTAACAACAGTGTTCAAGATGTGTTTAGTGGTGTAATCTATCGATTTAAAGTCAAACGAAATGAGAATGGATAAATACTGCATTCTTTTGTCAGAGTACCGAGCGTGTAATGAAACGTTCAGGACTGGGCGTTATGTCCCACTCATATGGGCGTTATGCCCCATGGGTGGGGCAAAACGCCCGATTTGTAGTCCTCTCAATTCGGATGGCATATCTCAAAAACCATGCATGCCACTTGTTTCTTATGTGTTATTCGAAGAAAGCCAATGTAATGAGCTACCAGATCAGCTACCTAGTTATCTTTCAAATTTGTAAGATAAAGAGATACTGGGGCTGGAAAGTTAGGGTGGGCGCTTTGCCCCACCCTACCCTATTGTGTTGTACGATACTAAGGGAACGGAAGGTCACTTTTAGGTAGACACAGCATTTCTGCCGTTGGTAGTAGGTATCGTGGAGGCTCATATAGATCAGCTTATACAAGCATAGGTAGGTAATGCGTACCGGTGGCCGTATACTTAAATATCTCTGATTCTGCGCTGAGGCAATTAGCCGTAAATTTAGATACGTTTTAGTCTCATCTGGCGCCAAGCTCTACAGGACTTATGGTCTGCAGTAAAAGTAGACCGGACTTGTCTGACACGAAGGGCTGAAGGACAAAGAAGTGTGGATAAAATTCCTTTCTATCCGGCTAATTTGCTTATTAGGCAGTTTTAGGAATCACGAAAGGATCCAGATTCAAGAGTACTTTTCAAAAAGACGTTTCGCTGCTTTTTGGCGGTGTGAAAACAATGTTATTAGTACATCACCTAGGTACTGGCAGAACCATTGCAAGATAATTCAAATTTAAATGTAGTTACCATTGCTTTGTTCTCAAGTTCTTCGATGATCGTTCGAACTTCAACCGTATCAATTAGGTAGGTGAGTAAATAGTGGGGGGGGGGAGGGGGTGACAGGCGTTTCAAACGCAACTGCTTTTAGGGTTAAACGTGGGAAGAAGATGAAGGAATCCCGAATTCACCATTCAAATTGCCATCATATCTTATAAGAGAAAACTCGGCATGACAACGGCAATATACCTAGTCGCCTGCCTTGCATGAATAATGGAAGGGAATGCGTGATGAAGTACGCTTTCTTTCGGTCATTATTTTGCTGTCGAATCCCCAAACACCATCGATATTCGATAGGGTTTCCTTTTCCAAGTGATGCCCTTCCATCACCGTCGCACCAATGGTTGAGATGATGGAGTGAGGAGTCTCGCCGGGCCGCGGCTATAAACAACAGGGCGACAGCGAGACAGGGGTGAAATGGCAGCGGGGTGCTGGGCAGCTTCATATGGCTAGCTGGGATATCCACACTGTGCCGTACTGGCAATGTGGCAGGGGCATTGGTCGGAGCAGGCAGGGCTATGAACAACAGTGCGTAATGCTGCGGCCCGATACCCGACGGTCAGCAGCCGGATATCAGGTCAGTGAGGCAAGGGGACGAGAAGACAGGCGGTTGGCCCGGAACGGTGGAACAGCGAAACAGTGGAACGGCTTAGCAGCGGGGTAGTGGAGACAGCGGGACAGGGCAGGTGACAGCGAACAGCGGGACAGCGGAACAGTATAACAGCGAAACAGCAGCGCACACTCACCAGTCGTCCGACCTCGTTATTGTGCAGCATGATGAGCGTTTTGACGTCAGCCTTGCGGCGGAACAGCGCCTCCAGGAACTGGCGCGACTTCTTGTAGCCGTACACGGCGTTATCGCCGCAGCCGCTCCACGACCATCGGTGGTCGGTCTTACGCACCGACACCGGCACCTCTGCAACACACGGCGCCCGTCGGGTCACACTCTCTGCCGGGTGATGGGCCGCGTGACGGGGAGAATCCGTCAAACGGCCGGCCGTTGATGGCGGGATCACTGCCAGGGGAGATATCGGCCGGATCATCACTCGGCGCATTCCTATGACCTCCCGAGAGAGGTGAGGACCGTGAGAATCGGCAAGAGGGGTATGAAAACGTGCCCGAGAGTTGATAGTTTGACATTCGCCATTACATATAGTTGGTCGTGTCAAGGCGAAAGTGCTACCAGAGCTTTTATGGTAAGAGGTTGTTACCTAACTAGTTATTGAGCGTAGCTATAGTTTAAATGGAACGAGCTTGCAGCTATCATCAACATCCAGTTTTCATGCATGCCGATCCTAAGTAGGTAAGATCCATCACTAAAGAATAGCCAGTAACACAAAGAGCACTGACTGATACAGAGACGGACGTCTCTCGAACAGGATGGCCCGTCCGTCGCCGGGTCCGTGACGAGGCGCCTGAGCTCCGACAGCCGCCCGTATATGCAAAGATCGGTCACACGTGCACGAGACAGTGATATGATTTAGGTATGCCGGTGGTAGCTGGCAAGTTCGTTATTTGGCTGCCGGACGGTATCTGTCGAGCCGCTGGGACCACTCCAGGCAGATAGTCTGGCAGATAGAAGTTTGAGATGACTTTGCCACTGGCGGAGACAGACGTGCTGCTAACTGACAGACGGACACGGGCCGGTCGGCGCCCCTGCTCACGGCTGACCGCTCGGTGGCACGGAGATCCGCCGACACACAGCCAGCGTCGTTGAGGGTCAGGTCACACCGCGTAACGGCTCACTGGACCCGAGAGAGGGACCGACCATTTTTAGCGACAGGCTGGCGGATGACGTTTATGTGCTTGCATGAGCTACCATACAAACTGCAAACTTCATGGATTGATAATTAGTGGTGTGATGTAAATTATCAGCCACTGCCAACTGTTTTTGATGTCAGGAGCTGTTTTATTTATTTGCTGTGAGTGTGCATCAAGGAGAGCCGTCGGTTTTACATGAACGGTACGCTGAATCTTTCTGAAAGTGTTTGTGTAAACAGGAAACGTTGTAGGATATTATAAGGACTTCGAGAAAAGACCGGATTGCAGACGTGCATGAAAAGATACATAACCCTCGCCGGCCGAGGGGGGGGGGGGGGCGGGTGCCGCCCCCCCCATAGGGTTTTTTCGCGATAGCTCCGAACACGCTGGCGATAGAGAGCTGAAACTTGGCATACCTGACCTTTGATCCAAGCCGCATCTTTTGACACCAACCGCATTTTTGGGTCAGGTCAGGTCACTGACCTATGACGTCATAAGTGAACCTCAGCACGGTCTTCAGATGTCGCGACTTCGCAACGCCCTCACTGCCAGAGGAGATGTCACAGGGAAATGAAACTTGCAGGATCTAGTATCCATTATGAGTCTCACAACTTGTATATCTCGGATTTTTCCTAAAGGTCATATGAGGTCAGGTCATTTTCGTGACCTCACCATTATAAGTCAATGGGGAAAAATGAAAACTGCTATTCTGGCGCCGGGAACGATCTCCAACTATCTCAAGCACACAGAATCGTGATTTGATGCACTCCTTGCAAGGTTAGATGCGTCACTTTTGCAATGTTGACCTTGCGTGACGTCATTTATGACGTCATCAAGGTCATATTAGTTTTTCGTCAATAACTCCCGATCAAATTGAGCTAGCGAGTCGAGAAAGCCACCAATGGACTCAGGAAGACCTGCCGAATCGAATGATATGCGACATGACCTCTTTCGACCAACTTCGTGACCTGGGGGTGCTGACCTGACCTTGACCTGAGGTCAACACCCCAAGTTGACCTGACCCGAACAAAAAGTATATCATTCGACGCGCCTGAGCGAGGCGAACACGATGCTGCCAAAATCGCGGCTCTGCGGCCGTTTTTTGCGAAGTTATTCACCAAAAACTGAACCGTACCCTGGGGCACTTGACCTGACCTCAGAGGTCACCGGTTGACCTAGGACCTTAAAATCGGGTACCAATCTCTGCGTTTCGTAACGGCGCACACGCTCGTTTTTTCCGCGACGCGCTAGCTCCACCAGGGGCGAAACGGCGAGGGGGGGGTCGTACCCGCCCCCCCCCCTCGGCCGGCGCGTATGTAGAAAACCAATAGGTCCGGCGAGGGTTAAAGCTTCAAAACATTTCGATACCTAATGCATAATGCGTTAATAGTCGTTAAAACTGCAATTATCAGATCTGCTGTGTCATTTGACGTCACTAACCACAGGTGCAGTCGATGATGTGACCCCGCGAACAGCCCGCGGTGATGGCGTGCATCAGTCCTGCTGACGTGATGGCGTTCACGAAACCGGTCTCCCGCAGATCTGCCGAGAAAAAGACGAAGATAATTAGGCCCCCATCGTAGGTATATCAGACATCGTCCACTACGAGCGCTTACGAGTAACGGGGTCATCTGGAACCTTGCAATCTAAATATTTATTTTTAATTGTATCAAATATATTGAACGAGATGATCTACCTGCTTTTATGCGTCGTACGTAGGTGATTCTTTGCACTAAGCAAGCGCGACTATGCCAACTTTTTCGTACCTCATCGTTCAACGATGCGTGCTTTAAACGCGATAACTTGGTGTTCATTTCATCATCCTAACGATACATATCATGTCAATCTCTCCGTTATACTTAAAGCTTGTTGAACAAGGAAATTGCCATTTTTAGAGGTCGTCGCAAGGCCGTTGAGCCATATATGATGACGTTTATAGGGCTTAGGAACTATCAAATTTTATGCATGGAATGCTCAGCGGATACTTTCTCACGTCACACACGAGCTGGGCACATTGTCATCCCACATGGATGAACGAAAGATAGGAAATCATACAAGCAAGAGACACGCCAAATACAGAGCCGACAAATTAATCCGCACCATCATGCTGCAAAGCGAATAATAACGCCTTTCGCAAGTGACTAAGTGCACCATTTGTCATCATTCGCTGGTCGTGTCACTCGGCTATCCAGTCCGCGGCGCTGTGAAACCGACCGCACGCCACTTACCCTTCATCAGTATCCGCTTCAGGCTGCGTCTGTCGGTGGTACAGTTCCAGCGCCGGTTCTGGAACTGGAACTGGCACTCCTTGGTGGCCAGGGCGACACCCTTGTGCACCTGCTCAATGACCTCTGGCTGCCGGCGGCAGATCCGCGAGCGGCGGCCTCGGGCGTGTCGCAGCCGGCGACACACGCGGTCGGGATCCATCAGCAGGGGTGAACCAATAGCCCTGCAGAGAGGCGACGGACCATGAGAAAAAAGCAAAAGATAATGGACAAACAGATGTCTGCGATCATCATCATTAGATCGTCTACGAAATAACGTGTTCATATTGTAGGCATTTGAAACGAAAACTATGTCATGTGCCCAATGTCGCACATGACTTCTAAATTTGATTAGAGTTGCGTCATTCAGTCAGATTTCTACGAGGGAATCTATCGATATCTATTGCATTCCAACATCATCTGATCCGACCAAAGTGGCTGAGCACTCGACGTTTAGTTTCCGGCTCCGTTTGACACGGAACACCTGACGTCACAGATCCTGACGTTCGTGACGTCACCAGACGTGACTGCCGTGTCGTCATCACTGTCTGAGACGGCTGTGACGGGCTAGACGTCTTAAACAACAACTGCACAGTCATGCGCTACACGAGAAACGTGTCTGAACCGCTAGTGCAGCTATTGATAAAGATATTGGAAAGATATCGGACAACTACCGTCCGTGTTTGATAGACGGATGGAAGGGCAAAAAGACAGACAGATTGCCAGACCGACAGATCAAAATATGAATAGATTGACATACATGTAAGCATGCATTCATGCACACATACATAGGTACACACACAGTCAGCCAGACACCCAGACAGACTGACAGACAAAAGGTAATGCTGGGGATGAGACTGGAAGGTGAAAAGAAATGATGACAGAGAAAGAGAGAGAGAGAGAGAGAGAGAGAGAGAGAGAGAGAGAGAGAGAGAGAGAGAGAGAGAGAGAGAGAGAGAGAGAGAGAGAGAGAGAGAGAGAGAGAGAGAGACGCAGAGAAAAACATTGTTGGAAGAAAGGATCAAAACGTAAATGGAAGACGGACGAAAAACTGCCTCCAAAACGAACAGGCACAAGCTAAAATACGAGCATAGGAAATACTGGAATTGCAAATATTGTCTTTCCAACTCCAGACAATTGTTGATAGGCCGGAAGGCGAAGCGCTTGGGAGAATCTCGCCTTGTTCGTGACACATGCGGTTGTAAGCTGCACTGCAGAAACGCTTTTTGGTAGTATGGGAAGTGGGTATTCCCGTGCTTTGCAGCATAGTGTCATATGCCCACGTCGCATGCATTCTCACACCCTTCTCAGAGCTGTTGTGATCAAGGCCCTAAAACATACTGGGTTGTGATACTGGGCTGCGGTTAAAAAAAAAACTTTTTAGCCCTTCGAAATAAAATGTCCCGCGGATCATCGTTAGGCCACAACACACTTAACCGTTGGGCTCACATGTCACATGCCCAACAATACAACATTCTTGTGGACTACATCAATACTTCCCCAGGATGTCTTTATCCGAAAATATAATTATAGTTGACGAGCGATTGGTTAAATATAGACGAACAAATCTGCCGACTAAATTCATCCTGCATCACCGCGTGATGACCAGACTATCGGCATACCAAGATGACATGATGAAACGAAAATAAATTCCAACGTTTGTGATATTTACGTAGAAGTGTTCCGTGCATTCAGAAAAGTGACAAGAACTGTTAGACGTGGTACAAGACAGGTAGACTAGATGCCAGGAAGGTTTGTAATTCTTGAGCGCGTTTATGATTATGTTCACTTGCCAAAACAAATGAGATTTGGAGGCTAAAATATGAGTATGCCTTTCAAAACACTCATCATTACGAGAAAATATCTAGGAAAATGATACCATGGTACTTATTTGCTGCATCGAGCTCAACTTGCGAGGATTGCTTCGCTTTAGATAATAACCAAACGCTGGAACCGGTGGATTAATTATTGAGGCAAGTTAGTTCAAATGCCTTATGGTACGATTTATCACCACCTACGCATAAGGGCTGATCTAGCAGTTTAGCTGAAGGGCGAAGGCACCCATGCCATGACGCGTGCTCTCGCAAAATACCCAATGACTGTGTTCTCGCAAAATACCCGATGTCTGAAGCGCTACTCTCATTCCACGCGCCGGTCATTGGTGATTGGACTGTTTTGTCTGGCCGGGCTAGGGTTTGGCAGCCGACTAACAGAGCTGAGACCATCGGATGTCGGCGCCTCAACCGGAGCTCTAACATCGTTTGGGTCAGCCGGAGCGGGCCAGAGCCCCCCCCCCCCCCCCCCCGGCAGCTCCTGGTGGTGCCCTGGCTGTCTTCAGCACACTCCGCGCCCCACATCACATCCCCGGACAGCATTCATCCCCATCCCCGCTCGTCGGCCGCTGCTGGACCATGTCGACAGGGCTCATCGAGGCGAAATTTCTCGAGTTGCCGGGTCATGTTAGTATTGGCCTGGCAGTGGTCAGCCGGTCTCATGGGCGGCGGCGCTGTGCCAGCCGCTGCCACGGCGCCGGTCGTACACCGACACGGCCACAGGCTGAGCGATCCCGCTCGTCCGGCTGCGTTCGCCACTTAAAAACCAAGGATCGCGAGTCACGAGACTGGGTATTTTTATACCACGCGGAGCCAGACCCTGTGTGGCTCGTGCCACTCATATAAAGCATTACCAGGGGCGGGTTTCCCAGTTAAGACCGGCGAAAATCCTAAACGGCTTTGCTGAACGTGACGGCAGCCTTGGGTGCCACGGCTCTGTGGTGTGTGTCGGGAGGGCTGCGCCGGTTTGGCACCCCGCGCCAGTCTCGAGCAGACGTTCTGCTCTCATGACTCAGCGTCGGGCGATGAACACGGACGGGGAGATGATGCCTCGAATCATCGCCGTGGCCCCTTTGTCTGCAGTACCTGATAACGGTGACACGAGGTCCCGTCGCTCATCACAGCACGACATCAGAATGTTGGCAAGATTTGCGAATGTAAGCCGCCACGATGCCCTGTCACACAAACTGTCATGAATGGACAATGACACAGACAGGTGTGCAAGCGCATCGTGCAGGCTCCTCACAATGGGATTGCACATTCAAGTGCTTTTGCAATATTTCCGTTTTGATCAGAGCCACCAGTTTCTCCGCGGGATATCATCATTTTGAGAGCATGATTTTCTGTGCCTTTCGTTACCACCGTGTCTTCTCCCCCTAAGAGTGTACCTAAGCGAAAGCTCCTATATGTCAACGCTGGGCTTCACCGGCGGCGTTGGCATTATGTGCTAGCCTCATTGATTTACCAATAGCACGTGGTGCTATCACAAAAACAACACCTGCTGGGACTCATACTTACACACTATACCTCCTACTTAACCTGATTTATTGCACCTACCGATGCGAACATGACTAAATGTCTTCAATGAGGATGCAAAAGCATTTGCAGTCCATGTATCGTTCAGCCCTTCTCCAAACACATTATTCGTTGCTCTAGTCACGAGCCTCACATTCGCTCTCTGTACCCTATATCAGATCACGACCAAAGTCACGATGATGATGCCAGGACGTTCAAATATTCAGTTTGATTGATTGAGTCGTGTAACTGACGATGATGTGCAATGGGCATGTCACAATGTGGCAGTTAGGAAAATAGCAGCATGTTGATGCATGTTGCAATAATGTAGGCAACTAGTGTTTCTAGGTATGTTGATGATAAGATTGCATAGCACACCTAATATTTCAATCATCGCTGCTTTGCCTGTTCAATACGCTACCTAATTGAATATACGTTTACTGATTTTAACTGCATATCGGTAAGCATATCAGTTTATTCGTCAGTATTTAATCAATACTGACGAATGTCCAGCAAAACATTACATTGAAACGGTGTTGATATCAATAAAGTTTCATTGAAGCAATCAGTTTTACTCCTCACAGCGATGTAGATGCTCGCCAGGTAGTGAATGGAGTCCAGTTGCTATCGTACGCGGTCCCCGCCGCAGTGCCATCTCATTGATAAACTCGGCTGCAGCTGGATCTGCAGCGACCCAGCGCGCTCGTGCTCGGATAAGCTGGAAGTCGTGAGCAGCTGAGCACTGCTCGTGAGTCCCTCAGCCAGCACTTTTGTCGCGAGCGCTGTCGGAGATCGGTAACACCAAGTTTGACAGGTGAAAGGGTAGGAGGAAGAGAAAAAGGGCAGACAGCAGCACTTGTTTATCCGCTCTCCGTGGGAGCGGCGTACGAGCACGCGGCGAACGGAGGAGTGGAGATGAACAGCGAAAGATGGCAAGGTCAGAGTGACGAAAACAGCGCCGAGGGCTCGGGGCACGAGCGGGCGCATTGTTGTCGTCACATTAGCCAGGTTACATCTGCTCGGCAGCAGCACGGCGCGGACAGCTGAGTGACGGCCGGCTGTCGGCTGCTGTCAGCTGTCGGCTGCCGGCACGGCGAGTGATGACAGACACCACTCGGCCCGAGTCGGCTGCAGCTCGTCGGCGGGGTGCATCGAAAGCGACGCGGCGGCCGTCGGTCCGCACCCCGCCGACTGACGGTCCGGGGAGCTGCTGGGCGAGACAGAGAGGCGGGCGGTTCCCGCGCCGCTCTGAGTAACTCAGCGGCTGTGTTTCACGGTCGCAGCCAATGCCGTCGTGCACGATGTTTGTATGAAGGGGACGGCCCCGTAATAGCCGAGCCATGTCCGGTACCAGCTGGAATCAGTTATACGGAAACGAACTAATCTTCTCGCGGGAACACTGGTCGTGCAAACACCTGACGCCAATCGTGTGGATGTTTGACGCCCGATGACACACTTTTTGTTGTCTGTTGTGTAGTTCGCAGTTATCTGCAGAAGCATCTCTCATGGTGCATTGATTTTCAGGACGGATCGAATTCGACCAGCTTAGTGTTTCCCCAAAGACGATCAGTTTTTTTTCTTCTCTTCTTGATGCAATTTTCGATGTGCGGGGTGACAGCGGCCGCCTGGCGCCCTTCTCCAGTTCCCGCAGCGGAGAATTTCCGCCAACCACAAACCGGAGTCGGCGCGCTGCTCCGCCCGCGGAGCAGCTGCCGGCGGTGTCAGACCACGCCGGCCGGTCAGTTCGACACGTGTTCTAACCGCCGAAAGGGCGGCCAACGCCAGCGACTCGCGCGCGCGAGCTGACGACTCTGAGTTCCACCTGTCGGCAGACGGTAAACACCTGGCTGGGACTGCGCTAAACTGTTAGCGGCGCGACCGAAACGTGTCTGAAAGCGGTCTTGCAGCGGCCGGGGCGCGTGGCCGACCCCCGGGCCGCGTCCGACGCCGCCGGCGGGGCGTCTCCAAACAGCTCCGGACGCGCCCGCCGGAGGCCGGCCGTCGACGCGTCGTCAGCGACGGGCCCCGGCGGCGTACACGGCGCGCTGGCAGCCGCCGCTGGTATCGGCGAGTGGCGCCAGCGGTCGGCGCCGGCTGGTGCAGTGGTGATGGCCCGACGGCTGCCGTCACCACCTCGGGACAGCCGCGGTCACGGCCCCGGCAGGTGGGGGGCTAGGGGAGAGATATATGACCCCAGGGCTGCTGGAGCAGCATGTTTCAGCAGTGATGGTTCTAGCCTCTAGGACGTTGTTTCAGATGACTTAATTCTCTGAGAAAACGGAAGTCGGCTCGAGTATGATTTTTCGAAAATGTAGATGATGTTTTCCAGGATGATCTCTAAAATGCTGGTGAATATCAGTCCAGGAACAAGTGCCATTGCAGAAAAGGAAATGGCTGGTTTATCAGATTATGCCTACTGACATGTGATCCGTCGTGACCTATACATGAATCTAACAATGACAGTCGTCACAATAATCATGTAGTCCAACGGTGTTGAGTCAGAGCCAGAAATGCGCCAAAAGTGTTTGCTCATGTAATTGTGGTTGAAAGCTACACGGCTTTCAGATTCCAATGAAGATGTGACCGACATTCTAGCCGTGAGTGACAGAGCACGCCCTTTACCAGGCGGAGAACATTTCACAGCTGTGACTCAGCGACACGTCTAGTGCTCTAAATCGGTTGAAGAAATTGATTTCGCGAACTCGGTGTATAACACGTTATTGTGAACAGGAATTGTTCAATGCAAGCAGTGGCGCGGGAACTTCTTCCAGACTGGGGGGGCTGAACCATCATAGAGATCAACCTAGGGTACCCCCAAATCTAGCTTTCTCATCGGTTTTAGGCCACTTATTTTTCAGACCTTGGCCAAAAAGGAAGAAAATATTTGCAAAAAAAGTGAGGTATTCCGTCTCAGCTGAGTGAAGAAACTACCGTTTTGGCAACCTGGAATAAAGGTTTTAAGCTGCCAAATGAGTTGCCAAGTCAGTAAAATAGGTAGATTTTTCACTCACATGCTTTCTTCCTTTGTGACTCACAACCCCTAATTTGGGGAGGACAAAGTGCCCCAACGGTTCCTGGCCTCATGAAAAGTTGTGAGGCACCGCCCCCACGGCCCCAGAGTTGTGAGGGCAAGCTTCCCCACTGCCCTCTCCCCCGGTTCCCGCGCCTATGTATGAATCTATGAAATTGTGTTGGTAGATTTCCGATTTCGATTCCTCCAGCTGGGGGGGCTCAAATACATTACGAGCCCCCCCCCCAGCCGAAAAGTTGGAGGGGCTCAGCCCCCCCTAGCCCCCCCCCCCCCGGTTCCCGCGCCACTGAATGCAAGCAGAGCTTAGGCGATAGTCACAGAAGACACCTAATCATAACGAGAATGCGTAATGCTTGGCAATTATGTAGCCTAATTATAATGCTGCGCTTAACCTTCCAGGCGGTGGGGGGGGGGGGCATTTTTTGCCCCCCCTTTAGTTTTTTCGATATATCTCGAGAACCGCTGCGCCGATCGTCACCAAACTTTCAGTACCCTCCCGGGAGCAGCTAGCGCACATGGTGACCAAAAATTTTTTTCCAAAGGCTATGATAGGTTGGCCGCTAATGACGTCAGAGTGACGTCATTTTTGCCATTTTCGACCCAAAAAAAGGTTTCGCGGGAAGAGCTGTCAGGCCTACAGCTTTAGAGATACAGAAAAATGTTTTTGACATAAAATGTGTGGAATCAAAAGGGCTATAAAACTGCTATTTCGGTTTTTCGACTTTTTGGATTTTGACCCCCAAAAATCAAAAAATAAATTTTTTGAATATAATAGCCAAAAAATCCAAAAAGTTTTTTGAATTTCGAAAAAACCGGAATATATGTGATAGTCCCTACCGCCTTCTATCTACATACCAAATTTGAGATCGATACCTCTTTTTTTGGCCAAGTTATAGCGAAAAAAAAACTGTTCAAAATTGATGACGTCAAATTTTCAAACTCAATTTTTAGCAATTCTAGACCTCGTAGCGCAAAACAAAGACCACCATTAGACTCCCCGTGATGAGCTGCATCGAATCGATACCCATTTTATGCAAAAATATCAACTTTGAAATTTGACCTTTTTTGACCTGACCTTGACCTGACCTCCACCAGAAAGTGACCTAAACCGTACCTGATGGTCTTATAACCAACACCATTGAGTTGGAAATGAAAAACTGGCCATAAAACATGCATCACATAACCTTAGTAAAGTTGGGCTCATGTGGTGACCCTTGGTGACCTTTGGTGACCTGACCTGTGACCTGACCTGGTATGACCAGTGACCTCTAATAGCAACATATGTACTAGAAAACTGACGCCCTATCGCTGATTTTCGACAAAATGCGTTTTACTCGGTGTTCTAGCGCTTTCCCTAGAAGCCCCGTGAACGGTGAAACATTTTATCTTTGACCTGACCTGTGACGTCATCGGTGACCCCGAGGTCAATGAAATTTGGTTTCCGTCGACAAATTTGACAGGGCTATCGAACGCCGTTTGAATTTTCCGGATCCGTCCAGTAGTTTCGGAGATACGGGGGGGGGGCAAAAAAATGCCCCCCCCCCCCCCCACCGCGCGGAAGGTGGCTGGTAGGCCCACCGCCTGCCGGGTTAACATAAAACACAGGTGTCAGGTCTGGTTATATGGTTCGAGCACAAGGGTGAATGGTCCATCTCTGACCAGTCCGACCTAGTAAAATGCGTCATAACTCATTCTCTGCCTACCCATACTCCATATTCATATGCTCTCAAATATTCATGATTGCCATTTCTATCAAAACAATTTGCATACGAATGTCATGGCATCAGTTTACATGCGGATATATGAATGACTTAACACAATTAGGCGCCAATACAGAAATTATCTTCGTTCGTTAACAAGTAACTATACCACGCATGCACAAAATAAAGCCGTTCATTTATGAATGATTTGATGCATCATATATTGCTGCTATTAATTTGTTTTTGGAAGCGGGCTCATTTACGAAACATGAATATCGTTTCTTTTTAATAATCCTGCTATTATAGACCATCGTGGCCATTGTCTAGCGTTTAGACAATAAAAAACGAGCCTCAAGTATGTAGGTAGCCCAATATTTTGCTGTTGAACAAGTTACCTGCTCGAAAGTAGTGTTTCTGATCAGTGGTCGCACTCGCAGTACACGACAGAGTGGCTGATGATCACGCACCACAGACCCAACTTACACGGCCCGAGCCACCGTTCTAACCGAGACAGGCGCCAGGAGCCGAAATATGCGCAGTTTTGCATGTTTCTGCTGCTGTCAGCGTTCCCACATAGCTCGTTAGGACGCGCTTCTGAAAAATTATTTGGTGGAGATAGCTTCATAATCTGCCCGTTTCTCAGCAATCTATCATGTACTGCTGGTGTTAAGCGACACCTTTTCAAAATTATGTTGGCTATGGTGCTAGTCAGCCTTCAGTACCTACCTACCTTTTTCGCGCGTGTCAACAACGTTGGTGCGTGTTTCTTACGTTTGTGCATTTGTGGTTTCAGTCGTTTAGAGTACAAGTCGTAAAAGACGGTTATGTGTGGTGAACAGGCAGTCAATTTTGCAGATCATTTGTTTCTTTTGTCGTGCTTTTGATGATAGTTTCATTTTATCCTCAGTTGAGGGAAGTGTATTCGGTATCTTTGAAATGTCGTTTACTTGACTGCGCCTGTCCCAGGTCATTGGCGTTTTGCATGCTGTAATGATAATCAATGAACACAAACTTATATCTCATTTAAACCACATATACACGGTGCGACTACGCTTTATCTGAAAAAAGCTGTAGGTACTTAAGTGGCACTTGCTGTGTCTCCTATTTTCCAAACATTCGTCCTTCAGCAGCAGTTTCGCAAACGGCTCGACCACAAATATCCGTCCCTATTCCAGCTGCAGCGGAGAGCAATCTATAAAACCGATCCGGGCATTGGCAGAAATGCCGCGAATTTTGCCAAAGATCAGCTACTTTTATCGTGTCAAGCCGGTGGCAGCATTGAGAAAATTCCAACAGCCTGGGTCGGCCAATCTGCTCGTGGAAAGAACACAGTGGATTGCGGTTGGGAATATCACACACGGATTCCGGGCGCGGTTCAAACTTGTGGGCACTTATTGATTGACAGGGGGTGCCCATCAAGATCTGCACTCCATCTGGCAGTTCTACACATGAAGCTCTGCAGAGTGCAGATGCATCCCACAGGACCGCAGGAAGCTGGGAATCCCCGGCGGAGAGGTAAGAACAATGCTCCGCAATAGTTCCAAACGATTAAAATGGATACTTTTGTTTGCCTTATTACAATGAATAATTGTCTAACTATATGCTACATTGCATTCATAACAAGAATATAACGTTAAAACAATTCAATAAATACATGTAAATATGCATTTTGCTACTACGATGAGAGCCATTAGAACATTTTTTTTTCTTCTTTTACATTCCTGGATTTTCAGTTAAATGGGTCTTCTTTGGGAGGGTGTATACCACTCAGCCAAACCATTTTCATGCAGGCAGTTTGAACACCCAACTCACTCTGCACGCTACGCGATAAGTATCTGTCTTGGCGATGGGGCTGATTTCGTCGCTTGTTGCCATCCGCTCATTTTTTTTAATGGGTGGATGCTGTTTTCACCACCCACCCTTGACGTTATTTTTCTGATAACCGATTGCAGCTTATCTTGATTTGTACCATGATTAGCTGCACCTGCAGTCGGACCATGAGACCGATCTTCATCGAAAAAGCAACCCGGTAAACGTTGTTTCCGACTCCGATAGAAACAAACGGTTACCTAAGGGCTTGATGGTGTCTCTTCATCATTTTGGAGGCAAACAAAACTTCTGGTGTGAAATGATCTTGCAGACTAACGTGATAAAAAGATGATCATATGAGCTGAAATGAAATAGTTTTACGAATATTGATGCTTCCTTCCTTCCTGAAAAGTTCAGTTTTAGCGCACCAATCGAAAGACGATCACATTCTTCGGCCAAAAGTTTTTTTTTCTTCGGCCAAAAGTTATTGCACTTCACTAAGCGGCGCCGATTCTTCCTACAAAGTAGCCGTCATTTCGGACTAACGTGGCACCTCGGGAGATTGATACGCCAAAGTGGATCAACGAGCACGCGAAGGATTCAACCAAGGCCTTCACAGAATACTATAATGCATTGTGATCAGACGATTCAGTCTGGTCACGCACAGAAATAGCAGTATTGTGGTGTACGTCTCGTCTCCAATGGTATGCTATCGATAACTGTATGGAAGCCGCATGCTTTAGAAAACGGCATTGCGTGCCAATGATTCAACAAAAATATGTTGAATATTTGAATTCTGCACACAAATGTGGGCACTTTTGTAGGGTGTCCGGCAACATCAAAGAATTAGTTTTATTGCACAGCCGATGTTACGATCAGCAGAGCGTGCGGTAATTAACCGAAGACCTTACGACACTAAAGCGAATGAGTTTTGTATGCATCGGAGGTTTGTCATCCACGATAGTGTGTTCGGCGTATCCAAGTGAATTTTTAATTGGCCTTTAATTGACATTTTATTTGATTGTGTGTAATTGTTATCAATGTACAAAACTGTTACACATATAAAGCGAAACATTATATGTGGCAAGATTTCCGTTATCTGCGCCATTTCACACACTCGTTTACTTTGTAATTATGTCGTGCGTACTGCGCAGACATTTTATAACAGCTCAAAATGTCGAATGTCGCAAACGACATGAAATTTAATTTGTAGTGATTGCTGCTGAAAAAGCCCAGTTAACAGGAGAGTGAAAAATAAACACTCTGCCCATGTATGATTGCACTCGTGTGTTGATTGCTAAATGTGTATCCCTCTGCAGACTTTCTCAAGATTTTGATGTATTTCGTGCGGTCGCAAAACATTTGTGGCGGAAGTGAACACACGGTCTTGAGTCATCCCTCAATATACTAATTTTGAAATTAGACCCCACACAATTTGCAGACTTCCTAATAAGTTATAAGATTTACAACCGATGCGGGTGGTTGTATTTGAGCTGTCGTACCATATGTCGGTCGTTATGCTTAGTTTGGCAGATTAGTAATCGTTTCGACTTTGCCTTGGTTTTGATGAAGTAGAGTCGATGATAAAGATCACGGCGATATACATGGATTTAACTGAGCACGTCGGATCTTCGCCTAAAGAGGATGCTTCGTTTCTGATGAACCAGTTTGCCCTTGGCTTTTGTTCCATGGCAACTGTGTCACCAAACGAGGAAAAGATGTAAAACTTATTGGCCAAGAATGAAACATTTTAGAACAGTGAACGTGTAAACAAATCACCGTGTCTTGTTTTGCTGTAGTATATTCGAAACACCCAACGATAAAGTAATGCGTTGACAATGATTTGAAAATGTTAGGGAGTTAAATGATGCCAAAATTTATCGTGAGAAGTCAATAATTGTATCATCGTAAGCTTTGCCGCAACGTAAGCTGATCCGCCTTGTTTATTCTTCACATTTCGGCATTTGTGTCGAAACGTTCTTTTTTGTATTCAAAGTCATGCTATGAAAAGAACTGTGGTAGTCAACTGAACACTAGGTCATATACAGGAATGCCGAGCTTAATCACATATCAGAATATTAGGTAAGTGCGGCTATCGCGAAAAAAAAATCATCACAAGTAACAATTACTGACATTCCTGCAACAAAAAAAGCGTCTTGTTCAACCTACATCCGTCCATCTCACGTGCGATCGTCACGCAAAATCACGCGATACTGTCTGGCGGCGACTCACAGCACGCATCATCCATTTCGATAATAGATGGTGCGTCGCGTCCGTCGCGTCCGTCGCGGCCGACGATATGCGAGTACTCACCACCAGATGGCGTCAGCGGGAACCATCAGCGTCAGGCAGACGACGATGATGAACAGTCGCATCAGCTGCTCGAGCACCAGCCGACCCCTCATGCTGTCACCGCTGTCATCGCCCCGACGACCGGCGCAGGCGGCGACGCAGGCGGGCGGGACAGGCGGGATAGACAGGCGGGATGGACAGGCGGGATGGACAGGCGGGCGGGACAGGCGGGATACGGACAGGCGGGCGGGTGACACAAGTGAGTGGCGGAGGCGGTGGCTGATATGGAATAGTGTGGGATAGCGGGCGATGTGCGGTTTGTTTTGGTGGAGTCAAGTCCTCAGAATGGGATGAATTGTCGCCTTCTGCTAAGGCGAACTGTCACGGCTACACAGATACGGTGCTGTGCCCCAGCCTGATACCGGGTAGGCTCCTTCTGGAGATGTTTGGGGTGTCAAAACACCTCTTACAGCACCACTTCACTTTGACGTGTTTCTCTTTTACGCTGGCACCGCCTGTGTAAACACAAACAGCCACCGTTTGGGATAAGCAGCCGTTTCACTACTGACACCACAATCGATCTGTTCGGGTGTCTAGTCTAGTCACCGATCACCAGCGATGTCCGCACGCGTCGCTGTTCTGTCCGCGGCAGGACCTGCCGTCGCTGTGGCTGACCGCGACCGTCGACCGCCGTGCTCTGCGCCGCGTGCGGCCAGGTGCTCCGTCGGTGCTCCACTGTGGCCGCCCGGCGCGCCCGGCGGCCGCTGCTCCGGGGCGGCTGGTCTCGGGCCGCAGACCCGCCGGGCCGGCCGTGTGCCAGGTGATGGCCCATCCAGGGCGACCGCGGCACCCGGCCGTGGGAGCGTAGGCGACCGGCCCGACCGATCGGTTCGGGGTACTGACGCTTTTTATCGCGCTCAATGAGGAAGGGACACTGCCGAGCCGAGAGGGCGACTCGTGAGGCCGTGGACTGGGACCCAGTGCTCGTGAGCCACCGGTCATGATTCCGCTGTAATGAATCCGAACGGTAGGAGCCCAGACGTCCCAGGTTCGTGTTCATCAATCACGATGGGATGACGAAAAATCATGTACATTGCTAATGCTCTAGCACTTCAGATGCACATATAAAAGTGAGCTGTACCTCTCACGCTAACAGACAAGGTTTCACATGTCAACTCATCCAGCTAGCTGCTGAGATAGAGGAGGTATGTCCCTGCGGAAATGTCCCAATCAGCGCTGCAAAACAGACTTTCTTTTGGACCATGCATTGAAGTCAAGGTAAGACTAGCTACTGAGGTAAGTCAGCGCACGGACGTCCTGAATTCACTGGTGCTTTTATTTTCTCTCTATCTTTACTAGGTAAAAAGTTATAAGCGAAAAACATTTGAAATGTTTTAGCAAAATGTTTGCACTCATACCCCCCAAAATGCCCCTAGATATTGACTTAGAGTCACCAAACTTTCACAGAGGCGAGATCCCCTATGGACCCACCTACCCTGTAAATTTGGCGTTTCTAAGTGCCATTGGAGCCAATCGCCAGGGGGGTCGTACCAACCCCCCCTCGCCGTCCGTGTTATGGAAAAAGCCCTCGCCTGGGGAGGGATAATTCAGAACAAAAACTATTGTACCTACATTTTTGTGCAGCAAATCTTTTGAAAATTGACTAAGCAAAGCAGCTGATTAGGGCTTTACCGCGAATTATGACACGGAGCCCCTGACCTTGTACCGGTTTTTGTGACCTGGTGACCTGACCTGAAAAGACTGGGACTTCAAATTTTCAGGATAGGTGCGAAAAGGTTGCCCCAGAGGTTATGCTAAATTTGGCGGCGCTTCGCGCCGCCGTTTTTACGCTATTTGCGAAAAACCTTAGGGGGGTTGCATCAACCCCCTCGCCGGGCGAGGGTTAACCCTCGCATGTGTGCGGCGTTTGCCAGCTTCTAATGTGTAGGGGGGGGGTCGGTTGGACCCCCCCCTTGCCGTTTGGCCCCTGATCGAGCTAGAGCTTCGCGGAAAAAACGAGCGTGTTGCCCGTGACGAGAGGAAGCCGATGATACCCAATTTTAAGGTCCTAGGTCATTGGTTGACCTTCCAGGTCAGGTCAATGACCCAAAGTCGGGAAAATCGGGACCTGTTAGAAAGTCGTAAAGTGTGGCTGCTAAGGGGTTTTTCGGGGTGCTGATCACGAATATCGTGTTAGTTTTGATCACAGATGATGTCTTGAAGCATTTAGACCAGGTCGGGTCAGGTCAGGTCAGGTCAACCAGTAGGCGTCGTGACGGGTATTCGTAGTACGTGTCAACCGCCTCTGACAGCTTCGTAACATGTTACGAAGTCACCAAAACTACTTCGTAAATGTTCAAATGGTTGCTAAATTCGAATTCAGCTCCAAAAACTAGCCTAGAAACATGTAAAACTCGAAAAAGTGACCCGAGGTCACCCGAGGTCACCAAAGGTCAATGACCTGACCTGACCTTCAGGTGACCTTGACACACACGGGAGTAACATCAAATCACATGTTTGAACGTTTGAAACCACGAGAAGCTTGCAAACACGCGGCTAGTGCGAGCCGACATACGCGAAATCGCGATTCCGGCCAAACATGGTCTCGGAAAAGAGGTCACAGGTCAAAGGTCATTTGGGTCAGGGTCATGAAATTTTCAGGGTAGGTGTCAAATTGATCAATGCGAGGGTACTGAAAGTTTCGTCGCGATCGGCCGCTTTTTACGCGAGTTATTCGCGAAAAACCATGGGGGGGGGGTCCATCCGACCCCCCCCCCCCTACACATGCGAGGGTTAAGTTGAAGTTTGCAGTAAAATAGAAATATATTTTTGTTGTAACAATGAAAAGCATCTGTAATATAAATATAAAGCAATATAAAGAAATATAAAGCATCTGAACATATTGTAGCTTTGGCATCGAAATATCGAAGTTCAAATATTTACTTCAGCAGCATAGTTGGGTTTATTCGGAAAATACGTAAATGTTCGGTACGGTGTTAGGCATATAAGCTGCTTGCACAAGCACAGTATTTTGCTTTACCGTCGAATAATGTAACAAGGTACTGCAGTTATTGCTGTTCCTAAGCAGCATGCGTGCAATTTGTCCTGAGAAGATTCGTTTCCGGAACGAAAGCGAGTTTAGCGAGATAAGCAGATGCTAGACCGATAACAGAGAACAGCCTAGCTGCACTCAAATCTGCAGTCGTTTAACTGTGGCACGCGTGGCGTCTGCCGCGAAGAACAGAGCGTTTCCAAGACCACCGTCAGCTAAATCCACCCGCAGCTTGGTGTTTCTAGCAACGCATGTGCATTTGCAGTAACTTAAACGGAAAAATAAATGGGTTATGCCAGCTCTGTTACACGTGGAAGCGTAACCAGCGTAACAAGCATTCGTTTAGCATTTTCTCCGTTCTCGGGAATGCTTAACACGTTTCTGAGTTTGTGAGGATGTAGCCAAGTGACTTATAAATATTACTTGCCCAGTAGCAGATTGCGTACGTGTATATCAAATTGAATACCTTTGAACATATTCTAGAAGCAACTATTATGTAGTAAATCAGTGGTTGCCATGTTGCGAGTACCAGCGGAGAAACTGAGCTTTTTGACTATACCGTTACACCTACATATGCCTTGTAGAATTGAGCAGAGATCTAATAACAAAAAACTTTCAAAAGCGGACGCATTTCCCTCCCTCTCCCTCTCCTTCCCTCTTCCTCTCCTTCCCTCTCCCTCTCTCCCTCCCTACTTCTCTCTCTCTCCCTCTCTCTTTCTTTCTATCTCTCTTTTTCTTTCTCTCTATCTCTCTCTGCGGCAAGACTCTTTTGTCGTTTTCAAATAAAGTTTCGAAGAGCTTGGCGGCAAATCCAGCAGATAAGTGTTTGATTGCTCTTGACAGACTAGCAAATAAGCAGTATCTGACTAGTTTTCTGGTTTTAGTGTTCAAGCAGCTCATTGTGAATTGCCCTCTAACAGCCTCTGCTGCTCTAACTATCCCAATTTTGAGCATCAAGTAGGTAACTCTTCGTGGTCTTATGGCGCCTTGAAAGGATCGTCCAGCACCGTGTCTTCTCAATTTTCATTCCTTCACGCTTAAGATTCGCAGGCAGACTAAATGTTGCCCGTTATTTTAGCTGATGCAAAAAAAAAAAATCACATTCACTCTACATAAGTGAGATAGCGCGCCCATTTTAAGTCAATGTCGGACCGAAGGCTGCAGCCAAATTACCCTTGCCGTGAAGGTATGGCGCTCACGTGCGCTTGTTTTCGACAGCTTTGGGCCAACAATTCCCGAAAAATTGGATAATTTCTGTACAGGGAGTGGCTCAGAAAGTTCAAACATTCCTGATGAGATTACGGCCGGGCGGTTTCAGCACTGCGGCCGGCGGCTCAACAGCCCCCCCCCTCCCCCGCCGTCCGTGCGGGGAAGTGCGGTGGCTAAGCACGCCGACAAGTAGCCCTCTCTGACCATCGTCCGTGTGCATTACTGCGCTCAAACGGCGGCCGGCGCCGCGGCCGGCTCGGCCGAGCTTTGGCTGCCTTTGAGCCGACCGTTCCAGCGCGGCTAAGCCGGCCAATCGTCTCGGCGGCCGCCTGCCCGTGGCGCCAGGCGCGGCGAGCGGCCGGCCCGCTTCCGCGAAATTCACGCTAAAAGGAATCCGCGAAATTTACGTTAGCTGATAAGGTTTGACCAAGTGCGCGTTATCCGTGGCGCGGTGCTGAGCTCGCGCTCACGTGCCGTCCGTCAGTTCGCATCACCTCTGGGCGGTCAGTGGGCAGCACGCCTGTCGCCGGCGCTACAATCGCCATGCATGCCACTTAGCGAGACTGGCGCGCCGCCGAGGTGCCGACCGCGGACTGTCCGATCGGCGCAGATCAGAGTCAAACAGCATCGCGTGTCCAGCGGCCAGCCAGGGGGACCCTTTGAGCACGGAGAGCGGTCGGAGGTCTTCTGGCGCCACCGCCACCACAGCAGCCCCACTGCAGCGGAATCAGCCCCTCCGCGGCGCCGCGCCGCCATAGTCTGCTCTGATTACCGCCGGCTCACTCCGAGGCCAGAGCCGGCTGTATCCAGGGAGATCCGAGAAATAATGCGGCGCTTATATAGGAGACTCGGGAAAATATAGCTGGATTTTGTCTATATGTATTTACAATTATGCCTGATGGCATCTGGAGCGCGCTGAGTCGATCATTAGTTGCTGATCAGCTTTGGGTATCGGACTGAATAGTCATAATAAAACAATTTTTGTCCGATAGCCACGGAATAGTCAAGACCCATTGTGACGATTCCGCAATGTTTTAGAGTAAGTCACAATGCATCGCTATAGGAGCGAATGGCCATTCAACTGAAAAAGCGAAATAACAGCCCCTTACTTCATTGGCATTATATCTATTTGGGCGCTATGTGGAGCGTATAACATTGTGCAGCAATAGACGTTCACATATATTGAAACTAGGGGTAGAGACTTCCACTAGCGTCCAACTGGCGTCTAACTGAGCAGACGCCCAAGCTGACGTCTAATTTGGCGTCCAGCTAGACGCGTCTAAGACTTAAATACGTCTAACTAGACGCCAAATGGAAGCCTCCACTATATCACAAATTGAATGTTTATTCAATTGAGTGAAAATTGCCATCATATATGGGTAGATGGTAGATGACAAGCTTCCACAAAAGGTGCAACAACTGGAATCATGAAAATTACCAGAAGCACTCGTTCGGATGAATGCCAGCTTGTACATACATTTACATGGGTGCAAAAACATTCCTGGCCAAGCTTTGTGGCCTTTCTGTATATGCAGCATTGTAGGGGCAGGGGCTATGGTGGCAGTTGATCCTGTTATCGGCTCTCCGTTATTTCTAAGTCAACACTATGTTTCTCTGGACTAGTCTGCCCGCTGCGGTCCGTTATCGACTGTGAACTGACGTCAATGTGCACCTCTATCGGACAAGATCGCCCGTATAATTAGGTGTACGTAATGTAATACTGCACTTATTCGTCACCGGTCTTAGCGCCTCACCAAGTCGAGCTTATAGACTCATCCGTGTGCGCAGCGCGGCATCGTCAAACAATTTCGTGACCATGGCCTGAAGCCAAACAAATCCACTGCACACGGAACCGAAGAGAGCGAGTGCCATCTTTATCCTGGTGATACGTGATACAGCAAAACTTTAGGCGATACATGTGTCATGCTATTGATGAAGTTGTAAGCGCTCAGATGTGCTAAAAGTTGATGATGCATAAGCCTCATTCAACTTGTCCTCTCAACGAATCTTTATTGTTGATAATAGGCGCCAGGTAGATTTTGGGCATACAATTCACATCTTACAACAGCTGCTTGTAGTAGCTACTTGAATAACCCCGTCGCTTCCACGTTCCTTTACCATGCTGATGTCTCATGTCTATCACTCGAACCAAATATAATCGATATTTCGGTTTCTCGTAAAAAAATAGTCTTCCGGGACAGAAATTAGATACTCCAAAATCTTCTCGAAACAAGCTCAGCTGAATTCTTTGTGTACCGCTGCTCAGTCTCTTGAACTCTGAATGATGCTGGTTGTAGTGTTCCGTGCTATGCACTCGGCGTAGCAGCCGCGGTGTGGTGCGCCCCGCCAGACCCCACCCCACGTGACCACGTTTGCGTGACGTCATCCGCCCTGAGGCGGTGCGCCCGGTCACCGGGCGCGGCCGGCTGCGCCCGCGGCCAGTGAGCTGTGGGCGTGCCTGAGCGTCGAGTAGTGGGCGTGTGAGGGCCTGAGTCGAGCTGCAATATACAAGTTCAGCAAACATTACACTGGTGTAGGCATTTTTTCCTGACCGTCCGCGGAACCGACTTACAGTTTGACCTGATCAGCGTTGGATCGGTAGACCTGATCAGATGCACACTGCACAGTTATCTTGTAGATCTCGGTCGCGATCAATGACGTGCTCCGCTGGTTATGCTGTCGTCCCCTGGCCACCTGGTCGGATGGCTCATGTGGCGCATGCGGTGTGGATCAGGGTTGCAGGACGTCGCTGATGATGGGAAACACCTTTCAGACGAATTGGATTGCTCAGAGTCTAGCTGAATGGTGACAGGTGCGAGCTAGATCCCATCTTTTAAACCTGATATGATGTACAGTCTGTCTTAAAAGTACCGCGCAAAGTGAGGGTGGATCCATCAAGCCTGACCAAGGAAGGGCCTGCTATAATTTGAAAGTCACCGAACCAATTGACCTGAGGAATGAACGAGGATGTCAATTACTTCGGTGACTCAAATTTAGCAGCCCTTCCTCGGTCAGGCTTGATGGATCCACCCTCACTTTGCGCGGTACTTTTAAGACAGACTGTACATATGTAGACCGACTTTTCATAATTAAAATATTGGGTTTAGAGACTTATCACTTCATGTCCTCCCCATCGAGAATTGACCAGGCGTACCTATAAGTTTTGCAATTAGCCGAGCTAGTATCCATGTCATTTAGGCAGTTTTTACACTTTTGTCAATATATTTAATATCATACATGATCATACCAATCGTGCATCGAGCATCGGGCAATTGAGCACTACGATGACTGCCTGACATTATTTACAACATTATTGCGCTGAAAGCTCATAAGCCCTCTATTTTCTGCAACCTCTGTGCATCATTCTCCAGTATCACAGCCGACACAGCCGACACTTCTAAAGCCTTCGACAGTGTCGAGCACGGCCGCCTCCTGGAGAAGCTGGGCTGGTACGGCATTGAGGAGCGCTGGTTTCGTGCGTGGCTCAGTGGCAGGAGGGGCATTCCACGATAGAACGTACCACTTTTTTCCAATTTGACACCCTCATCTCTCGGAATTTGACGAGAATTGGTCTCAGGGGTAATCAGGGGCTCTGAATCCACCTGTAGCAATTCCAGGCTTATCAGATAAGTATTTTTTGAGTTATGGTGTATAACATTTTTAGGATCTTGCTTTGCAGCGCTAAGTTTGGCGGGCTGTAGCTCTAAGACGAATTATTCAAATGCCAAATGTTATATAATATTGAACTTGCAATTAAACAGAGATTAATATGTATTTTTGAAATTTCGAAAAATACGCTATTTTTGATATATGACATATCGAGTTTTCTTTCATTTGTATTTTTTGAACTTTGGGACCAAAATTTTTTGAATTTTTATTTCTTTAAAAAAATATTTGGCTCATTGGTAAGAAGTGTGCAAAAAATTAGGAAGGTGTTCTTTTTATAAATGTATTTATTTTACGTCACGATAACGGTTTCGAATAGTGTTTTTGGGAGGGGAGCTTACAAATGGCGTGGTAAAGCTGCCTAGTGACATGACGGGTTACTGAAATTTCAATTGGAGTCTGAGTCATCTGAAAAAAGTGAAAAGAGGGTTTATCCAACCCTCTTTCCTATAAGCGCGAGGGTGAAAAAGGCTGTTTGGTTCTGACATTGTTTTGGACGCCAATGACCATAGCTATCCGAGATGAAAGTTACAGGACGCATACATGGTGTCCTCCAGAGGTCTCACAACTTGTATATCTGGGAAGTTTTTAATGTAACATGAGGTCAGGTCGGTCACGTGACATCACTGTTATAAGTCAATGGGGAAATATAAAAACTGTTATTTTGGCGCCGAGAATGATCTAAAACTATCTCACGTACATGGTATCGTGATTTCATACACTCCTTGCAAAGTCCAATGCTTCACTTTTGCATTGTTAACCTTTCGTGACGTCATTTATGACGTCACTAGGGTCGTACGAGTTTTTCGTCAATAACTCCCGATCAAATGGAGCTAGAGAGTCGGGAAAGCCACCAATGGACTCGGGAAGACCTTCCGAATCGAATGATATGCCATATGATACTCTTTGCTCAGCTTCGTGACCTGAGGGGCTCTGACCTGACCTTGACCCGAGGTCAACTACTGAATTTGACCTCACCCTAGCAAAAAGTATACCATTCGATGCACCTGAGCTAGGCGAACACAATGATGCCAAAATCGTGGCTCTGCGGCCATTTTTTTGCGAAGTTATTTACTAAAAACCGAACCCGTAACTTCAGTCACTTGACCTGACCTCAGACGCTACCGGTTAACCTGAGACCTTAAAATCGGGTACCAATCGCTTCGACTTGTAACGGCACACACGCTCGTTTTTTTCCGCGAGGCTCTAGCTCCATTAGAAGCGAAACGGGGTGCTGGGGTCGTATCAACCCCTCCGAAACCCATTTTGTTTGCGGGAAAATGAGGAATTTATAGAAAGAACACCTTTCTAATTTTTTGCATGTCGATTTGCAATGACATGAAGTTTATTTTGAAAAAATAAAAATGCGAAAAATTTTGGTCCCAAAAGTCATCAGAGGCAAATGAAAAAAGATGAAGGTTTTTGCTCAACAATGAAAATTTTTCTTTGGAATTTTTAGATAGTAATATTAATTTTTGATTCATCGCAAGCTTAATGTTGTTTACTTTTTGTTGGTTGCTTAACCCGTTCTTGAGTTATAGGCCATCAAACTCACCGTTACAAACGGAGGTTAAAAAAATGTAATGCAATATAACTCAAAAAGTTTTAATCTGAGAAGTCTGATATTTTGCCAGGCGTCTTTGGGGCCTATGATTACCCCTAGGACCGATTTTCATTAAAATCTGAGAGATGAGGGTGACGGGGCTGGTACGATCTATCGTGGAATGCCCCAGGACCCAGTCTGTTCGGGGTGGCCCCAGTGTTGAGAGCGTGTCACACGGAGTGGTCCAGGGTTCGATCCTGGGCCCGGTCCTATTTTTGGTATTTACCAACGACTTGCCACAACATGTAAAGTCTGTCTTAAAAGTACCGCGCAAAGTGACAGTGGATCCATCAAGCCTGACTGAGGTAAGGCCTGCTATAATTTGAAAGTCACCGAACCAATTGACCTAGGGAATGGACGAGGATGTGAATTGCTTCGGTGACTCAAATTTAGTAGGCCCCTCCTCGGTCAAGCATGATGGATCCACCGTCACTTTGCGCGGTACTTTTAAGACAGACTGTACAGTCTGTCTTAAAAGTACCGCGCAAAGTGACGGTGGATCCATCAAGCCTGACCGAGAAAGGGCCTGTTTTAATTTAAAAGTCACCGACCATTTAACCTAGAGAATGGACAAGAATGTCAATTGCTTCGGTGACCCAAATTTAGCAAGCCCTTGCTCAGTCAGGCTCGATGGATCCACCGTCACTTTGCGCGGTACTTTTAAGACAGACTGTACCTGCTGAGAAAATCGTTATGTATGCGGACGACGCCCAGTTCCTCCACTCTGACTTACCGAACAACCTCTCTGACATGAAAATACGTTTGGAAACCAGCATGTCTGCTGCTCTAAAATGGTTTACCCAGAACAGATTAAAAATCAACCCCTCCAAAACTGAGATGATCCTGGTAAAATCGCAACGATTGAAAACCAAAACTGGCTTCCATATCCATTTTGGAAACTCTCAAATTTTCCCGGTACAGTCGGTGAGGGTGCTGGGCGTCGCCGTGGACGACGCCATGACATGGGACAAACACATATCATACATTTTGCGCCGGTGCTATAGTGTACTGATCGGTCTGTCAAGGATTCGACACCGCGTGCCGCGCGAGACCCGTAAGCTCCTGATTGAAGCGCTAGTCTTCCCGCTAATAACGTACTGCATGTCTGTATGGGGCGGTTGCACAGTCACACAGCTCAGGGGACTGCAGAAATGCATAAACTTCTGTGTCAGAATCGTAACGAACCTCAGGCGTTGCGACCGTGTGACAGCGTCCCGCAAGGAACTGGGATGGCCTGCTGTACAGGAGCTACTGCGTGAGCATGATCTGCATGTTATATTTAAACTGATGCATGACTCGCATGCCCCTGATTCGATCCGCAGCCGCATCGTCCACCGTACTGCGGTGTCGAGCCGCAGCACTAGGGCAACCAGTGACGGTCAGCTTCATGTCCCGCGCGTGCGAACTGAGCTTGCCCGGCGCTCATTCATCTGTCGCGCAACTCGTTCATGGAATGAGTTGCCTGCGCCTGTTCGAAGCTGCACCGGTCTGGCGGCGTTCCGTAAAAAGGTTAACCCTAGAACGCCTAGGGGGGGGGGTATCAACCCCCCCCCCCTGAGGTTTTTTCAAAGTGCACGCTAAACGGCTTGTCGTAGCGGGCTGAAATTTTCAATACCCTCTGGGGCAACCTTTGCGCATCTTTTGCCGAAAAAAAATTGATCGGGTCATGTCAGGTCACGGAGTTATGACGTCATAAGAGGTACAGCCTCCGGCCGACAGTTACCAAACGTGTGCGCCGAATCCCTAGGTTTTCTGCCGGTGATACCCACATTGTTTGATGAATCATGATGAAACTTCCCATGCATGTTGGGGCAAGCATTGGCTATCGTGTGGTGCAAGAAAATTGACCGGGCCAGGTCAGGTCACGGAGCTATGACGTCACAAGAGGAACAGCGTCCGGTACTATTTTTGAAAAGCGCCCGAACCACTATTTTGCTAATTCTTGTCACCTCAATGGGAATATGCAGCAATATTAGCTTCTATAGGGAGCAAATGGACCTCCCAAATCCAAAAATACAATCAGATTTCAAAAATTTAAATTTTGATTTTTCGAATTTCTGCCGCCGACTGTGACCTTGCCGACTTCCGGCGCTCCCAACGCGCCATTTTTAGAGCTAGGGAAACGAGATACATACCAAACGATAGAGAATTGATCAAGGAACACGATAGTGAAGGTTTCAAGTCGATATCTCCCACCGTTTTGCCGCAATCGCCGCGGAAAGTTGAAAAAGTTTGATTTTTTCGGAAAATTTGACCTTTGACCGGTCATAAGTAGGTCAAATGTTGACCTAGGACCAAAAAATATACCACCAATCGCGAGATCTCGTTGAGAGCAATCCGTTGGTTTTTTCCGCTAAGCTCTACGACCTTCCGTTTCGAAACGCCAGGGGGGGTCGTAACAACCCCCCCCCTGGTCGTTCGTGTTATGAGAAATGGCCTGGTCGTGCGAGGGTTAACCCGGCACCGCCTGGGCTATTTCCGTACCCACGACAGCCTGGGGGGGGGGGTCGGATCCGACCCCCCCCTGTTATCTCGAGAACCAATGGTCGTATCGAGCCCCGCGAGGCGGCGTTCGAAAGGTCTCTACGAGACCTTCCCAAAGCACTCTTAAGATTTTAAGATTGAGGTCAACTTTCGGGTCAAGGTCAGGTCAAAGGTCAAATTCAGGGGTTTTGCATGAATCGGCTTACGGACAGCGGAATCGATAGCTGCTGCTCGAAACTCACCAAAAATGACCTCAAAGGCCTAGTGAAGGTGCCATGTGCGTATAGGGGTCATACTAGGTACAGGTCAAGGTCAGGTCAGGTCACGAAAGGTCACGGTTTTCACTTTCTGCTACATGGGCGTGCGACACATGTTTTATGGCTTATTTTTCACGCCGAATCCGATGGTAATGGTTATATGTGACCCCAAGTCACTGTGCTGGTGATAAATGTGCATTGAAAGCATAAAAAATCGTTTATACTATACATAACTAAACGAGGGCTAAGAAAAAAAGGTCAATTTTTCAACTTTTTATTTTTGACATAAAAATGCACTTTTCTAGACGAGCTTTGTCCCAGGAATCTAGTGGTGCCATTTGTTTTCACATGCGATGTTCAGAAGTGCCTCTAATTCACGAAAACGCCTATGACGTCACCATGCCCTATGCATGTTGGAGCTATTTTTTACAATTTGGGGGTCAAAAATCAAGATAGAAAGTTGAAATTTGGGGCATCTAATGTTCTAATAGAGCTCTACAACATATATTCCGGTTTTTTGGAAATTCCAAAAATTTTGGATTTTATTAGCTGTTTTCCAAAAAATATAGTTTTTTTAATTTTTAGGGGTGAAAAACGCATTTTATGGAAAATCCGAGATAGCCATTTTAAAGAACTCGTTGAGCTGCGTCTTTTGATGTCCTTAATTTGCAAATTGCTTCAAACCCTGATTTTTGGCGATTTTTTGAACGTTTACCACTTTTTGACTAAAAACGCCATGTAGTTACGTCACTAAAATCGATATATCTCAAAAATTTTTGGAAATTTTTTCTTAAAAATTGCACAGGAGACGTCAAATTGATGGGGGAGAAGGTATGCGAAGTTTCAAGTAGATAGCGAAAGTGGTTCATGAGTTATTCAAGAAAAACGGAGGGGGGGGGGTCGGATCCGACCCCCCCCCCAGGCGGTCGCGGGTTAACCCGCGCACCGACGGGGGGGGGCGGATATCCGCCCCCCCCTGAGGTTTTTCGCGAATAGCGGGAAAACCGCGGCGCGTAGCGCCGCGAAATTTGGTATGACTATTCCCTTATCAATTTTACACATGGTGTGCAAGTTTGAACCTCCTACCTTTCAAGGTCAGGTCACCAGGTCACTTTGAATGACCCAACCTCAAGTCACTTTTTTGCAACTTTGTCACCGTGCCAGAGCTACAGTAGATGTCGGAGGCCTTTGAAAGTCGCAGGATGTTATTAGGTCATTAGTAGCTACAATTTGTATATCTCGGAATTTTGATATCGGTGACCTAAGGTCAGGTCAATTTCGCGACCTCCCCATTATAAGTCAATGGGGGAAAAATCAACTCCCTGTTTTTACCACTAAAACGGGTCGGAATGGCCCCATATACCATACATGACTTCATATACGATCAACCTTCAGTACCTTGAGGTCTGTTTTGCTGTTGGGCAGCTGTGAGGTCATGTGACGTCATCAAAGGTCACCAAAGGTTTTTGGCCAATAACTCCGTACAGGAACAAGATACAGACGCCTGGATGGTCTCATTGTGTTCAGCTCGTCAAGACGCATCGAATGATATACATGATGACCTCGAGGTCACGTGACCTGAGGTCAACCTTTGACCTTGACCTTTCGAGGTCAACATATATATCATTCGATGCGGATTGACGAGAGGATCACGATGATGCCCTTAGTTTGTTCCTATCTTGACTAATTCGAAAGTTATTTGAGAAAAACTCTCTCCATATTTAGCGCCGCCATTTTGACTTTTTCGACTCCTGTGACGTCATCTTTGACCTGACCTGAAAATGACCTTTGTAAAAATTGTAGATCTTGACCGTGCGTATCCGATGCCGTTTACCGCTTGTCGCTATCTTGCTTCGTTCTCGAGATCTCAGGGGGGGGGCGGTTATCCGCCCCCCCCCCCCGTCGGTACTAAGTTGGCGCAGACCCCCGTCGGTGCGCGGGTTAAGAAACGGCATGTTTAATCCGGCTGCGCTAGGTCAATGTGGTCAGTTAGTTTATCATGTGTGGTGTGTTTTAACCTCTATAGAATCTGTCCTGTATGTACAGGTATGAGTTTTGAACTACTGAATGTATGACGTGGTTTACTGAAAACCCAATTTCTTGGATGTAACCGAAATATATGAGTATGAGTATGAGTATGAGTATCCCTATAAGAGCCTGCTGGTCCACTATCAGTTCATCTAGCGGCTAAAACAGCGCCCCAATCCTCATTACGCCGCTCTCGACCCGCGGCCCGTCCGACATCTGGTTGGTTTTGATCGATGGGCTCTCACGGGGCGACACCGACTGCAATGGCCCGCTAACGCCGTGATCGATACCTGACAGATGCGTCCAGAAGCCGACACCGTCGTCTGATGCGCTTCTCCGGTCAGCGCCGGTTACTGGCGCCGCTATCTGATGGCGAGCAGCCTTTGCGAAACAAGTTAATCACTCGCTGATGCCGTCCGGTCGCAGCTGGCGAGCCGCCACGCTGCACGACTCACTGGGGACTCGACTTGACTCGAGTCGACATAACACTCGACTCGTCACGGACTTGACTCAATGCTCGATTGAGAACTCCGCTTGAGAAACGGCGTGCAAAACAAAGTGAGATTAGGGCTCGACTTCTACCGGGTTCGTTTCGAGTCGGTCGGAGTCGATTCCAGTAGATCGTACGCTTACCGCGTAGCTATTCTCGCCTCGGCTCCGCAGCCGCGCCGATGGGATTAGGTGCGCTGTCGCGCGACTCGGTCCGTCGTCAGCCGCTATCTCCAAATGGCCGCTGACGGGGGCAGTGAAGCCGCACACAGAGCGCCGATACCGTCGGAGCGCAGCCGAGCGACGCATCTGCGACGCCTGTTCGGCGCCCTCGCAGCAGCGGGAGCTGTCCAGACACGCGAGACTGGCAGACGAGATGATGGTTTCGAGATGTCACCTTTGATTTACAGAGGACTCACTCCGGCATCGTTTGGGGAGGAACGCGTGAGAGTTTTCCATTAGTGATGAACAGGACACTTGTTTAGAAAAATACGCTGATTCTCATGATGCAATATCCTACTTCTCATGCATTTGTGCATTATCACGCATTCAGTGCAGCACCTTTTTCATCATAATAGCGAGCATTTGTAGCCTTCAGAATTTGCACATTTGTTTGTGGTCGTGCGGGAGCTACGTGTAGCTGCTGGCTCGTCGTTGGTTTGCTATGAACTTCCCCGAAATCTGTCGGCGATTATTAATGATAGCGGGCGTGAGTCGATGACAGGCATCTGGCAGGCTGTGGGCCCATCTCTCGTTTCATAATGTGTGCATCAGTCTCACACTGTTAGTGTTTCAGCAGCTCCGCTCCTGTTGTCATCCATCTACGGCCACGGCGACCTCGCTGATCTGCCTGCGGTGGGTTCCTGAAAGTCCAGAAGGACGTTCGATGAGAGGGGATCCGCACCGGATTTCGGCACCGAACTTATTCCAGGCCGCACACGTGCTGTCAGCGCCCGGAAGCTAAGCCATTCTCCTCCAACCACAGATGATGCTGACCTGGTAAAAATGACCCGGGCCGGTGACGTTTGGCGTGCTGGCCCAACTTAGTTGCTGGGACATTCCAAACCACCCCCGACTTTTGTCACCGCGACCTCCAGATGGTTCAGACCTGGCCGGACCTATCACCGCGCTCCCCAACAGTGAGAGGCTGTCCCAACTTTTACCGCACGTGCATTCCTGATGGCCGGCTGGATGGGCAGTTCTTTTCTGCTGCAAACATGGACACTGGGCGAGATAATCGCGTTATTGACAGGCGCCCGGTTCTATTTGGTTTTGTTTGACACGTCTGTCGGGACCGATAGCCGGCCGTCAGCGCCAAGGCTGTGGGACGGACACCCGCCTCCTGTTCGACTGGTCCCAGTGTATTTTTACCAACGACGCCTCTTACAATGGTGCCCTGTAACGCGAGACAGGCATAGCTCACGCGCAGACCCACAGTTTAGGGGGTGAGCTCACGGCTCATCGGTTGTTGTGTCTAACTTTCGGCTGACTGGATGCATTGTGGCGAGGGTTATTTGTGGATTCGGGGATAAAACGTAGCCGGATGCTGTGATCTTCTTTATCGTTGGCTTCTGCGGAACGATGAGTGAATGCTCCTACTGAAGATGACGTATACACTTACGTACGCGTCGCGGGAAATATCCCAGCTAGATTATAACGTAGCCAAGTTTGTGTTGTGACGTAAAAGCATAAACTCAGTTATAACCATAACTGTATACGAACTTAAAAATTCCTAATGAACGTCAATGCATTGAACCGCACTATCATCGAGTTTTGTACAACATGACCGCAGCTAGTTTTTGTACACTCTTTCAAGTTCCATTTTCTCGTAATTTTCCATTCTTTTCTTGGTGTGACGTGAGACGAAACCCAACATTGACGTCAGCAATATCCCCTCTATCAGCCAGGTGTCTGATATATCGCACAAATCCTGATGTTACCCGCGTCCGTGAGATAGGCAGCCTTTCTTCACGTGGCTCCTCAAGTGCGACATCTCCGCCACCGTCACATGGAACTCCACATACGCATGCAGGCCACGTGGCTGCGCCCACACCTGCAGTCGGTGACGCTAAAACACATCGTCTGTAGCACGTCCTGTGTCATCAGCGGCGTCGCAGCGATCGCCGGCGATATTTCTGTCCGATACGGGCGGCTCGTGGTGGTCGATCGGCGGCCGACGGCCTGCCTGATGGAGTCGTGAACGGCCGCGGCGCGGGACGAGGGCGACTCGTCGCCGGGGCGACGAGTGACACCGCAGTCGGAGCCTGCTGTCATGTCCGACAGCGGTCGGTGACAGGTGGCTGACCGGGGACAGCGTCCACGAGATGACACTGAGTGCCTGTCCGCTCCGCGGCCAAAGTGCTCAATCTGAACAGCGCCTAAAAATGCTCGAGGTTTGATTTGGCGTTTTAGGCTGTTTTATTTCAGTGGCTACCTGTCAACGGGCCAGAGTTGTGAGGTTGCGATAGTTACGGACATTTTTGTAACTCTTCAAACAAATCATCGTCATGTAAAATGACACATGTCTCGATGTCTGGCACTTTTCAACGCATCGCAGTAACCCACGGGCCACATATTTGTGATAATGTAACAGTAACAGTAAAGGGAACAGTAGGCTGGATCTCAGTCACAACAAGTACGAAACTGCTGATAGGATCTTTGATTTTATAGATTCCGCGCACAATGCTTGCGGCTGACCAATCATCCTTATTATCTGAATCACGTTCATTAATCAATTTCATTTTCTTATTTTATATGCTATGCCTACGTATGTAACCCCACGCCCCGTAGGGGGGGGGGGCGAAACGGCCCCTCCCTGTCCTTTTCCGTCGATATCTCCTAAACGGCTAAAGATATCGCCACCAAACTTTCAGGACCTTTCCGGGCATCAATTTTACACATTGTGACCGAAAATTTTCCAGAGGCTATGATAGGTTGGCCACAAATGACGTCAGAATGACGTCATGTTTTGCCATTTTCGACCGAAAAAAGACCTTCGCGAGAAGAGCATTCAGGCCTACAGCTTTGAAGATACAGAAAAATGATCGAGACATAAAAGGTGTAGAATTAATGGGGCTACAAAACTGCTATCTCAGATTTTTGAAATTTTAGAGTTTTGACCCCCAAAAATGAAAAATGCGATTTTTTCGGATATATTAGCCAAAAAATCCAAAACGTTTTTGAGTTTCAAAAAAACGGTATATATGTGATAGTACCTACCGTCTTCTATCTACATATCAAATTTCAGATCGATATCTCGCTTTTTGGCTAAGTTATAGCGAAAAAACTGTTAAAAAATGATGACGTCAAATTTTCAAACTCAATTTTTGGCAATTCTAGACCACGTAGGACAAAACAAATACCACCATTGGACTCCCCGTGACGAGCTGCGTCGAATGGATACCCATTTTATGCCAAAATATCAACTTTGAAATTTGACCTAATTTGACCTGACCTTGACCTGACCTTCACCAAAACGTGACCTAAGCTGACCCCAAGGGCTGCCTGACCCACATAATCGCATTTTTCATGTAAAATGGACCATAAAACATGTATCGCACGACACTTTCATATTGTGACCCCCAGGTGACCCCCAGTGACCTGACCTCTGTGATCTGACCTGGTATCAGTGACCTCAGATAGCGAAGTATGTGTTTAACGAACAATGTACCATCGATGGTTTTCAATAACTTACCAATTTACTCGATTTCACAACACATTTCTTGAAATGCCTGTGAACGGTGAAAATCTGACCTTTGACCTGACCTGTGACGTCATCGGTTTGATCTAGGTCAATGAAATTTGGTCACAAGGTAGTTCCTCGGTGGGGCTATCGAACGCCGTTTGAATTTTGAAAATCGGCCGGTAAATTTCCGAGATCTTAGGGGGGCCGAAACGCCCCCCCCCCCTACGGGTAGTAGGGTCCGCCGGTAGCCCTACGGGGCGCGGGTTAAATATTACCACGAAAATCATCAATCAAAAATATGTGCATGGATATTAGGTATCTTGCAAACCATGTATTGATAATTTGTACGATTCCTGTAAGAAGGACACGTGTTTTATCCGCGCCATTTTATAGAAGAGACTTGTCGAAAGGCGTCGAAAAAAAACTAAAATTTGACCTCATTTCAAGGTCAAGACCTGACTAGAGAGTCATGCTGCATATCAGCCGATCCGTATATTTGAGCAGATTAGGCATTTTTGCAACTTAGGAACAGATTGATAATAGCCGTTGTCACGTTGCCATCTGGTACACATTTGGTGCACATCTGGTACAGATTAGGTGCAGATTTGGTCAAATCAGGTTCAGTGTGTCTCTTAGCAGCTATCAGGTAGGGTTGCACTAATTGCTTTTATGCCTGCTTTGTCATATTATCAGAGAGCATCATCGGTAAAAACACTGAAATAAATTCATAAAATGAAGATATTTGCTGTAAAAGAAATAAGGTGCAGATTTGGTCAAATCAGGTGCGTTCGCCGGATAGCCCGTCGTGAAAACGGCTAATAAAACTTGCGCCCCTCTTCACTTCTTAGAGGATCGCAATTCGCAACATATAAATGCATTTCCACAGTAGATCCAAAGACATAGAAAGATAATCCATAACTTTATAGAAAGATAATTTATCACTAATCGTAAGTATACCTACCTAAGTTAATACTTGGTGCCGTTACAGCACTGAATGCGTAAAAATTTGAAGCCTTTGAAGTTCCTGGGACACGCACTCAAAAACACATAGATGTACCGATGGAAGTTGAAGTTCAGCTCATTACGATTTTTGCCTTTGGTCATAAGATCCCGAATATATTTTTGCTTCGAGGAAATGCCTTACCTACTGATGAAATTTTCTTTGATATTCCGAAATGTTTTACAGATCGAAACACGATTGCAATGCTGCATGTGTGTCATCTTTCCAGCAAGCAGAGGTTACCAGTGTCGATAAGAGGCTTACACTTTTCAGGTAATAAAGTTGCGCTCACATCTAACGCAACACGACAGTTTGAGACCACATTCCATTCCAGTACATTCCGCTGTGCTGACTGGGCGGGAATCGGGCGGCTATGCGGATGACTGCTGCTAAAGAGACAAGTTCCTGCTCCGTCGACATCGCCCCAAACGTCATTGTCAGTGCAGGCAAGGTCGCCGGGCTAGAGCCCAACGCACTGGGGTGGCGCCTGCGGCCGATATGGTAGCCTTTGATGCAGTGCTGCCACCTGAGCTGGGGCTGCCACCCGCTGCCGCCCCCTGCAGACTAGCAGCTACCTCGTAGCTCATTTATATACATGCAGGTAAGCAGGTAAGCGAACAACTGCAGGTGTTCACCAGCGCATATAGGCATCCAACACCTACACAATACATCACTACACTACATTGCTGTGTGATGTACTCGTAGTCGTATCATGTCATTGGATGCATCGTAAAATAGCAAATTCTAATGACCTCTTATATTGCATATTTTCGAAAGCGCAGCAGGTATATGCTGTCATTTGCGTGTAGGCAAGCGGCATTAAATACCGGCCTTTAAATACCTGTCCTACCTACCTACATTTATATCGTCTCGAACAATTGCGGCCGGAGACTTTTGAAGTGCAATCGCTAACGAATTATGTTTGCTTCATAAGAAGCTTCGCGGTTTTATTCGCTGACTTAGATAATGCAACAAATTACCATACTACTCCAAAACAATGCCTTCAAGGCCTCAGTTTAATCAGGGATAACATAAAACTGACCTCGGCAAATGATAGACAGTTGGGATTCTCACACTAAACGGCAACTGCTAGAATTGGTATCATGCGGTATGGCCTTGAGGGGCATCCGATAACATCGCGCTTAATTATTGGTGAGTGGCAGTTTAGGGTTGGAATACCTTGATTCTTGAGCAAAAGCCCATCGGATGGTGTACATTTGTTCGAAACATTTCAAGATTGACCATGAAATAAAGTGACCTAAGGTGACATTAGATGACATTTACCCACTGAGTCACATAAGATATAATTATTTATTTGAGCTATTCATCCAGTATTCCATATTCATTTATTTGAGTTATTTGAGCTTCTCATCTCGAATCTTACATTTATTCTGCTTAAAGGTAGACTGCCACCTTTTTTTTTCACAAAACGGTTTTCACTAGAGCTGAGCCACCTATGTCCCAGACTGAAGTCGGTTTTCCGAAATTCGAACCCGTTTGCGAGAAATCGGAGACGAAAGTTCAGTTTGATGCCATTTTTTTAGTCCAAGAAAACCGACATCTCTACTGTTTATCGATAACTTTGAAACATGAATTTTCTTATCTTTTGGTAAATATATGTCAAAACTTTGATTGTTTCGAGATCAGAGAAGAATTTTGGAGTGTCAAAATAAAAGTTAAACTTATATATTCAGTAGTTTATTTTTTTCCAAAAAAGTGTGGGAAATGGGGTTTAACATGGGCCAGACCCATTCCAAATGAGCCATGATTTTTTAAATGTTTTACGAACTTAAATGCAAAATAAATTAAACATGGCCAATTTCTTATGAAATCATATATTAGTAAATCATAAAATACCTTACTTTTTCAAATAAAATGTAATAATCTTATGACCTTGAAGTCTAGTGATGTGTAAACATTGCCGCTAGACATTAACCGATTGATAATTGTATGATAATCGACAATTTTTTCGCGATTCACGTGATGATACTTTGTCAGGTGAATTCTAAAATCTTGTTTTGTCCAGGGAATAAATCATAGGCCGATCTGAGAAAACTTTTTGAAGGTGGCAGTCTTCCTTTAAACAATTATCATGTGGCTCAGAAAATAATAATGTCGAGATAAACTCTTGCCTGACCAGGTCCTTTTATCAAAACGAGACAAATATTTAAACTATCCCGCAATTAATTCCGGGAAAAGTTATCCTGATGAAATCTCATCCAGATCACAAAAAGACGACAATAAACACAATAAACAATTGACATGACCGGACATAGGATCCATAATTTGGTGGATATGTCCCTGAGGAGAAAATCCTTTGATGTTTTCCATGCTCATAGAAATTAGAATAAACTCAAATGAAATCTGATGGCCAATAGTTGCAAACCAAAATGATAATTAAAATCTAAATCTTTTTGTTATCTTTTTGGTTTGAACTATTGGCCATCAGATTTTATAAATATGTCTAACAATTTCGAACAAACTCAAATGAAAATGGACCCTATCCATCTACGCACTCTATCTGGTGTTCGGTTTTGCTCTGTCATCCTACCTACATCTAATGTTTTAACTGCTGTGAGCACTACTGCGATGAGGTATGCACCAGCATACAACATGAACTGTAAAAATCTTTAGCCGATAAGGGATGGTAATTAAAATCTAAATCTTTTTGTTATCTTTTTGGTTTGCAACTATTGGCCATCAGATTTTATAAATATGTCTAACAATTTCGAACAAACTCAAATGAAAATGGACCCTGGGGCATTCCACGATAGATCGTACCACTTTTTTCCAATTTGACACCCTCATCTCTCGGAATTTGACGAGAATTGGTCTCAGGGGTAATCAGGGGCTCTGAATCCACCTGCAACAATTTCAGGCTTATCAGATAAGTATTATTTGAGTTATGGTGTATAACATTTTTTGGATCTTGCTTTGGAGCGCTAAGTTTGGCGGGCTGTAACTCTAAGACGGATTATTCAAATGCCAAATGTTATATAACATTGAACTTGCAATGAAACAGAGATTAATATGTATTTTTGAAATTTCGAAAAATACGCTATTTTTGATATATGACATATCGAGTTTTCTTTCATTTGTATTTTTTGGACTTTGGGACCAAATTTTTTTGAATTTTTATTTCTTTAAAAAAATATTTGGCTCATTGTTAAGAAGTATGCGAAAAATTAGGAAGGTGTTCTTTCTATAAATGTATTTATTTTACGTCACGATAACGGTTTCGAATAGTGATTTCGGGAGGGGAGCTTACAAATGGCGTGGTAAAGCTGCCTAGTGACATCACGGGTTACTGAAATTTCAATTCAAGTCTGAGTCATCTGAAAAAAGTGAAAAGAGGGTTCATTCAACCCTCTTTCTAATAAGCGCGAGGGTGAAAAAGGCTGTTTGGTTCTGACATTGTTTTGGACGCCAATGACCATAGCTGTCCGAGATGAAAGTTACAGGACGCATACATGCTGTCCTCCAGAGGTCCCACAACTTGTATATCTTGGAATTTTTCAAGGTTACATGAGGTCAGGTCGGTCACGTGACATCACTGTTATAAATCAATGGGGAAATATAAAAACTGTTATTTTGGCGCCGAGAATGATCTAAAACTATCCCACGTACATGGTATCGTGATTTCATGCACTCCTTGCAAAGTCCAATGCTTTACTTTTGCATTGTTAACCTTGCGTGACTTCATTTATTAAGTCACTAGGGTCGTACGAGTTTTTCGTCAATAACTCCCGATCAAATAGAGCTAGAGAGTCGGGAAAGCCACCAATGGACTCGGGAAGACCTTCCGAATCGAATGATATGCCATATGATACCCTTTGCCCAGCTTCGTGACCTGAGGGGCTCTGACCTGACCTTGACCCGAGGTCAACTACTTAAGTTGACCTCACCCTAGCAAAAAGTATACCATTCGATGCACCTGAGCTAGGCGAACACAATGATGCCAAAATCGCGGCTCTGCGGCCATTTTTTGCGAAGTTATTTACTAAAAACCGAACCCGTAACTTAAGTCACGTGACCTGACCTCAGACGCTACCGGTTAACCTGAGACCTTAAAATCGGGTACCAATCGCTGCGACTTGTAACGGCACACACGCCCGTTTTTTCCGCGAGGCTCTAGCTCTATAAGAAGCGAAACGGCGTGCTGGGGTCGTATCAACCCCTCCGAAACCCATTTTGTTTGCGGGAAAATGAGGAACTTATAGAAAGAACACCTTTCTAATTTTTTGCATGTCGATTTGCAATGACATGAAGATTATTTTGAAAAAATAAAAATGTGAAAAATTTTGGTCCCAAAAGTCATTAGAGGCAAATGAAAAAAGATTAAGGTTTTTGCTCAACAATGAAATTTTTTCTTTGGAATTTTTAAATAGTAATATTAATTTTTGATTCATCGCAAGCTTAGTGTTGTTTACTTTTTGTTGGTTGCTTAACCCGTTCTTGAGTTATAGGCCATCAAACTCACCGTTACTTACCGAAGTTAAAAAAAAAATGTAATGCAATATAACTCAAAAAGTTTTGATCTGAGGAGTCTGATATTTTGCCAGGCGTCTTTGGGGCCTATGATTACCCCTAGGACCGATTTTCATTAAAATCTGAGAGATGAGGGTGACGGGCCTGGTACGATCTATCGTGGAATGCCATCTACGCACTCTATCTGGTGTTCGGTTTTGCTCTGTCATCCTACCTACATCTAATGTTTTATTTGCTGTGAGCACTACTGCGATGAGGTATGCACCAGCATACAACATGAACTGTAAAAATCTTTAGCCGTGCTTAAATGACACAACCAATTATGTATGTTTCCTAAATTCATGGGATCTGCATTCTAAGCGTTTCTGTCACCACCGTTAGATTGCAGTCAGCGGCTTAAATCGCTTGTCGGCCTTACAGGGAAATGGGCTGGGCGTCTCCAGCACACAGCGCACGTAATCCACTCGTCCAAGCATTGCTAGATCAGGCTACTCAGTAAAAATGGCCCGCTCTACAACTGCTCAGACAGGTCCATATATGTCAGACATTTAGCGAGCTCCGAACTCTTCCTGGATCGGCTGGGTGCGACTCGACACAGAAACAGCCTGCGTCAACGGGTCACACATATCTCGGCGTCTTTCTAGAACGAGCCGATGGGCTCAGTGCCTTAGCCGTGTCACTGTGTGTTTGTGTGACGTCATGAGATCGTTCTGTATATCTGTGACATCACAGGATCGCTCAGTTTCTGTGCCATCACTCTAAGATGCGCGGTCGTATTGCATGACCCGGGGCTTGGGCGTCTTAGGCGACCAAGGCTACATTCTTCGTGAATGTTAGAATGTGCGATTAGAGTCGATAAGGGCTGGCTCACGCAACTGCAGCCGACTGGGGCCGGGCGATACGGGAGATGAGAACTTCTTTCAGGCGGTCATGAATCTCATATTTTTAACTGACTGAAAGTTTGCCAATAAATTGATGACGAGGATCAGGCATTGTATCGTGGTGGCGTTGCTCGCTGTTGCTGTTTTTTGGGGGCGAGAGGGGTGGTTTACAGCGTTTCTAGCCGGGCGCAGACTTGCAGCTAGCTCGATGTGAGGGTTCTGCGACACCTGAGCGAGCGTCATTTCAGCGAACGACATTTGAGCGAAGCCTTTTCAGCGATTATCAATTTAAGCGATTGACTTTTTCAGCGATTGTCAGGTCGGCGAATTCAATCACAGCGATTATCAACTTAAGCGAGGACCAGAATCAGCGAAACCAGATTGAGCGAATATATGGAGGTCAATGGGGGACCAATTGAGCGAACACAGTTACAGCGAAACCGAACGCGACGGAAGTCAATCATTTGCTACTTTTCGGGAATTCTTGCCCTTGGAATACCCGCTTGGTATGTGTCATGCTTCAAGCTGCGCGCGGCAAATTAAGAATTTGCTTTTAAGCTTGGAAACCACAAAAATATCTGGCCTCATTCTGCAACCTTGATCTGGAAATGTGGAACATGAGATATAGGACGATGGAAGGAATACCAAGGACCGATAATAAACTTGAGGGATGGCACAGGGGGATCCAGTCTATGTTTCAGGGACCTCACCCAAATATCTGGAAATTCGTACGTTGCTTGGGGCAAGAACAAACTTTACAACATGGTGGACTGATCCAAATTCAAGCGGGGGAATTTCGCGAAAAACAGCACAAGCAATATGAATCTCTGAACAAACGCTTGGTCATCAGTATTGGCAAACAGCAGGGGGGGGGGGGGGTGAAATCGAACCGCTGGAATTTTTGAGAAATGCGGCATTAAATTTGGAGCTTAATGTCTGAACTTTGAACGTGACATCCGCCATCCAGTTCCGGATAACCATGAAAAGTTACGGAAACATTCGTTGTACGTACGCTCGCAAAAGAAAAAAAGAAAAAGAAAAATACACCGTTACGGGACGATGAAGTGTTTCGCTGAAATGACAGTCGCTCAAACTGTAGTCGACGAAAAAGATGTCGCTGAAACATAGCTTTCGCTTAAATTGATAATCGCTATATTTGATAATCGCTCAATTTGATATTCGCTAAGTCGCCAGTCGCTGAAAATGGTTCGCTCAAATGACGTTCGCTCAAATGACACTCGCTAAAGTCGCTCGCACCGCGATGTGAGCTGTTTGCTATTGACCGAGTCAGCCTATCGGCACTCAAACTACCTGTCAAACACTGCTTTACAACACAGAGATCGGTGTGAGAAACATATAACCCATGTCCGGGCTCCATTCATGACTGCGAGCCAGCGCTTGCAGGAGCTGCAACGTCTCGGCGAGCGAGCGCCTCCACATCACATGCCAGCGCTATCTTGAATTAATATCGGGTTCACACCGTCCGAGTTAAATGGTGGTGTTGCGGGTTGTAACGGGCGCCATTGATCTGTGTCGTCTGCCGCTGACAGGCGGGACTGTCTCCGATTGGCTGGTGTGGGGTGTCAGACGGTGCCAGTCCCGACTCCATTGGCCGAGAGGCGCTGTCCGGACGACACCTAACTAGCTCCGGCGGAACGGTGTCCAGTATTTCAGCTCGGATGGCAGCGCAGATTTGCAGTCTGACACGCCGTGGTGTACGGACAGCTCGATCGGGCGATTTATAATAAAGTGCCATAAAGGGGATGTCAATAGGAGATGACACTGCCATCAACATGTCGACAGAGCATCGCCACTTGTCGACAGACGGAAACGGATGCGGATTTGTATCTGATGCTGGTGACAAACTGAACCTCTCGGGCGTGGGAGGCGCCTGTCAGGTTCTTGAGGAGATGTGGCATTGATTGGGAGGGCTGCAGCGGTAGCAATATGACATTGTATCTAGGGTCAGACTCGGCTCCTTGGCTCCTTGGCGCCTTGGCCACGTCGCGACTAGCGACAAGTGGTTGGATAACTCGTCAAAATATCGAACATGTTTCGACATTTTTAGGTCCAGTTACGTCGAATCCTCAGATATCATAGAAAGCTTAGCTTCCGTTTGTAATTAGCCCTTCTAAAGTCGGCCAACGCACCCCTTTTCGTGTGAATATGATACCTCGGTTGGACAGGTATAATTTGGTTTTCGCGCAGGTTGTTCGACGGTGCTGGTTCAATACCAGCGACCTGCGGTTGGTGGGAACGCCTGTGGGGTCTGGGAAGGTGGGATCGGGGAGGGGAGGGGTGGGACAGAATGGTCAACACCAGACTCAGTTGGCCGGCGCTCGTGGCAATGGTGGGTGCCTCGTTTGTGCGCTCGCAAAAGGCTCGGCAGTTGTCGCCCATCTAGGGCTTTGGTCACAGCAGCACTTTGGTTTGAGATTCTATAATTGTAATGTTCGTGGAATTATTGACCTTTTGAACATTTGCATGGCCATTTTCAATGGCGAGCCAGAATAAAATATAATTTACCTATTCATCTTGAAGACTGGTAAGTTGGGAAATACCTCATAGGACGCTTTTTGTAATATTTCACTTTCCTGGAGATTTTACGGATGAAATTCAAGGTGTTCATATTTAGGATCTTCAGGTTAGGTATATTAACATTATATCAATATTTAACATTAAGTATATTCCATATATTCGTATAAAAAAACTACCAGTGTCGTCTCGGGCTGTCCAGACAGCGACCCGACCGCGGCGCCAGGGGTCATGCTGAGGTCACCTCGTCTTCTGGCCGGCGTCGCTCTGGTTTCTCTTCTTCTGCTGACCCTCAACGTTGTCTGGCTCACTGTTGACCGCGATGTCACAGGTAATGAATGTCCAGGACAGCTGACCTTTTCTGCACGTGTGCATGTGTAACGTACGTACTAATAACACAGACGGATGGACAGAAACAAACAGATGCCAGGGACCTGTAATCTTAGTGTGTCTGTGTGCAGAGCAAGGCGTTGCAAAACACTATCTGTTTTACAGTTATATTACTTTGATTAATTTCATTTTTATTTCATGGTGCAAAACCTGGATTGCCGAATTCACTTAGTCTGGTTAAGATAATGCTTGCACCACCCTATTCCTTCCATCAAATAGCATTGCCAGAACATGTTCTCAGTGTACCTTTGCTTAATCGTGCGGAATTAATTCATTTTTGACAGAAAATTTATCCGTACTCATTTCTGTTCTAATTAGCGTAATACGAGTACTACACAAAAGTTGATTTTTTAGTAATCAATAATCATATGCCTATTATCCTACATCTTTAGTGGACAAATTTACACTTACGTCGAGCAAAATAATTTTTTTTTTGGCAGTTTATGACCTAACAGTTGCGTCTGACAGGAAATCAACTTCTTCCTTAGCACTACCACAATCGGCAACCCTAACTGACCCGCCGTGTCGGGTGCAACTGACTGTGCAGTGTCCAGTCGGACCCCAAACTGGAGTACCGTGTGGACGAGGCTGCGCTCTGTAGCTGAGGTCAGATCCAGCAGGGAAGGTGCCGAGCCGTGTCGACCACCGGACCGGACACCGATTGTTGAAACGACGGCGACAGCAGCCGCAGTAAAGACGGCGGTGACGAAAGGGACGGCCCTACTGCGTGTGCCGGAAAATACACTACTGGTGGGCCTGCCCCGCGCTGCCACCGGCTTCCTCACCATTGGAATTGCCTCGGTTAGAGGGCTGGCGGGGAAGCTAGGGGGCATAAAGGGTGGTTGAGCATCAAAACAATAGTCACACAGAGAACTGGGTGTGTACTGATATAGGTCATCGTTTGAACCAATTGTTGCTTGCGGAAGCAAGTGTAACTGGGGGGCGTTGGTCTTACGTAGAAGAAGCATATTTGATGAATAATTACGAAATGACGTTTATCATTCGTTCACATTTTCCAACTAATTCACCTGAAACATTTGCATTGACAGCCTTTGAGGTGTTTTTTTCTAATCTAATATGGTCTCTTTGCACTATTCCTGTGGCAGGTGTTTCGCAAGGAGCACTACCTGAGCCGAACTCTCCGCTCGCTGATTGACAGCTCGACAGCGGTTGAGAGAGCCAACGTCACAGTGGTGGTCCTGCTGGCCGACACCAATGACACACTCAGGTGGGAAAATAACAATTGAACTGGTAAATGACGGAAAAGAAACATGGGATCAAAATAAAGCAGTACTTAGGTTAGGGGCTAAGGCCGCGAGGATACCTAATTCAGTTGATAAAGAATCATATGAACTGTGAGCCTACAGTTCAGCAATCATTTCAGCGAAAAGTTGAAGTTCAAACATCACGGCCCCTCGCAGAGCCATGCAGAATCGTGTTTCTTTTTATACCATGCCTATTGACTATTCGCTGCTCAGGTCCTTCCGGCTGAACCATCTGTCCAGCCAGTTTCACGGCGAGGTCGCTGATGGGTTCATCCAGTTCATCCAGCCTCCACCTGATCTGTATCCCGACCTCAACTTCACGAGTGGTCGACGGCGCACCTTCAACGACAAGCCGGAGCGGGTGGCGTGGAGAACCAAACAGGCACGGGGCAGCTGCACTCTCGGCTGCGGGTCGTGGGGTGGAACGGAACCTTCCTAGCCACTTTAATGCTGCACGTGCTTAAACACCGTTTTCTTATAGGACTCAGGAGTTTTCTTTCAGTAAATATTAATGTTATTGGTACCTTCAGTCATTTCGCTTTTCTGTCTACTGCGACCTTCTAGTAGTCTCTCTCGAAGCAATAAATTGCGTTATTACTTGTTGGCCTACTTCGTGCGCTGAAACAAAATATCACCAATTTGTTGCTGTTTCCAGGTGATCGACTTTTCATTTCTATTCTCGTATTGTTGCAAGCTATCAGAGTACTACATGATTCTTGAAGACGACATCCTTTCTACAAGCCGATATATCACCGCCATCCGGGAATTTATTCAAATGCACAAGTACCGTATCAGTGAAATAACAATTCTACCTATATTTGCATTTAAATAAACACATTTTTAATCTTTTACCTGCCTCCTATAAGCACTTTAAGCACTTACTCAACATCCAAGGTTTCCTGTTTTGAATGCAATTCAGTGACGATAAAAATGATACACATGTTAATGGAAGCATTGACGCTTTATATTTTGTGATCAATCAAGCTCGATCCGGTACCGCTCAGTTGAAGTCTATGGTTTCACCAATTTCTCACGACAGGCACCATGACTGGGTGGGTCTCAAGTTCACTCAGTATATGATAATCGGCGACCTGGTTCGGTCGTCCAGTCTTCCACGACTTGTCCAGCTGATGACCATGTTTAGAGAGGTGAGGAGATCAGATTTTACTGTCCACTGAGGTCAGAGCAGTAGCGGGCCAGGGATGACCGTGAAAGGCATTCGGAGCCAAGAGGTGATGTCATTATTGCCTGTCGAGAAAAGACCGGCACAAGCGTTCTTACATTTTTCCCACTTATATTTTTTTTACCGAATCTGAACAAAAGATTTTGTAGCGTGGTGCGAATGTGCATTGTGCAATGAGAAATGCCGTTTTTACTCAACGATGTGTCTCTCCATTTCTCAGGAGCAGCCAGTCGATTTTATCATGTCCCACTTTATCTCGATGATGGTGAACGCACCGGGCCTTCCCACACGCCGGGTGCCCTCGCTGTTCAACCACATCGGACGCCGCTCGACGCTGGCCAACAAGACCCAAAAGGTGGTCGACTACCACACCAACCAGGTGACCAGGCGGTTCGAGCACGACAACCCGCCGGCGGAGGTGGTGACCAACATGCGGGTGGTGACCGGCCACCTGGCTCCGTACGCCTACAGCGTCGCTCCGGGTCTGTTCATCGGGCAGCCCAAGCGCGGCTCGGTGGGGACCCTAGACGTGGCGCTGACCCGTCGCCGGCGGCTGCGGCGGGTTGCCGTGGTGACCGGTCAGAAGCAGCAGTACCGGCTGAAGCGCGGCCGACTGCTGGCGGCCACTGACCTGGTGCGGGTCACCGGCACCTCGGCAGAGTGTACCGACTGGAGCCTGCTCGCAGAGTTCGACCCGAGTGGAGTGGTGGATGTGAAGGCGGTGGATACACTGGTGCCCGGCGGAGTGCAGTGTGTCAGAGTGGAGGTGGACAGGACATACGGCGGTATAGTGGCCATCACGGAGATAGCGCTGTTCGAGGAGAGCTGAGAAAGGAGAGCTGAAAGAGGAGGGCGAAAATACTGAAGGATGGACTTGATGTGGGGAAATGTGCTGTTACTACTGGTTGAAAGAGATTTTGGATTTTTGCAATGGCGGATGCAAATATTTAAGAAAATGAAGAGAAGTTTACCGCTTTTATGATATATGCTTTTAGACAAAATTTATTTATCACAATTAATTAGTGACGGTATGCAAGGAACTCTGTTTAGCATTGAGATAGCTCGACTCAAGTCCACTGGACTCAATAGGAGACACATGCATCTACTTTCACGGGGCCATGCCCGTGCGACACAGCTCATGGTGTATCTCTCGTCCAGGGTCCAGGTGGATGGGAAATGGGTAAGCCACTTTCCCACTCGCTATTGACCGACCCACACTGACTCCAATCACATGTCATTAGTTGCCATTGACACCAACACTAGCACATACACAGCTGGCCACCAATATGTATGTCCCTGAAGGCATCCATGGAATGCATCAACCCGTATTGAATGGGGACCAATGACCAGGCTCTATGCCAATTATGCATCTATGAACTGTAAGGTATTGGTATAAAATGGGTTAAAGTGAATACTATTCTCAGTTAGCCATGCAATCACATTCTACAGTTAACCGCAGTTCAACACTAAATAGATGCTCATCTTCCAACTTGTATCATGCAGCTAGCTTTCGAACGGTTGGCCTTATTGAGAGGGAACACTGCAAAGAAGAGCTCAAAACAAGGTTAAACTATGCACTATTTATGCCTTTATGCCTTTACACGAATTTTTTGTCAAGGCTACAGGTCAACCCGAGGTCACGGGCAAAGCCATACTGGCGGGACACATCGGTAACACCTTGAACCAGTTTCCAGGGGGGTCACCGTCTGCGAGGGGTGCAGGCTGCACGTGCTGGGGTCGGAAAACCGTTTTGACGTGAGGTCCTCTGGCTCAAAGAAATTTTAAGCTATCAACCTCAAAATCGGTTCAATGGTAGTCCCAGGCAAGGCCTCCAAAATAATGCACATTTCATTGGGCTATGGATCCTCCAATTCTGGCCCAAGGCAACGCACGAGCGCTGCCGGCATCTAGTTTAATTTTGATGCATCACATATCAACTAGATGCCGGCAGCGCTCGTGCGTTGCCTTGGGCCAGAATTGGAGGATACATAGCCCAATGACTTCATTAAAAAGAAAGCGTTTTGCTTTTTTCTTATGATAATGATTACCGTCTAAATATATTGCGAAATAATGAGGTCGAATGAGGTCGACTTTTGTGTCGCTAGATCGACGTTTCCCGGGATCAGAGGATCTCTCGTCAAAACCGTTATCCGCCCCCGCACGCGCAGCTTGCACCCCTCGGATATTATCTCGCCGGAATGTCGTGATCAAATGTATTCTTCTTATGACCTGCAAGTTTTGAACCAGTTAGAGCTGCCGTTTACCCTGCAGGCGTGGCAACGTACGAAGGGGTGCAATCGGCTTGCACGTGCATAGCTCATGCACCACAGAGTTTAGCTCAACCAAATGTGCATTATTTTGGAGGCCTTGCCTGGGACTACCATTGAACCGATTTTGAGGTTGATAGCTTAAAATTTCTTTGAGCCAGAGGACCTGACGTCAAAACGGTTTTCCGACCCCAGCACGTGCAGCCTGCACCCCTCGCAGACGGTGACCCACCTGGAAACTGGTTCAAGGTGTTACCGATGTGTCCCGCCAGTATGGCTTTGCCCGTGACCTCGGGTTGACCTGTAGCCTTGACAAAAAAAAATTCGTGTCACCGAAACTTTGAAGCGGAATAGCATGTGCCACGAAGCACCGAGCGAACCGAGGCCAGCACCAAAAGTTTACCTCGCCGGAGACGAATCAAACGGTCCCACTTTCGTCCCGATCGGTCCACCCATTTTGACTCCAGGTCCAAAAAAGCTTGGACAAACTCACATACTCACTGACAAACAGGTTCAGCCGAACTTTTTTTCAGCGACCCACCAATGGGAATTTCCGGATGCAAAAGCATGCTATCGCATGCTTTTGATCCTCCAATTCTGGAATATACGATGAGGCTTGGTCACAAAACTTTAGCAAAAGTAATCCAGAATTGGAGGATCAAAAGCATGCGATAGCATGCTTTTGCATCCGGAAATTCCCATTGGTGGGTCGCTGAAAAGAAGTTCGGCTGAACCTGTTTGTCAGTGAGTGAGTATGTGAGTTTGTCCAAGCTTTTTTTGGACCTGGAGTCAAAATGGGTGGACCGATCGGGACGAAAGTGGGACCGTTTGATTCGTCTCCGGCGAGGTAGACTTTTGGTGCTGGCCTCGGTTCGCTTGGTGCTTCGTGGCACATGCTATTCCGCTTCAAAGTTTCGGTGACACGAAATTTTTTGTCAAGGCTACAGGTCAACCCGAGGTCACGGACAAAGCCATACTGGCGGGACACATCGGTAACACCTTGAACCAGTTTCCAGGGGGGTCACCGTCTGCGAGGGGTGCAGGCTGCACGTGCTGGGGTCGGAAAACCGTTTTGACGTCAGGTCCTCTGGCTCAAAGAAATTTTAAGCTATCAACCTCAAAATCGGTTCAATGGTAGTCCCAGGCAAGGCCTCCAAAATAATGCACATTTGGTTGAGCTAAACTCTGTGGTGCATGAGCTATGCACGTGCAAGCCGATTGCACCCCTTCGTACGTTGCCACGCCTGCAGGGTAAACGGCAGCTCTAACTGGTTCAAAACTTGCAGGTCATAAGAAGAATACATTTGATCACGACATTCCGGCGAGATAATATCCGAGGGGTGCAAGCTGCGCGTGCGGGGGGCGGATAACGGTTTTGACGAGGGATCCTCTGATCCCGGGAAACGTCGATCTAGCGACACAAAAGTCGGTTTTTAATGAAGTCATTGGGCTATGGATCCTCCAATTCTGGCCCAAGGCAACGCACGAGCGCTGCCGGCATCTAGTATAACTAATGTCTGCCTCGACGAAGGAAAGTCGATTGATTTGCTATATGTATACCTGCTGTAACGCTGGTGGTTACATTTAGCCGTAAGACGTAGAATTAATTGTGACGGTGGATACAGAAAAAGGACAGTTCGGCCGTAGTCGGATCTGATGGGGTCGCCAAAATTTAACATTAATCTATCTGCCCGGCCCCTCGAGGCAACATTGAAATAAGTGGTGCAATGTGCAGCCTTAAGCTTAGTGACGAAATCCGAACAGAAAAGGTGGTGGAAATCGTGGTGGTGCAGTAGAAAATATGGTGTCGGTGTTGTTGGTGGTGGCGGTGCTGAATATACCTGCACCACCATCCCAATCTCGACATTGTTAGCATCGAGCAGCAATTTAATAGTGGCGATAATGGTTTCACTTCATCGAGTTTATTCGATCAAACATCAGCCGTATATGCAGCATCAATACAAATGAATGTCACGCAATTATCGCCCAAACGTTAACGATATTACACACTCAGACGTGAAACAGCGGCTGCAAGTGCCAGAGCTTAGTCCTGCTCATAAACGACAAAACAAGCAGGCACACAACATCTCATCCGCTTTCTGACACCGGTCAGACACTTCGCATTCATTGTAAACCGACAGCCGTGCGGTTGTATATATTTTTAGCACATGCCTACAAGTTCACAACCCTATACAATGCACATATAAGCGCCATTCAGGCTTTCAAGTCTACACACGCCCACGACAATTTTCTACGTTTTCCTTAACATGTCAATCTATTTCGTAGACGGAAATGTTCATATCACTTCCAGTTCAAAAATACTTATTCACTCGTAGGGTCGCACCTTTCGACTGGCAAACCGATCCAAAGTCATATTTCTTGTACGTCGCGTATGTTTTCGAGTTCGTCGACTACTTCTTGCAAGAGCTGGAGCTGTTGCTACTGCCGGAGCAGGCTCCGCCTTTCTTGGCGTCATCGGAGACTTTCAGCGCCGAAGTTTGCACCTCGACATCTTCATTGGTCAGCATTCTCCTGCGGGCGATTACGAGACGATCGCCGTTAGTACAGCAAAAAGCTTTGGTTGGTTTAATTCTGTCCGTAAGCCGTAGTTAACCAGTGGAGGCAAAAAAGTAAGCCATATCTAAGTAAAATCATGAGGAAAGCGCCATTACACACGTTTGGATAATCATCCAACATATGTGAGAAGAAAGAACAATATCAGATGCTCTCAGTTCATCTGAAATCGGAAGCCCTCAGGTCATATCACCCACCTGCCCAGCTCCACGATGGCTTCGACCATGCCCTGGCCGGTGCGGGCGCTGGTTTCCTGGAAATGGGCGCCGAAGTCTCGGGCCAGGGTCTCTCCCTGCTCTCGGGTGATGCAAGTCTGGCCCTGCTTCATCAGCGCCTCTCGCATGTCCACCTTGTTGCCGCAGAGCATGATGGGGACCCTCGTGTCGGTCACCTCCTGTGGACGGATGAAAGATGAGAACACTGTACTGGCCACTCAGCTGTCAGCACTCAGCAGTCAGTACAAACGTGTGATGGGCACCACAACAGATGCCAATCAGTGTTCAATATGCTCAGCGCGGTTCATTAGCACAGTTGTTCGCAATTTCTGAAGCATAAAGCACGTCACACATAAGGTCACACTATTTCACCGGGATCACATGCCATATATAATTATATGAAAAATATAAATGCTATATTTGCTTCGGCCCATCTAATTCATGACGATATATCATCTAGGACCTATGGTGAGATCATGCATTGAGCTATAAAAATGTATTTGCTTGATAGATGTATAGACGCGAATGAAAACGAATCACTATTTGCTCGGATTATCGGGAAGGTGCTGCTTTACAGATCGTACTACATGCTCACGTGTTTTTACGTATCTAGTCGAAGAGTTCCGGGAAGATTATGCTTGGCTTCGATCATCTATGTATATTTACGGTATATGGCTCATGCATAGAGGGATTCAATCATGCATCAAACGATAAACATGTAAATGAACTCGGCCGGCCAGGTCCTTTCCCACAACGCGAACGGCCAGGGTACTGAGGTGGGCTTGTGGGGGATGCGTAGTACGACATAGGACATCGCCTGGCCATTGGCTCCTATGGCACTTAGAAAACATTAATTTACAGGGTCGGTGGGCCCATATGAAAATATCACCACTAACTATGCAGCTTTGGTGACTCTAAATCTATATTTAGGGACGGAGTGGGGGATATAAACAAACGATTTCGGCAAAAGTTGTCCAAAAGGGTTACTAACCTTTTTTATTTTCCATCAAATATTGTATGTAAATGGGCTTCATTAGCTGGAGGGTGCCCAAATCGCAGCGCCCTGCGCAGCATTTCCCTACAATTATATTGCGAAATGTCCTCCTCTTAGACCCGGCCCCTCCATGGTACCTCCTGAATCAATAATGTAATCAGTTCAGTGATGGAACTACATAGCTGACTAGATGAATCAAATCGGAAATGAGCATTGACATGGTTATCAGAATGCCATGACAATGATCACCGGTCACCGGTCGCAGTCGGTGATTGCTTTTGGTATTTACGCCATCACGTGCAGAGTGGTACACAGGTAATTCCCCATTTCCTGTGAGGCATTGAAAAAAAAAACATTGCACTGGCTAGGACGTAATCCCCGCCTAGGAAATCAATGCCCATACCAAAAGCCCTGAATGCTCTAAGTAATTGCAATGGGACCTGAGCTACAACTCAAAAGCGTGCCAGAGTAATATCCGGCGAATGAGAAAAGGTCACAACCGAACCGTATAAGCCGTATGAATGACCGGAACTGCCTGAAAGAAAGCTGCATTTACGGGTAAAAGGATTGAGCATTAGAAACTGGTGAAGCTTTTTATTGAGTGTTGCTGGTTAGAGAGTGAATGCATTTGCTAAAATGCTGATAAAACACATGTCCTCTTATGTTCATTAGGGAGTGACCAACGCTCTCTCTCTCTCTCTCTCTCTCTCTCTCTCTCTCTCTCTCTCTCTCTCTCTCTCTCTCTCTCTCTCTCTCTCTCTCTCTCTCTCTCTCTCTCTCTCTCTCTCTCTCTCTCTCTCTCTCTCTCTCTCTCCCTCTCTCTCTCTCCCTCTCTCTCTTTCTCTCTCTCTTTCTCTCTCTCTCTCTCTCTCTCTCTCTCTCTCTCTCTCTCTCTCTCTCTCTCTCTCTCTCTCTCTCTCTCTCTCTCTCTCTCTAAGAAGTCCAAGCACGATTTCTGACACTGATAAGAAAACTCCTACCGGTCGCAACCAGATCTTACCCGTCGCAAATATAGTTCTTTCAGTTACTAGGTTCGCCTCGACTGGCAACAGCAGCACCTGGCTTATCTTTGGCCGATTATATGACCACACATAATGTGCGATGGACCTACATATATGTCGGTTATATAACAGCTCCCAAGAAAGATATCAGACCAAATGTGTGATTCGGCAAATATTATAAACGTTCTAGCAGTTTGGTTACCCGCTTTGTGCCAATGTACTGGCTGAGTCTTATGCCGGTGCGTGTTTACGCATAAGAGTTTCAAACTTTCGAGACTAATCGAAATTGATTCACTGAACAAGCACATCACTGGTGCGTGGCGTGCTTGCCTTCAAAGTCCCGCAAACTGGTTGCGTCTTTCACTCAAAGGCAAATGTTTGCAAAACACATGCAGCCGTATACTCGATGCTGCTGTTCGAATACACGATGGATAACTCACCTATGGATCTCATCACGTGGTTCGGTTCTGGGGAATTTTCGGGTACTCGTACATGTGTTCGTGTTTTGCTAGGTATTGGGATTTACCTTTCACAAAAGTAATTCCGAAGAGTGGCACGGATTCGGCCCACCGTTAGGCGGCACGGGCGGACATCGATAGCAGCGCCTCTATCGGTCACTAGGGAAAGCTGGGCTGTAGGCGACGATATACCGGCTGAGTTATCACACGTTGAATAGGTTAATAGCCATCCGTCTTGTGAAAAAGTTGAACTTTTGCCTTTAATACTTCTACTGACAATTTTAGAAGTGTCTTCTCATGTATTACAAAACCGTTTAGATTATTGTATTCACTTCAAGGCTTCCCTATTGTTCTTGATGATGCGGGAACTATTTCTAATTAGTGTTTCTAGCTTAGTTAAAGAACATACTGTGCAAACGATGAAAAAAGCATAAATGGAAGATTTGAAATGCAATTTTCTCTAACAATTAATGGTAAATTCTCTACATATCAAGGAAAAGGTGCATGCTATTTGATAATTTAAAGTTCTTGGGACCAGTTGTTTTCTTCTTTTCTTACGTCGCCCCAATGGCCGCGAATACACTTGTGATAACGCCTATCGCCTTGAACTTCTGAGTTCGGCATTGTGAATGGCGATGTGCTTGAGTACTGAAGAGCATGCTGCCAGACAATAATTCACCAGATACTAAGCTTACGTTTTGCTGGCCCCAACTGCCTACGATTATTCCCTATCCCTCAGGAGCCCTGCGGATGAATATCGAAGTCGATCTGTCTCAGCCTGCCTACTGATTAGTGACTCTGTCCTGCACCTTTGTCCCTGATCCATGTGTCTGTCCCTTGTACGTGCCTCTCTGCACTGTAAAAAATATTGACTAGCCCCTCGTCAAATGATTCTCAACGCTAAATGTCGGGGGTACAGACTAGTTTTGCATCCTACTTTTGGCACACGCTGCGAGCCCCTGGCTTGTTTTGTGTTCGTCAGATGACAGTTACCAGGTGTCAGTTAGTTTTTACCACGTCCCAAAAATAGCTGGAGCGTTTCTGCCTTGTTTTGGAAGCAGGTCCTCGTTAATGCTGTGTATGATAACAAAGTATCTAGTAACAATGATAACGAAAAACAATGTCAAAACGAGGGCGGCTTGTTTAGTGACGATGTTCAAAAGAAGCATCGTCTTGTTCCTACTTAACGAATGAAGCTCAAACTAGGTCAAAACTAGGGGCCCAACTAGGCCCTAATCAACCCATAGTCAGATGACCAGCAGATCCTACGCCGCCCAATCCAGTCATCGAATTTGCCAGCGAATTCGTTTGAAGACCATCATATTATTAAATATCGGTGGTCTTCAAACGAAATCCCTTACCAGTTTGATTACGAATTCATCCGGCCCATTCCAAAAACGCTCAAGATAAAATGAAGATGTATTTCTGAAATAATGTGCTTTCTTGCAGTGCACCTTTCGTATATCAAGCGAACCTTTCACTTCCAGCGCCCGTTTACAGTTATCAATCGAATCAGAAGCATGCACATACCTATCGATAGATCTGAACCTAAGAACACAGAAGACATTTTGTAGAGTACCTGTCTGAGCCTATGCAGTGGAGCCCGTGAGCCGCCCAAACCGCAGCTGCCTCATGAACTTGATGATAGGTCTGAACCTCAGATTGGCCAGAGCTTGGCCGTCAATAACCAGCTTATTCATATCCACAGTTGTAGTGACTTAAGGTTTGAAATTTGCCAAACCTAAGTTTTGATTACCAAGAGAAGTTTTGTACTTCTTGCACTTGCCTTTTCTTCATAACTGGCGGAAATCGTCGTAGTGAAACTTCAGTGTTCCGTTAGCTGTCGGTTCTTGAGAGAGTTGGCCAGGCCGGACACCGGGGGCGGCTCCACAACATTCGAAAAATTAAACCTAAGTCCTATTGCACTGCATGGAGAGCAATTCATTTAAAATCGCTCTTGTCCCCCCCCCCCCTCGACAACTTTGCAAACGTCTCTGCGCGATTTGGTTGAGAATAATGGCTTATGGCAAGTTATTGAATCAGAACGTCGATCACTGCAGGTCATATATCGGCAAGCAATTCTTCATAACTAGACACTGCACAAATGGAAACGATACAGGTTTGCCCAGTGATAAACACTCGCACTTCACAGACGCGCACACCCCCGACCGAACGCGGCACGGCACAGCGCAACTGGCGCCGGGAAGCCGGGAACGCATTAAAGGAAATAGTTCACTTTCACGAAATTATATTTTTTGCAATGGATTTATGATTTTTTATGTTCAAAATGATCAGCAAAGAAAATAAAACCTTTTTATAACAAAATATTATTTTCTATATTTTTGATATAGGAAGAACTTTTCAGTTTCTGTAAGGCACACGCGATCCAGTATGAAAAGAGCATGGGTCCCGAAAATTATTCAGAAGCTAGAGAAATTATCGCGGCCACCGGCATTTGGGCGATCTGCTCATGCTTTTGTTACTGGAGCGCCTCTGAAGAATTTTCTGAATAATTTTCTTTTGTTACTGGAGCGTTTCTGAAGAATTTTCGGGACCCATGCTCGTTTCATACTGGATGCAAATATATGCAAGGCACACAACCTCAACGCAAGGCACGTTTTTCGGGACGAGAAATAGAATATCTTTGCCTAGGGTGATCGTTGGGCTGTAAAAGCTCCTGATTTATGCTCGTCTCAGCCCAAGCTACGGAACTGCTATTCCAGTTAAAAACCCATGTTAAAATGTGAACTATTTCCTTTAAGTGAAGGATTCACAGGTGCGCAACTTTATTGCGAACAATAAAAACCTACCGCAAACGATTAAAAAAAGTTTTAGGGCAATCGGAAATACAAATGTATTGACTTATAGAAATAAAATTGTCATTCACCTTCCAAATCACCCAACAATTTATTTGCCGTAAAAAGTGTCTGGAAATGGAAAGTTGCAAACATGATTCAGCAAGTAGGGAAACGCAGCAGCTACCTGGCGAATAATCTCAGGCTGGTTTAGTGACGAGTGCATTGCTACGGCTTGTTCCTCACCCTTCACAGATTACTATGACAAAACTACCCCTAGTATTTTGATCATCCTGAGGCTGGCTTTCACCTAATAATTTGATGAGGGTCTTCCTCGTTTCGGATTGAGGCGAAAACAAACGTCAAACAACCTTGATAGTTAATTCAGCACTTCAAAACAAAGGTACACCTAGGGTATCATTACAATACCGTATCATAATGATCTGGATAGTTCTCAGCCTGTAAGCCAACTAAGCGGTAACTAGTCAAGTGGTAGGTACCGGAAGCATTGACAACCTGCTGACTGTTTCGAGACCCTTGTTTTGACACATAGCTCGTCAATATTTTTTACAGTGTGTATGTCACAACTCACAGCCCCCGAGCACTGTCTGTCCTTCCCTTCCTGAGCCTCCTGATCACTCTGTCTGTCCCCCACCATTGTCCCCTAAGCAGTGTGCCTCCTAATAAATGAATCTTTCCTGATCAGTGTGTCTGTCTGTCTGTCTGTCTGTCTGTCTGTCTGTCTTCAGTGTCTCGGCCCCCTGATCAGTGTCTGTGACTGTGTGCCCCTATCCGTCCCCCCGTGCATGTGCCCGTCCCCTGTCCGTGCCGTCGGACGTCGACATTCGCGTCTGATCATTGCATCTGACCCCGTCTGATCATTGCCTCTGACCCCGTATAGTGTGACGCACACGGCGCCCGGAGCCGTGTGCCGGTCTGACCCGCTGGGTGCGTATAGGCACGGCACAGGTGGCCGGAGCGCAGCTGCACCCCGGCGCCGTCGACCGGCCGAGCCGCGCCAGACGGCGGAGCAGAGACACACTGTCACAGACAACAATAGGACGGAGAGAAGCCAGGCGGGTACTGGGGGAATGGGGACAAAGAAATAGGTGAAAACGGAGTGACAAGTGACAGGTAGTGGTGGTTCGTAGTGTGATTAAAGATTTAATGTAAATAGCGAAAGAGAATCGCTACTTGGTGTCTCATACACCCAAAGAAATCAAATGAGCCAAGCGTTAGCGGGAAAATAAGGACCATTACACAGCTTTCAGTATACTGAAACATTATAGTGTTCGATCGATCCCACAACTAGCTCACGTACTCGTACGGTTACGGTCTACCAATAATGACGCCATTGAACCGGACCGCAGCCGAGTAACTTACGTCAATGCTCTGCACCCATTGGCGCACGCTGAGGAAGGACCTCTCGCTGGTGACGTCATACAATAGCATGACGCCATCGGCCCTCCGGAAGTACGACTTAGTGATGGAGCGGAACCGCTCCTGACCTGAAGCAATGAAAATAACTACTCAGTTCGAGTCATATTACGAATTGGAACGATGTTTTTTGATTCTTGTAAATGAGTTAAAGACTAGGCTAAAGAGCATATTTAGAAAGATCAGACTTACCAGCTGTGTCCCAAAGTTGTACTGCAACGTTCTTTTCGTCTACGCAGAGCGTTTTCACCTGAAAATCCACTCCTGAAAATAGATAGAATAACAAAACATCAAACACAACTAAACGGCAAACCACCTTCCAGCACATTGTCAAAGGATATCACTGTATTTCATCAATATTACTATAAACTGATGCGATTTGGATGCAATCAGCTATGGTTATCGTATCTTGGCAGGTTACCGTATCCTTTCACTATATCAATACCGATAAGCATACCTCAATCACTTATTCTTAGTAAATCAATTCCCTACTTGCAAAGCTAATTCCGCAGTGAAGAATATCCTCCCTCCGCCTCCCCACTCACCCAGCGTGGAGCTGATGTCGGTGACGAAGACGCCCTTGCAGATGCGGGTGATGAAGGTTGACTTTCCGACGGCAGCGTCGCCGGCAAACACTACCTTATAGGTGCGGTCCGGGGGCCCGGTGGGCTCATACAGAGCCGCCGACATGGGCGCGGTACCGGTACCGCCTGGTGTACCGGTACTGGCGGGGAGCTGCCGCCTCAGTACCCGCGGAGACGCCCCCCGCTGAGACAGCCGCGGGGAGGGGCGCGGGGAGGGACGCGGAGACGGGCACTTCTCCAGGTACTGGTCCTCGGTACTCTGGGGAGAGGGGAGGAGGCGTGTGATTCTGAAACTTGTGATACTGCGTAGCCTTTTTAAATTTCTATGAAACGCGTATTAATATTCATAGAATTTGAATATGAATAACAGGATTCGAATATGCGTCGAACTTTTCAGTGCTCAAGCGTTTGTAAGATCACATGCATGAACAAAGGCAAATCAGGTCACAGGTGTCGCTCTTTCAGCAGTGCTTATGTCTAACTTCCGCGAATAATTGCATGATTAACTCACCCTACATTAGCATCTATCAAATCACCCTCCGACTTCCATGGAAAACACAATAGTCTGGCTCCAAGAATAGCTACATCTGGACACCGAAAATCGATAAACAGCCGCACACTGGCCGGTTCTATGTAAGTACCGTCCATGCGTCGATCGGCGGTCTCTCTCTCTCTCTCTCTCTCTCTCTCTCTCTCTCTCTCTCTCTCTCTCTCTCTCTCTCTCTCTCTCTCTCTCTCTCTCTCTCTCTCACCAGGAAACACTCGTCGATGCCGTTGTCCTGCTGCGCCTCGAGGTCGTCCAGCTCCTCTCGGACGGAGCGGCCCGGACACGACTCGGTCTCGTCCCGCACGGACCGGTCCAGGCCACTGTCCATGTCGTCCGGGTCCTTCAGGCTCCCGTCTGACAAGCGCGAGAGGAAATGGAGAGTAGAGGAATGGGTATCGTGCTAGCTGGATGAACGACAACCTATGAACTCAGTCGCATTTTTATTAGAAGGCTAATATTGACATTGAAATGAGGTCATGACAAGTTTGAAGAGCGAAATCGGGAAGCAAGGAAAGCTGTCTCATACTCTTCATTTTTCTCATGTTTTTTTTCTTTAGGCACAGTGCCATTCGTTCACACAGAAAGACCCCCAACTGTGCAATATCATCCATCTCAGTCCTCAGATAGTACACTCTTTCATCGCTGGCCCTCTCACCTAGATCATGCATCAGCCGCGGGATGCCGTACTGCACGTCCTCGAGCAGCGGGCGGCGGCCAGAGCCCTGTGAACGCACGCTCTCCCCATCCCAGAGGCTGTCCAGCTCGTCGCCGAGTGTGGAGCTCATCTGACTGGCAGGCCTCTGCTGGTGCCGTCGCCGCAGCCGGCCGCTGTCCTGCAGCGTCTGCCGTAGGCTGTCGTTGGTGTCCTGGATGCGCCGGTTCGCCTCCCTGATCGACATGAGAGGGGAGGGTGAGTCTGAAAGGGGACTGAGAGGAACGGCGAGGGATTTCTATTTCGGAGGTAAAGCGAGATTGTTCGCGATAAATGTTCGAGCCCTCTAAGGTCTCAGCTGTCAGATAAGCTATCCCGAATGTTTCTCATCGCAGCCTGTTAGTTTCCCTTTTTATTGGGCTACACAATTGGTGGTATGATCTTCGGCTCCAAGAATACTAAATGGCCACAAACGTCCTCTTTCACATTAAGCTCGGTGATATATTTGTTCATTATTTCCAAGCCAAATAACATTATTTAATTGATGAACGTGCGACAATTATTAGACTCTAATGAGAATGTCGCTCACTCCCTATCAATTGGATCCCAGAGCACAATTTTTCAAATTAAACGTATCCACTCACTGTAGCACCTGAAGTTGTCGCTGTATCTGATCTTGCCTTGCAATATATTCCTCCATCTGTTGACGCTCGCTGAAACATGACAACAACTGCGAATCTTGCAATCGAACGAATGTTGTCACGTAAACTATGTGCGAGTAAACTTGCAATCTTAATTATTCGGGCCTAATTACGAAAACAAATCAATACCTACACCAACTAAACGTTTGATTTTAGAGGATATCAATATTGCTCTTATAATGCGCAGTTTTATTTATGATTATGAAGAAAAAACTCCTTACGTAAAACAGCATGCTATGCATTTTCTAAAACAAAGAGATGTTCGAGCAATAAACTGTACCAAGGCGGCTTTACCCATAATATCAAGTACTTACTTGTGCAGTTCACGACACTTCTCTTCATACTGCGCCCTAATCTGAGCCATATCAGCACGCATCAGTGCTATGCTGGTCTCTGTTTCGGTCAGGTTCATCTGCCGCCGACAGAGTGGTGGGCATTGTCATCCGATACATAAATGAAGTGGCGGAAATCGTCAAGCACCTTATAGCAAAAATAAACCACGCATGTCGGTGAATCGCCTGGGATCATACATGCACATTGACATGAAAATTATTGTGTTTTTGTAGAACTCTACTCTTACCAACTCCATTCGCCACTTGTGTTATATGCTCACTTATCAATGTGCATTGTGCAGCATGCATGCGTCATTACTCATTACTTTTTCTCACCTTTAGCCCTCGGTTTTCGCTGGACGCCTCTTCCAGTTTCCTGAGAGTTTCGTCGCTTCCGGGCTTGTTGGTGTCTTTTTGAAGCCAACTGTCCACCTATGGGTTGCAGAACCACAGGTGAGCTAGGCATGCGGCTTCAAGCTTCGTTCTACCAATATCAAATGGTGTACATTAATGTAAGCGGTCCAGAGTATTTCCCATTAATATAAAATCTTACGCTCAAATGTCACTTTTGTCAATACCTTTTTTTAGCATACGGCCTTCCCAAACATTTTCGATCCATATTTCAAAATGTATCATTGTGTTTTATGTTCAGCCCTTTACACCCCCGTCCCTTTTATGTAGTTCGCGCTGTCTCGGCTCTATCACACGGCTCGGCGAGCGGGTCGCACGTTATTGACAGCGGCTGACACTTGTGTTTGGGGCCACAGCCGGTGAGTGCTGGTGGCCAGCCGAGATGACCTTGACTGTTGGAACTCGACACACCGAGCCACGGGGAGAGACAAGTGCGGTAGGAGGCCGCCATGGGCCGGTGCGCTACTTACCTACGCCGTGATGGAGTCCTGACCTTGAGTGACACTCCGCTAAATATTTGTACAGTTGTATGCCGCTCTGTTAAAGCCACTGAATGAATAAGCCGTTCTTCATAGTTCATCCTTGATATAAGTCGCAATAAATCTTATGAAAAGCTTTGCATCTACTTTCTTTGAACGGCGAACAACTCGATGAAATTAAAATGCATAAATAATACCAAACATTTTCATTCAGTAAAAGCGTTATCACAAACATCCATTACGCTGTTCAGTGGTGGCATCCCCCCTTCCCTCCACCAGCAATCTCACCTTCTGGAACATTCTGAGGTGTGTCTGCAGCTCGGCGATCTCCTCCTTCATCTTCCGCTCCACCTCTTTGATCTCCTGCTCCTTCTGCTGCTCGGCCTCCCGGCGCGCCTGCAGGTCCACGCGTGCCACCTGCGCCTCCAGCTCGTCCTCCATCGACCGCAGACGGGTCTCGTGGGCCTCCTTCTCACTGAGGACATGATATAGGTTTGTTAGAAGCCAGGACATCAAATTAGACCTCAGCCGGGTCTCCTGGGCCTCCTTCTCACTGGGGATAGAGCGGACGTCAAATTAAACTTCAGCCGAGACTTATATGCAGGTCTCTTTCTCACTATGGACAAAACAGAACGGTCATCAAAGTCGACCTCAGGAGAGACTTGTGTGCCTTTGCTCTGCCAAAGGAGTGGAGGCGGTCTTTTAAAGGAAACAGTTGGTTGTAAGCATGGGGAAGACAGACTGATGTCCGCCTGATTACGTGTGCGGTGTCGGCTGGGTTGCCAAGGCGGAGTCGATCTGTAGTTCATGCAAGGTCGGTAAATTTGTGGGGGCGATGAATCGCCTGCAGCAGGTGCACCATGTCAGTCGCTGGTGGCAGGACAGCCTCGTGACGTCATCAGGGCGGAGACTTGACGTCAGGTATTGGTGACGTCATTCAGATGTAGGAATGAATAACAGATATTGGCTAACCTAGATTCAGGATTCCTGCGATAAATGCTGTCATACCGATAGCTCAGTGACATCTTTTCATGCTATCAGGAGCTTTTACCAACTCAGATTTATTGCGAAGCTAGCCATGACACTGAGCTGATCACTACGCGGTCATGTGGGCAAGGTCGCTGTTTTCAATGCCGGACTCGCTTTCAGTCAGCTGCACGTGCCCAAGGTCACAGCCCAGTTTCACTCGCTGGGTTCCGCGTTGAGGGTAGCGCCTGCATCGCCCACCCCTTATCTGTTTCTGACAATCGGCTACACGCTGTGTAGTGTTCACGTATACCACTGATTTCTAATTATCTAGCTCACCGTACACTGCATTGACGATGTGATCGTGGAATCACATAATCACGTAGCGGGTCAGCGACTGGCATGCATCTCGACAAGCTATTGATCACCGTATAAGCAGCGTGATCACCGACGAGGGCATACTATAACAGCTCTGATCCGTCCTTACCGTATGTAGAGCTTCTCCATGTGTTTGTTTTCATCTTGAAGCTGCCTGACCTCGCCAAGCAGCGAGCTGAGGACGCTCTCGACCTGCACCCTGATCTGCGGATCCGTGTCGGAAATGGAGAGCTCCTGGTACAGCTGATGGATCTTCTCTTGGCTGCTGAACAGGGCACCAGGCGTCACATCAGGACCACAGGCCATGGTAACGGGAGTTACGTCATGGATTTCACACTTGGGTAGCACCGGAAACAGTTTGTTTTAAACCGGAACGCAAGACTGATGGTGATGGTGGTGACCTTTTGAGATAGGCATTAGGTACATAATCATTTGACTCAATACCTCTGCTTTAGCTCACTCAGTGTGTATTTTATCTCCTCCATACCTATTCTTGTCGCCTATGCTGCAGATTACACAATACACATACCTGCCGTGTGTGTCATTTTTGTGTCAAATGAACCTGACATCGTTTATTGGAAAAGTTTTCATCCACGTACTCGGTAAACCAACTGTCAGCGCAGTAGGCAAATAGGTAAACTTGCACTCTTATTTGTTCCGCCATTGGCGCCCTTATTGTGGTTTCCTGTAAGCCTCAGCTGCAGGAGTCCATCGAACTATGATTATGCAATGTAATGATATGGTTCGTAAAAATAACTGAGAAACGCACAGTGACCGCGCTGAGTGAAATATTGGTTTGTAGGTACTTATGCCAGCACGTTTGCTTGGTTCTTTTGTAATGTAAGAACATAAAGAGATCATATAAAATTATATGGTGCGTAATTAGACATCGATGCTAAAACTATTGCAAAAATACAATCATATTTGCAGACAGGGTTCGCGTCATCTCCGTATAAGCATCATAGTTGGGCACAACAGCGTGGAAATACATGCTCCTACATATAGACCCGAGACTTACGATTTTTATGGAACGTGTTAAAACAAAACGGTGTCTGATCATAATCTGTCAAAGAAGAAAAGTTTTAGAATATTTCTGGTATCATTAGGTATCTTACATTAGTTCTAGGCTTTCGGTGGGTGAAATAGGGCTCTTTCTTAGGGCATAATGGTACCGTAAAGTGGGGCTATTTGAAACGGATTTTACAGTTTTTTGCCTCTCCCTTTAAGACGGCTCATATTTCTTATAGCATGTAAATTGCAAAAATGTAGTTCTCTGTGAGCTCTTTCATATAGGTGTATTTTGGTTCAGCTAGTAACAATGACTGAGGTTATTTTTTATGTTAAAGCCTGTCTCAAATAGCCCCATAGGGTGGGGCTATTTGAGACAGTTTTAGTTGCAAGGAAATTAAAGAAAATCGGTCACGCTAGAGATAATTTTTTAAACGCCATGCAATTGGAAATTGAATTTTGATCATTTTGGCATAAATTGTTTTTTCAAAGACTGTTATATGACTTTTATATTCAATCTTTTCCTTTTTCGTAGGACACTTCATTTCGGTAGGGTATAAAATTGCATCACTATATGCTAAGGCTATCATAATATGGTGTGACCCATAGCTTTCAAACTGACGGGATGATCATCAAGGACCATTTGAAAGTCATCGACAGTAAAATTTTGAAAGTAAGTTTTTGTATATAGCCCCGGTGACGTGAAAACAGGTATACCGAAAGTCGGTGGGGCTATTTGAGACAGTCTCGCTACCTTATGAAGCACACTGTAATGAATCAAACAAGGCAAAAGGTTTCCCAAAACATTTGAGTGAATGGTCTGCATGATTGTTTGTTCCATTGTACATCTCCATGTGAAGAAATGACAGAAAAATGTTAAACGGTTTTGATTTTATGCCGATTTTCCTCGATCGCTGCATGCCGTATCGATTGGCCGGTTACCCTACCACATCAAGTACTTGGATAGGCTCACCTAACAGTACGTTCATGTGTTAAGTAACATTCGATGGTGTTTTTTGGTCAACCAAGGTAGACATATGTTGATTGTCGAATGAGTCAGTGACTGATGAAGCACATTTTAAGCACATATTCATCAGAATAATTAGTTTGGTCACCAGCTAAAGGGTTATTATGTTACACTACGAACATGTAAATATTGCTTGCTGCTTAAATTACCTACCATGAACCCACTGCACGTTTATGACCACGACCGATTCACCGGTGTTGCTCATGTCGAACGGTCGATGCACTTCAGGTAGATGGCGGCAAGTCTTCTCGGGTGCATCGCATCACCGTTATCATCAGCTATTTGGCATATCCGTTGAGCTTTGACCAGGTGGGCATCATCGGGATTCTGAGACAATGGGTTACGCAATCGGCAGTACCGTTAACAATATATAATATTTTCATGAAAAATGTGCTTAACCTATAAGCAAAAAGGTAGTAGCGATAGATACAGTGGCGAAGCTGTTAAAACTTCATCTTTTTTAAGTTGCAGGTAGGGGTCCTTTTCGAGCAACTTAAATTGTGCGTTTTTCTGTATGTCGTATTTTATTGCAAATTTCTTTCAGAACTTTTCGAAATTTTCAAAAAGGTTATTCAGAGCATTCATTGTTCAATTCCACATCAGCCTAAGCAAAAATGACGAAAAAACATCAAACGGTTTTCATTTTACAGCGATTTTACTATACCATTGCCTTGCTGTCTCAAATAGCCCCACTGTCTCAAATAGCCCCACTTTACGGTATTAATTATCCAATGCACATTATGCGTGGTACCCGCCACCAGTAGCACCCACCTGTTGCCAATGAAGTGAAGCACGTTCTCCTCTCCAAGAGTCTTCGAGAACTGTTTGAACGCGTGGTGCATGCTGTCCCGCCGGCGCAGGCCCCTCTTCTTGGGCTTCTTGCCGTGCTCGCGCTTCTCTGTCCTCCTGTCTGCGCCGCTGCGGGTCTCGGCGGCCGGCTTCTGCTCCTCCTGGTCCACTGATGCAGACCGGCAGCTGACCTGGGCGAAGTCGCTGTTGACGCAGTCTCGGAAACCGCGACAGAAGTCGGCGAAGCTGATGCGCTCGTCGCCGTCGCGGTCCAGGTCGGCGAAGATGAGGTCCGAGTCGTCGCCGGAGATGTCGAACCCGCGGCAGAGGTCCCGCAGCTGCTGGCGACCGATGTAGCCGGTCCCGTCCGTGTCGCACGCCAGAAACAACTGCTCCAGCTGATTCTGCGGGGACTGCGCGTCCGCGGCCATGTCGAGAATTTGGTGTCCGCTCACTGGCCAAGACACATGCTCGACTCCACTCAGTTCTTCCTGAAACTCTTTCACTGAGCGTCGCCTGAATGTATTGCGTATTGTCCCCTATGTCGTAAAGAGGAGTGATATGTTGAGATGTTACGACTTTTGTCCACCCTGATTAAAGTGACCGTTGGTTCTTTGTTGCTCTTCGCTTCAAAGCTGATTTACTAAGTTCTCACAGTTGATCTCACACATGCAGTCAAGGAAAAACGTTTCTTCTAGCTCTGACTAGACGTAATTGCTTGTCTTCACGGAAATACAGCACCAGAAGCACCTCGTCTTCAGAAGTGGCAATCAGAGCGGCGCTGAGACAGAAGCGGACGTAATTCGAGGATCAGATATGTTCGCGTGCGTCATCAATAGAGACAAGCGAACACGTATCCATGTCTGACGGTATCTGGTGCAAAGACAGACCGAGTCTTCGGGTCCCTGAAAGCACACATATATCCACGTCAAGGCAAGTGTGACTGACTCAGTATGTCTGCTGATTCTGCAGCTGTGAAGCGGAACAATCCTCCGCGCCCTTCCAGGTAGGGACATCGAATTTCAACGGTAGGCGACATACATATACCATACATGCAGCCGTGCATTTAGCTAAGGAATCTTGTTACTGATTGAAGTCTTAAGTCACTTCAAACTCACTTTCATAGCTAAACCCATTAAAAATATGTGCAACTCCAACTATCCGATCCTTCGGGATTCAGATGACTCAACTCACATTCCAATTTTCTCACATGCGCCCTCCCGTTCCTGCTCTTCCGTGCACACCCGATTCACCTCTACTCTGGCCGCGTCTCAGCCCACAGCTCCCCCGACTCTCCCAACTCACCTCTGGCGGCTCTCTGCTTTCCTGACTCCTCTCAGCTCTCTCGACTCGCCTCTCTACTCTCCCGACTCACCTCTCTACTCTCCCGACTCACCCAGCTCTCCCGTCTCACCTCTGCTCCCGCCGCGTCTCCGGGCACCACTCAGTCCGACCTCGCCCGTCGGCTGACCGCCGCCTCTCTCGCACTGTGTTTGTGTGTTTGTCTGCGCGTCGGGCCGCGTCACCCACCTCAGAGTCGGTACCGACACACCGTGCACGTGCTATGACGCGACTCTGCGCGAACGAGCGAGCGAGCGAGCGAGCGATCGTGCGCCATCGACCGGCGGCCGAGATGGAGTGACAGGCGGTCCGGGCCGTGATGGGGGCCGCCGGCACCAAACACCTGTGTAATGTGTAATGTGCTCTGAGTCAGCCCCGGGGTCGACCTCGACAGCGCCGGAGGCGGGGTGTGGTACGGAGGGCTGTGAGGGACTGGGGTACAGTATAAGGGGCTGGGGTACTGTGGTAAGGGACTGTGGTACATTGGCAAGGTTTGGGGTACAGTGGTGTAGGTGCCAGGGCCCGGGGTACAGGGATAAGGGCATGTCAACAATGGTAGGGGCTGCAAGCCGCATGGTACAGTGGCAGGGGCCGGGGTACAGTGGTGGGGGCTGGTACGGGGTGAGATACGGTGGTATGATCGAGGTACAGTCAAAGGAACTACAAGTAGGGGGCAGGTACACAGGTAGGGGGCAGGGAATGGGGGACAGTGGCAAGGATCGTGGTAATAAACAAAGGTCAGAGGACAGGGGCTAGGGTACAGTGGTAGAGGACTGCGCTAGGGTATGGGAGTTATTCAGCACTCAGCAGCGATTGAGGGGCGCTGTAATGCTCGCCAAGTTTTTGGTCACGGAGAGTCACTCAGTCGGAGAAATGGCTGGATTATGCTGCCACCTACATTGCAGTGTTCACTACTTTTCGTGCGTTGGATGATGTAGAGGTCGCCGTCGTCGTTTAGAGAAGCTGAGCTGAGCTGAGCTGAGCTGGATCTCAGCTCTAGCAGCCCGCTAACACATTGACAACATATGTTGTGTTCGAGACAAGACATGCGCAATGTGCATGATTTTGAGACAATTGATCTGATAAATGAAGCTCTTCCATTTTGCCCCGAGATCTGCCGGGATCATAGCAACGGTCGAGCGTTCACCCTTGCATCAAAAAGAAAAGTGAACTTCACTAGAGTGGCCTCAAGCCGTCTCTTTGAAGCTATGGCTTCAAGAAGCAAGCAAAGCTCCTTTCTCCTGATAGGCCACTGGGGTCCAAAGATGTGATGTAAGATGTTAAAGGAAATCTTCTCTTTTCGCTGGAGTATTTGGAGCTAATCGACTGAAGTGGGCACCTACTTCTCGAAAGTAGCCGAGCTAATCCACACAGAATAGGAACAGTTGACATCAAAGAACTCAACACCAAACGGACGGCCGTGACTCGCTTCTCGACTACTGATCTGCAGAATTGTTCTGGAGCTCAGGTTTGTTTTCAATAGCAAAACAAAACTTTACTAAATAGTGTCTCTATTTATTGAACACTAGCCTACGGTTACAAGTCCGGAATTAGCGTATGCATTTGTTGTGATTCAGTGGCAATTACGAATCCCATTGTAAGCCGCTGTTCTTCGAAGGTATAATAGCTTACACATCTGAGATTAATGGATTATAATGGGTTATCATAATGGATTGAAGTTTGGCGGATGAATGAAAGAAGCCAACTTTTGACTATGTCGAGTAATTGCAATACTTTTGCCTTTCTGGGATGTATTTTTATTTTTTATTTTTTACAGGTTGTTATTGTTCATCGAATGTCTGTTATTGAAATCAATTTTATTTGATGTAAAATTAGGAAATTTTCGTTTAGGAAAAAATCTAACTTTACAACTTTTACAAGCAAAAGCTTCTTGTAAACAGGATATACGTTATCTGTGCTGTGCCGCGCGATGCCGGACTGAGTAAATTTTTGTCGCAACTCTCCGTGCTTATATCGTCGTTTAGTCACACAACAGAAACTTTAAAGCAGCACTTCCTTTGCCTTGCGGTTTGGGTAGGTACTGAGCAGCAATTTATCAGCAGTATACCCACATAGTGATGCCATTTGCAAGCACCAGTGCACCAGAATAGCCGGCTCGTGCCAAGCACCAGCCATCACCATTCACCACCATACATACGCGCAGCGCGGCCACTCGTCGTCACCTCCAGCTGCGTGGCCGCAGTGGTGGCCGGGTGGCGGCGACAGCCCCTTCCCGGGGTGCTGCAGGCGCCGCGGACGGTCGAGGAGCGGCCCACATTTCCGGCGCAGCGGCAGGATCAAAGGCAGCCGCCGTCCTATTGACGGCCGCCGCTCTCGAAGCGCTCATTCCGGCTCCGTCGCGCCGGAATGCCGCTGGAATTCGATTGCCGACTCCAAAATTGTCCGGCTCTGATGGCGGCGATGGTGGCGGAGCTTCAGCCGTCTCTGATGATTTCCCTTTGTGTGCCACCATCGGTGTGAGCGGATGTTTGTGCGCCGAGCTAGTGAATTCAACTTTTTATGAAGAAATTTAGATATTGCGTTTTGTGTGTAGTTATAGTTCTACATTCATGCAGTTTTTCGTTATGGATATCCGCAGTCTAGCCGCGTGATGCCAGATTTGAGTCCCTACATTCTGACACAGCCCGTTCTTATTTTCGTAGTAACTCAATATCCGAATAGATGTGGTCTTTCGAAGAATTTGCTCTTCCATTATTAACCCTCGCCCCGTTGGGGGGGCATTTTGCCCCCCCCCTGTGGTTTTTCCTGAATAGCAAGAAAACGGCGGCGCGCAGCGCCGCCAAATTTTTAGTACCTTCCCGGGCATCAATTTGACACCTTCACACCAAATTTCAAGTCTTAGGTCACCTTAAGTCAGGAGTTATTGAGGTCAAACTGAGGTCATGTTCGAGCAAAAATGAGCAAAAAACATGCAATCTTGAAACGCTCACCAAATCTACAGTTATCAAGCAATTTCAAAGTTCTTTATATGGCCTAGTAGACAAAAAGCGGCGCTACAAAACTGCTATCTCGGAAGTTCAACATTTTGGGTTTTTGACCCAAAAAATCAAAAATTGTTTTTTTTTGAAAAAAAAATCCGAATTTCGAGAAAACCGGAATATATATGATAGTCGCTGCGCTCTTCTATATACATACCAAATTTCAGATCGATATCTCGTTTTTGGCCAAGTTATAGCGAAAAAGCTGTTCAAAAATGATGACGTCAAATTTTTTAACTCAATTTTTAGCGATTCTAGACCACGTACGGCAAAACAAAGACCACCATTGAACTCCCCGTGACGAGCTGCATCGATTCGATACCCATTTTATGCAAAAATATTAACTTTGAAATTTGACCTAATTTGACCTGACCTTGACCTGACCTTGACCTGACCTTGACCAAAACGTGACGTAAGCTGGCCCCAAAGGCTGCCTGACCCACATAATCGCATTGGTCATGTAATATGGACCATAAAACATGTATCACACGACACTTTCATATTGTGACCCCCCCCCCCGTGACCTGACCTCTGTGACCTGACCTAGTATCAGTGACCTCAAATAGCAAAATATGTGTTTGAAGAACATTTCCCCATCGATGATTTTCAATTAAATGCATTTTACTCGATTTTACAACGCATTTCTTGAAATGCCTGTAAACGGTGAAAATTGGACCTTTGACCTGACCTGTGACGTCATCGGTTTGGCCTAGGTCAATAAAATTGGGTCACAAGGTAGTTCCCTGATAGGGCTATCCAACACCGTTTGCCGCTTGTCGCTAGGTTGCGTGGTTCTCGAGATCTTAGGGGGGGGGGGGCAAAATGCCCCCCCCCCCCAACAGGGCGCGTTGCTCGGCAGAGCCCAACGGGGCGCGGGTTAAGTTTATACGACCAATGACGCTTATTCAGAACGCAGCTGTGTATAAATCGCTTCTCTCAATATCCAGCGCTGATTGTCTGACTGGGGACGGCGGCGCCTGTATAGCGTAGGGGAAGTTGGGGCAATGCCGGAGTTGGGGCAAAGCCAAATTCGAGATATTTCGAAAACCGTAAGACATGGATGCCACCTGTCAGTGATGCTCTGAAGCTTAAGTGACTACAATTATCGCATGTTTGTTACGAGTCGTCATTCGGAATACTTCGGCTGTGAGGGCGCCAAGAGCGTTTTCAAGGTACGCGTTCCTTGTACTACATGCGCCTTTGAAGCTGCATTTCTTACTCATTATCCTACCGTTTGTCTGGCCAATTCGGTCAAGTAATCTTCAGCATGTCTTTGCATAAGTGTGCTGCCTATTTGAAATTTATACGGCACGTTGAAAAGTTATGGGCCTGCAAATGAAAGTATGGCTGGCTGGGGTAATGCCGAAAACGTGCAATTACGCACGTTAAAGCACGCTACGTGGACTTTACTGCTGTAGAATAGCAACGCGAATTTTTAGTCACACAAATTACACTTTCAACCGACACAACGGCCTGTTACCCCGCGCCCTGGTGGGGTCTGTTTATAACGCGACCTGGTGGGGGGGGGGCTATTTTTTGCCCCCCCCCTCGTATCTCCGAAACTACTGGACGGATCCGCAAAATTCAAACGGCGTTCGAAAGGCCTGTCAAATTTGTCGAAGGAAACCAAATTTCATTGACCTCGGGGTCACCGATGACGTCACAGGTCAGGTCAAAGATGAAATGTTTCACCGTTCACGGGTCTTCTAAGGAATGCGCTATAACACCGAGGAAAACGCATTTTGTCGAGAATCAGCGATAGGGCGTCAGTTGCCTAGTAGATATGTTGCTATTAGAGGTCACTGACAGTACCAGGTCACGTCACAGGTCAGGTCACCAAGGGTCACAGGTCAGGTCACATGAGCCCAACTTTACTAAGGTTGTGTGATGCATGTTTTATGGCCAATTTTTCATTTCCAACTCAATGGTGTTGGTTATAAGACTATCAGGTACGGCTTAGGTCACTTTCTGGTGAAGTTTAGGTCAAGGTCAGGTCAAGGTCAGGCCAAAAAAGGTCAAATTTTAAAGTTGATAGTTTTGCATAAAATGGGTATTGATTCGATGCAGCTCGTCACGGGGAGTCTAATGGTGGTCTTTGTTTTGAGCTACGGGGTCTAGAATTGCTAAAAATTGAGTTTGAAAATTTGACGTCATCAATTTTGAACAGTTTTTTCACTATAACTTCGCCAAAAAAAGAGGTATCAATCTCAAATTTGGTATGTGGATGGAATGCGGTAAGGACTATCACATATATTCCGGTTTTTGCGAAATTCAAAAAACTTTTTGGATTTTTCGATCATTATATCCAAAAAAATTGTTTTTTGATTTTTGGGGGTCAAAATCCAAAAATTTCGAAAATCCGAGATAGCAGTTTTGTAGCCCTGTCAATTCTACAGCTTTTATGTCCTTATCATTTTTCTGTATTTGCAAAGCTATAGGCCTGACAGCTCTTCCCGCGAAACCCTTTTTTGGGTCGAAAACGGCAGAACATGACGTCACTCTGACGTCATTTCCGGCCAACCTATCATAGCCCTTGGAAAAATTTTTGGTCACCATATGTAAAATTGATGTCCGGGAGGGTACTGAAAGTTTGGTTACGATCGGCGCAGCGGTTCTGGAGATATATCGAAAAGTCTGGAGGGGGGGGGGGCAAAAAATAGCCCCCCCCCACCAGGGCGCGGGTTACCTATAAGGAATTATTTACCTGGCATTTTCTTATTATATCACACAATTATAACTTCCAGTGTGCACCAAGCGCCCTCAAGCTCTTAAAACGCGTGTCAGCTTTGATAAATTCTGGATAAAGTTTGAGATAAAGTGGCAAAACATCAATGTCGGCATTCCCCGTAGATCATTTCTCCCATTTTCGGCTTTCCCCGCAGTCCGGGGCAACGCCGAAAAAATCTCTTCTTTGATATTTTTAGTTTGTGCGCTTAACGGTATGCGAATTCATCAAATGCGCCTGGTATGTTTGAAAGGCAAAAGACTGGCCTCTCGAATGACGCCAACAAGAATAGCTTATGTTGTCTACCTTGCGTGCTACGGGCGTCAGAAAAAAAGTATTCGGCGTTCCCCCAACTTCCCCTAGGTTACAATATTTATTGATTTGCTTCAGTTATGGTTTTACACCATAACCGCCACCACTCAATATGTATGAACGTCTGATTCTAGTCCTTCATGCAGTAGGTTATTCACTTCCATAAATGCTACGGCACCGAAGAGGTGAAAGTCAATAGGGCCTTTCCGTAAGTGTATTTCTTCGTATAGCATCACCACCAAATACGGCATTGAGCACCAGCGCAACTGCCCATACGGCATCATAGTGGTCTATAAGTCGTCGTCTGACGTCTACTCATTCAGCTAAAAATATCTAGTGTAATTTTGTATTTAATTACTAAGTAATTATTTATTACCCCATCATACCATGCTAGCATCCTCGATGCATTCATATCAAAGAACTACTACCTGAAAGCGTTGTTACATATCGTTTCTCGGCAACTGATAGTAGGTACACGGACATCTCCTCTCAGGTGCAGCCGACTGCAGAGTAGAACGGTGTGGTATTGAGGTCCCAGGTCGGCCCGCTTCCGCGTTCGCTCTTCCCTCATAACGGGATGATCTGCTGCCTGGCAGCAGTCGTATTACATGTCAACTGCCCTCGTCAAGCAAAGTGGGTCGCACCATGTGAGCGCGAATTTACAATTATGTAATGCCGACCATTTACATGCAGAGAGGTGCATGTAATGTAGGTAGGTGCATGCCAAATGCATTGACTTGCTCTTATCTGTATGCACAATGTCGCTTTCGTCTTCCGTACATTGCCCCCACTCTGCTCTAATTCGAAAGATAGATAAATTTAGGAGTGAGCTTTTACCTGTCAAAGTGAATTATTATTGCTGAAGAATTAAACGCCAAAGGGTTGAAGGCACCATTCGTGGAAAAAGAAAGTAAATAATAGATTTTGATGGTTTCCTTTATGTGTCATAGAGTTTATGCGAATGTGTACCCACTCGTCCAGTCTCACCAAGCTCCCGGGGCAGAAAATGACGTCACTGGCCTGCAGTTGCTCACCCACGCCTGCTGGTCAATGTTGCCACGTAGACCACCGGCCGCCGTGCCGAGTTGACCGGTCGGTAATTAATTTGTTTGTTCGCAAGCTAGCACGCCAGCCTGCGCTGAGGATAGGAGGGTGCTTCGTTTCGAGTCCCGCGGCGCTCCAGTGTGACTTATTGCGGGTGATTGGGAGCAACCGACTGTGTTTACGCCAACCACAAACAGCGTCTTTACCCGGCCGGAACTGTGGGGTAAACTCGACCACGAGAGACTAAGGGGCATTTCTACCTCCTTCCCCACCACCTCACACCTAAGCCTGTATACAAAAAGGTGGGTCGTCGAAAGATCTAGCAAAGCTATTAAAATGAAAACTAAGGGTCAATAAGCAAAGAAAAACAAAAAAGTAAGAGGTAAAAACCGGATCAATGCACATGCGTTTACTCCGGTCGTTTTTGGTGTCAGGGTGCGAAAGAAAGTTTTCTACTTTTGCTACGGCCTAATGGCGAGCAGCGCTGCGGTCTGCGGTTACTGGATTGTAGGCTGTCCCGCATCACACGACTGTACGACGGCACAGTCTACCATAGTGCAGGTTCGCCGCACAGCGAGACTGTCATATTTCGTAATTTGATAATGGATTCTTCACTCGTCTATTTGCTCCCTTGTCGTGATGATGTTTCAGAGCACATGCTAGCAAAATGGGCAATGTAAGGAATGCACCTAGACCGCATATTCGAACAAAACTTTTACACTATTCATGCTTTATATATTTGAATCATTTATTTACATGATAAATGTAGGACAGAAAATTGTCCTCGCTCTTACACATGGTCTATGTACAGCGGGACACACCAGTCGATGGTACGTGAAGACACCACTCTAAGCAGACGGTTTACATGATCACATCCAAAGCCATCCTCGGCGCGTAACACCAACAACGGACAGAGTAACATTTCTCGCGCATTTCCCACCCGAGGGGGTGACCATCCGACGGCCATATTTAGCCGGGTCATCAGCTCGTCACAGACCGACAGTGGACAGCTCACGCGGAGTGTGGGCTCCATTCCGGGGCACAGTTAGCAGAGAGAGCTATCACAAACTCTGGCGGTGCCAGATTTCCGAGAGCAGTATAGAGCAGCGCCGATAGACAATCATCGGTAACATTAGTGGACAGATGAGACACAACACCGTGCGTTGACCGCAGTCTCCTCGATTGGCCAGCGGCAGAGTGGGATTTTCCGACGCAGATCGCGACAGTTTGCACAAAAATCACAGGCAGGGTTCCCCATCTGCTAGTATCTAATCATTTCAAGGGTCAGTTTCGTATCGTTTTACTCTGAGCACAAACGTTCTATTCCACACATATACGGACACCAATGCATCAGTTCGAGACACTGATTTCATTTTCAGCACAGAAACGCTATCGTCAAATCACACAAACGAGAGCGGCTGTTCCCATACGCACACTCCCACGCCAAACACAAACACCCACACATGCTCGCTAGCACTCTAACTGGGACATTGAACGTGGTTTCGATAGACACCATTCGATTCTGGTACAGGGTCTCGGCCGATTCGTCACACCATCGTTTTCCACCAAGCGCTTGATCCGATGACGCATGCGATAGTTAGTTCAGCCACATCGCAGACTGGATTCGGTTTGATTCGTCCTATCCTGGCTGATCACAGTCGTACTGCTCACAGTAAGGGGCCAGGATATATTATATCGGCTCAATCGGCTGCCTCAATGCCGTATCTGCTCGGCTGCGGAAGGGTTGCCTATGTCTATCGCAGGGTCGCGCGTTACATTATCACATATATGATTTATAATCGTGGATGAATGGGATGGCCTCAGTTGGATACCATTTAAGTACGATAAGAAGGTCGGCATATAAGCAACTCTTGTTGGCGCCATCATCCTGATAAGAGTTGTCTCGGTCAACCATCATGCGCTCCATCACTTTCACAGCTACATCCCGTCACGTTCCTCACGACGGTTATCGATATTGATGGTTCTCACCGCTGCAGGGGTTCAGCTGTCACCCCGAGAGGTCGCCTGACCTCGGTCACCGATATACATCTGCTCGCTGTCACCGCCGACCACCCAACCCCAGCTATTGTCGCCGAGTTCTCGTGGTGCTGTAGCCGTTGGTTTGGATTCGTCTTCATCATCCTGACGGCCAGCGAAGGCCGGAGGCGGAAAATGGACGCGGACATCAGTCCATCACTTGCCGTTGAATAGTTGGTACTGAAACAGGTGCAGAAGATGGTCAATATCGCAACCCTACCTTTGAAGGCACCGAAAAGCTGAAGCTCGGGTGAAAAAATGATTATGTTGGCATGGCTCATTTTGGCTTATGAATTCTCCCGATAGCCGCATTGAATTTCCCAATCGGATGCAGACGTCAAGACCTGCGCATCTGCTCTGAATATTGTTGTCTCCGAAATGCAAACAAACGATTTACTAATTATTATTACCATTGCAATATTTTTGAATTCAAATTACGGAATTGTTTGATCACTGTGATGGCATAATGGCAAGCACTATCAAAATGCTCATCAGTAAAAATGAGACAATTTAAAAAGTCGTTTTCTCAACCAGCGTGACACCTAACGGTAAGACTGGCATTCAGTAACTGCATGCATATTTAGACTACTGCTAGTGAACATGGGTTAAATTAAAACAGCCTTCGCTATTACTATGCTAATTGAGTGAAAACTAGATTTTGGAAAGTTAATAAGAGCACCTGAGATATGAAGTAGTAAATTGGATGTTTACAACTTCTGGAAAAATGGCAGTTTTCTCGCCACTTTTTGTTATTCGAAGGCGAACAAGGCAACACGTTTGTGTCAAGCCTTTCGTAAGGCTTTGACACAATGGAAATGAGATTCCAAATAAACTCTCAGTACATCGTGCTTCTTTTATAAGTAATATGCAAGCGTGCTTTCATATTTAGGTTTTGTGCATGTCTGCTTCATTTACGCAGATCTCTACTTTTAATGCTGCACTCATGAAGGTAGGCAATAATAAGCATTCAAAGCAGACGTGACAGCAAAAAAAAAAAAAACTGCTTTCAAAAATACATCACTGAAGCAATACTACACCACCAGCAGCCAACCCAATTAAGTACCACAAATATCAAGGGTTTCACCGGCCTGTTGCTGATGCCCAAAGTTCATAAACATTGCGGGTCAGCCAAACAAGCCCAGCCGCCGCCATTGCGCCAGGCAAGCCGACAAAACAGGTGTGTGATGCTGTCAGCCAGCAGCCCCTGCTCAGGCTGTTCACGAATCCAACCACTTCAGCAGCATACAGTTGAGCAAGCGTGAATCGGCCACGGACAAAAGCGACAGCATGCGGACGGAGCGGTCGGGGGGGGGGGACGGCACCCACCTCGCTGGGAAGGCCTGCGTGGAGAGGCCGGAGACTGCGCCGGCGCCGACGCGGGACTCACCATGCCCGCACTGAGCTGGTGCAGCAGGCCGCCCCCGCCGCCGCCGCCGCCCGTGAGCCCGGCGCCGGGCGGCACGTAGGAGCTGCGGCGCTGTTTGAAGGAGCCGGCCAGGCCCCCGCCGCAGGCTGACTGGCGGCGGAGACCGGCGCCGGCACTGGGCGGCACTGACAGACTGGTGTTGGGCATCGAGCCGCACTGCGGACAGTGGGGCGAGGTCAGCAGACTCCTCCGGGAGAGAGGCACATGGGAGGGGCTTTTCCGAGAGGGGCGACGAGGGACGTTAAAACTTAAAAGGACTAGATGTGTGGCGAAAAATTGGAGGGAAGAGGATAAAAAATGGAGGGAAGAATTTGTGAAAGTAAAAAAATGTTTATTTGTTTATTGTTTATAATTATCCAGGTAGCCACAAACGCCCATTTACGGCTCCAGTCAGGTGAGTGTAAGAGGATGTGTAAGAGGACGCAAGGAAACTGGACAGATGAACAGGTAAAAGCACTCCAATACTGATTGTGCATCTGTGTTCATGATGATCTAGCATAGCCATTCAAGACATTGAATTTGAAATATAGATCAGCATTTAGAATGGTATACAGCGTGACAATCTATAGCTTATTCTTTCGAGTGCTCGTAAAAATTATGTGTAGATGAAAATTTTACGCAAGTAAAATGTTCTTGTTTTAGTCCACCAAAGACCAAAGAATGTGGCAAATTTTCTGGGATGAGTTTTGGCTTAAATACACAAAAGTTTTGTGTGTAAATAAATTGTTTATCATGCAACTACATTGCAAATTGTGCAAGCATTGATTATGAATTATGAAAATAATACATGCCTTTTAACCCTCGCATGTGTGCGGCGTTTTCCAGCTTCTAATGTGTAGGGGGGGGGGGTCGGTTGGACCCCCCCCCTTGCCGTTTGGCCCCTGATCGAGCTAGAGCTTCGCTGAAAAAAACGAGCGTGTTGCCCGTGACGAGAGGAAGCCGATGATACCCAATTTTAAGGTCCTAGGTCATTGGTTGACCTTCCAGGTCAGGTCAATGACCCAAAGTCGGGAAAATCGGGACCTATTAGAAAGTCGTAAAGTGTGGCTGCTAAGGGGTTTTTCGGGGTGCTGATCACGAAAATCGTGTTAGTTTTGATCACAGATGATGTCTTTAAGCATTTAGACCAGGTAGGGTCAGGTCAGGTCAGTTCAATCAGTAGGCGTCGTGACGGGTATTCGTAGTACGTGTCAACCGCCTCCGACAGCTTCGTAACATGTTACGAAGGCACCAAAACTACTTCGTAAATGTTCAAATGGTTGCTAAATTCGAATTCAGCTCCAAAAACTAGCCTAGAAGCATGTAAAACTCGAAAAAGTGAACCGAGGTCACCCGAGGTCACCAAAGGTCAATGACCTGACCTGACCTTCAGGTGACCTTGACACCCACCCTAATGCATGGGAGCAACATCAAATCACATGTTTGAACGTTTGAAACCACGAAAAGCTTGCAAACGCGCGGCTAATGCGAGCCGACGTACGCCGAATCGCGATTCCGGCCAAACATGGTCTCGGAAAAGAGGTCACAGGTCAAAGGTCATTTGGGTCAGGGTCATGAAATTTTCAGGGTAGGTGTCAAATTGATCATTGCGAGTGTACTGAAAGTTTCGTCGCGATCGGCCCCTTTTTACGCGAGTTATTCGCGAAAAACCATGGGGGGGTCCATCCGACCCCCCCTACACATGCGAGGGTTAAGATAAGCAGCCATATGTCATACATTTGAGAGAACTCATGCGTATCTGTAAAGTTGTATATGTTCAGTTGCACCTATTTACCATAAAATAAAAAACATGAAAGACATGTCTCCAAGTTGTATTCTCTCGTAGTTGAAATAGGAAGTCCCTACGTCCTACATAGAAAATTTACTTTACTGTTCCTGACTATATTAGCACAAATTCATGCGGCAAAATTGACTTTTTGATGATGCACCAAAAACGTCTGACTTTAACTAGCCACCCAAGTTAACACACTGAACAACTAATAAAGCAGCTAGTTACATTTTCTTCATTGTATTTTTTTCTTCAAAATATATTTTCATGATTCACATTCGCATTGGTTTGATAGGTATCAAGCTTTGGAACTTAGAGTCATCAGTCATGGTTTGTTCCACAACTTTTTCAATCATGCCCATGCCTAAAAAAAAAAAAACGCTAAGAAGTAAGAGACTATGATTTGTAATAGCTAGAGAGACTACCAATTCCCAAATGCAATGGGGAAAAAATGTACGCATGATTTTAGCTAGCAATGCCATACGTTGTGTGGAATATGTAAAAGAGGAATAAAGAGTAGAAGTGATAAAATAGAAACATGTGCTACGATTTCAGCAGCACTAACTCACCAGGGCATAACGCTGGCTGAGCTGTGACAATAAGTTGACATTAGCAAAGGTGGATATGCTGTTAGCGTGTTAGCAATAAGCAAAGCTTTATATCCCTTGTGTCTACTTATAGAAATACCAATGATTCTTCAAGGCTCAGTTTTATTCGAAAATGTTTCATAGCGCAATGTTTGCCTTTGAATTGATAAGGATTTCCCTACTTCAAAAAGATAATGAGTTTTGACTCAAATGCATTTTCTAGGGCTCCAACTTGTTTCTATTCCGCGCCATTCAAGGTCCGGTCGTGTCATGCCGACAGAGAGAGGCTCCAAGAGCCGCCCCGTGACCTGTGTGTCCGCGGAACACCCAGCACCCTCCGCCCGGAGCCGCGGATCGGCCGGGCTGGTCGTCGGCTCCGTCGTCGGCTCTCTGTCCCCGAACCCCACCTGTTGCTGGCCCCGCCCACGTGGCGCCGCCGGAAGTGAGCCCTTCCGGTAGCCGGCCGGCGCCAACCGGTCGATCCGAACCGATTTCAGCCAGTAGTCGACACTAATGGGGCCGTGCGCCGCGCACGCGCACGCACCTTGCGCTGCAGCCCGAGCCGTGCGCCGTGCGCCGTGCGCTGCGCCGCTCTGTTCGGGCCGTGCACGCGCGCCGCTCGAGCGCCGCCGGCCGACCGGCTCCACCTGAGCGAGCTGGGACGGCATCGATCTGCGTGCGGCCGGGCTGGTGCGGCCGACCGGCCGTGACCTGGCCGGCGCCCCTCTCCGGCCGGCTGCAGGCAGGGCACACCCCTGGACAATCGATCGGGCGCGCTGACCCGGCCGCTCGATACACTCCTCGGTGCCAGTCCAGCGGCGCTAAATACCCACCGGAGGCTGCCCGAGCACCTCGGTCAACAAACGAACCTGACGCGTATCTTACAGGGCGGTACCGACAGGGAAGCAGGTCCGGTAACCGATATCGGAGGGCTCTGTTCACCATTTCTGGCGCTGGGCTGGGTCTGAGACAGATCGAAGAGGAGATTAGACTGAAACTGGACCCCGGACTGTGACAGAACCGGGTCTGATTCTGAAGCCAAGACAACGGCTACAGCTATGGCCTGTGCTTGTAAGAGCCCTGGACATTCTAAGGGTGGCGGCCACGGCTGGCTCAATCCCGGCCCGCCCAGTCTGAGGCCCGGCCCGAGGCCTGCACCGGACAGCCGATGCTTTCGGCAGCTGTGCCGCGCCAGTAATGGGGCTGGCACGAAGCTGCGACAGCCCAAAGAGCTGGCGCGGCCGGCAATCACGCCGCCCACCGCCAGATTGAGTCCTCCCGTCGGCTGCTGGCGACCTTATCTGCTCCCGCGGCGCCTCACGTCGGCCCCAGTGGCGTTAGGGCCGGCCGGGGCCGGTCAGATGAGGCGTTATAAACGTCACTTCTGTCCCAGTGGATTATATGATGGCAGTTTTGCACAGACGCCAGGGACAAGGCGGAAACATGACACAAAAGTCGATGATTTCGCGCACTTGATTTGCGGAGAGGATTCGCGGACCAGTGATGAATGAGATATTTGCCCGAATGCATCGACCAGCCTATGGGTTAAGCCTTGCTGGCGAAATATAGTAGCCTATGTTATCGGATACCGCGATTACATTTGTGTGCTTTGAGGCAGATAAATATGATGATTGTTTATCCGACCGCATAATGTTATGTCTATTTTGTGGGGTATTTACATTCCGAGGGGACTCGTGATAAAGGGTGTTTCTAGCCGGGGATCAGTCGGCCGCGAGTCGAGTGGACGACTCTCCACTCGGGCTTACAGCAGCGGCCGTCGGAGCCGCCTCAGGGAAAGCCTTGCCTTTCACCCACGTCAGCGTGACGTCATATCTGCCTGTTACAGAGCTATAAGAGGCCGCGCGGCGCGGCTGGCGGCGTTTTTACGAACGCCGCTCGCCGGCGGATGTGGTATGGTCGGCGCTCGGGCGCTGATGTGACGTGCCTCGGGGACAAATCCGGCGCGGCTTGGCCGGCCGGCTGACAGAAATACACGACGCGCAATCAGCGGCCGGCTCGGCGCACTGCGACGATCGATGGCACGGTGCCGGCGGCGCTTTCAGAGCCGAGATGCAGCCGTGCAGGCGAGGCGCCGCTCGCCCCGGCGCTTCCACCTCAGCCCACCCACACCCACAGTTAGTCGCAACACGAGGATGTATGGATGTGCTCACAACAATGAACCGCCCTCGCCCCAATCACATCCACCAGCCCACGGAGTAATCAGACAGCTGCTCTCAGACCGGTGCCACAGTCGCCCTCCAAATCACTTACCGTGGGCGGCGAGATACTGAAGACGGACTGGCGCCTCTCGTTCGGCCCCGTGGACGAATGTCTCCGGATGGGCAGCACACCGACACGCAGATCGCTGGCCGAAGAGCCGCACGAGTAGGAGCCGACGCGGATCTTGGGCGGGTTGAGCAGTTCGTTGTCGGACAGTCGGCGGCCGATCATTGCCGAGTGGACGCGCAACAGGTTGCTGTCCGGTGACGACGGGCCTGACGGGGCGGCCGGCGCGCGGTCAGGGACCAGCGCGGGACGGCTGCATGGCTACGGGGTGATGGGTGGGGTGCTGGATTTTGCACACTACCAACCGGCAGCCTGCAAAACTCTTTGGGGGAGCAACGTTACAGGTTATGTGAACAGTATTCGCTGCCATTTCGCACTTAACATTTTACCATCAAACAAAAATACAGATACGTTCAGTCGACAAGCATAATACTCGTTGTCGGCTAAAAAAAAAAACGAACTTAAAACACACCATACGTACAGAATTAAGGGCGGAAACTATCCAGACAATATTCATAAAAACACTAACTAACCATTCAAAACGTTACTAAAAGCTAGTTAATGCAGCTCGGTCAAATCACCTGTAACGTCACCTGTCAGTCTCAGACCATGGTGAACCCGTTTTAACCTCAGCTTGCCAGAGGCAGTGGGGGAGGGTTAGGGGGCCGTGGCGGAGGCCAGCCGGGCGGTGCCGGGCGCGGTCGTGAGTCCCATTTCACGGTGCACATGTGTGCTCACCGGCCGTGATATGAGCACACGGACCGTCCACGGGGGGGGGGGGGTCTAAACCGGGCCGGCGCGTCATCATAGGGCGAGTAATGAGCTGGCCGGCCAGTAATCGGCCGCGGAACGCCGGCAGAGGCACGGAGGGGGCAGAGGGGAGAGGGAAGAGAGAGAGGGAGCGTGAACAAGAAACACATGCATTATAGTTGCTTGTAAGTTATTTGTTTCCTTTGCCAAATTTGTTACATGCTATCTTTGGACACATATTTGCCATGAAAGCAAAAATAGGTACTTTTTCTTTTTAGATTTTCATTCGACCAAAAATCGTATTTTCCCGTCCTTGTTTTGGTATTTCAGTCCCTTGATTCACTTGCATATAAATCGCTCCTGACGTGGCTATCTCTGATTCGAAGGCGATGAAGAAGCAGCGCTCTTTATGTGTTTACTGCGCTGCAAATAGCAGACGGGGATGTAACCGAGGATCAACCAGATACCAGCTAAATTGAAACTTGCAGCGGCAGCCGGCGGCGGAATTACGAGTTGAATCCGTCCTCTGAGAGTGGAGATTGTTCGGACCTATCCTCTGTCCCCAAAGGGAGACATCCGGAGGAGGCTCGGGCTGGCGCACCAACTTTTCATCTCACAGACGCACACATTTCAGCGCTCTGGAACCAAAGTTCGACCCGGGGGTCGTTGGCGTGCCGCGGCGACTTTGCAAAGCTGGCTGCAATTCTGAGAAGAGCAGGAGCACTGTACTTCCACTTACCTGTGGATCACATCATAAAACCGTGCAGAGCGTACGCACTTAGCGGGACACGACAGACACAGGGAAATCCCATATGCGCTCAACTGTGTGCAAGTGTGGCTGACTTATGTACAAGTGAATTGCGATCACATGCAGCCACTGCCCTTAGTATGAACTAAACATTGAAGGTATATGCTGCCTTACAAGTGGATTGGGTCTGTTATTTGAAAGTCTCGTCCTTTCTTCCCTTACACTGTTGCAAAACTGTCATATCTCCAGCCCAGATTCTCCCGCTACCGAACTGTCACCGCGCTAGTATCGTCACCCATATCTATACAGTCTAAAGATTGTCACTTAGCTATTGCGCCTCTATGAAGATTGATCACCTGACTGCCACTGCGCCGATGTCTGATATTCCCCGTCTCGAGTGCCGCTCTAAACTCCAACGACGTTATGAGAGGCAGAAGCGTCAAACGCAGCACACTCAACGGCTAACTTAATAGCTTAACAGTTCACTCAGCGGAAGTTGCAAGGGCTTTTGGAGTTGACCGTCCGGGTAGATCCTAACCATTATGGAAATCGGGGACATGTTGGATAACTTGACGAGCTGTAGCGTTTCAAACGACTTCCGACCCGGCTTACGTGCCAGAAAAATATATCGACCATTCCTGGATACCTATGTTAACCCTCGCCCTGGCAGGGCATTTTTCATAACACGGCCTGGCAGGGGGGGTCGATGCGACCCCCCTCGCGATTGGCTCCTATGGCACCTAGAAACACCAAATTTGGTAGGTAGGTTGGCCCCCTGGAGTTCTCGCCCCTGTGCAAATTTGGTTGCTCTAGGTCAATATTTAGGGGGGTTTTGGGGGTATAAATGTAAAAATTTCGCTAAAAACAGGTCAAAAGTTTTTCGCTTATAACTTTTGATCTAATTAAGATAGAACAAAAAGAAAAGCACCAGTGAACTCAGCACGTCAAGGCGCGTCGAATGATATACTTTTTAGCTTGCTTAAGTGTACTTAAAGTTTTTCTTAAATTTTAAGTAAACTTAAATTAATAAATTAAGTTAAAGTTGACCAAATTGCATCATATCGCATATCGTTCGATTTGGCTGATCACCAGAAACACAATGATACCATTTTTGAAGCTCTAGCGTCATTATATGCCAAGTTATTGGCAAAAACGTCATTTGACCTCAGTTGACCTCATTTGACCTGACCCATGGATAAGTACACCAAACAAAGAAGCACCAAGTGACCTGCTGTTAAGTACTGTGGTTTCAAAGCACAAAAGTGATAAAACGAAGCGGATATCTCCAGTATTTTCCGAATTTAGTATTTTCCCATAGGCTTAACATTACGACGTCATGACCTCTAACTGACCTCAGGTCAGTGACCTCAAAAAACCCGAACTATATGTTATACAACTCGGTGAACTTAGCACATCCTGAAAGTTTGAAGGAAATCAGTGCAAAACTGTGAGTTGGACAGGTGCAAAAAGAAAATTGAAATTTGACCATGACCTTGTACCGGTTTTTCTGACCTGGTGACCTGACCTAAGGTCACTCGGACCTGAAATTTTTAGGTCATATGTAAAAAGGTTGCCCCATAGGCTGTGCCAAATTTGGCGGCGCTGCGCGCCGCCGTTTTTACGCTATCTTCGAAAAACCTTAGGGGGGGGGTCGCATCGACCCCCCTGCCAGGGCGAGGGTTAACTATCCCCTTCAACAGATCTGGACTTTTTTCACTGAACAAGAGAGATGTAATTGATATTTAACGGAGAATCACGAGATCTTAAATTTTGCTTAAAAATTATTCTTGTCTTATCAGGACTGACGGAGGCTAAACAGAGCGAAATCAATTGTTTTCATATTTGCGCTTCCAAAGGATTTTTTGTTTTACTCGCGCTAATGTGGTCGGCCTTTACGGATCGGCGGGCGGCTGACTGTCACCTGTCACGGCAGGTGGGGTGCCGCCTGTCAGATGTTCCGGCACGAGGTGCAACACAACACGGCGCGCACTTATGAAATGGATGGCACCACCCTGTCACTTGCATCATGCAGATGATGCCCGGGGGCGTGGCGTGACCTTCACACCTCGCAGACGAGCCATGAACAACTGCGACGCAAATGGCGAAAACCTATGCAGCTGTTCAGGATGTGTCGCAATGCGTTCGCAGCCTCACCGTGGCAGCCTCAGTGGGTTTATCGCCGGCCGCGGCGGGCCCATTGACCGGCGTCGGGCCGTCACTCACAAGAGCCCGCGGAGCCGCTGCTCTTGCGGCTGAAGTCTTCGGCGCTGTTGGTCTTGCGCCGGAACTCGACGCGCAGGTTGGGAATATGGAAGCTGGGCGTACCCGATGTAGTCACGGCCGCCATGTTGTCCGACGAGGTGTGGTGTCGGAACGCCGGTGTGCGACGGTGGTCCGGAGAGTTGAGCACCAGGTCGTCCAGCTTCAGCTTGTTCCGCTGGTTCCTGGCGGGAAGAGAAGGGCAGATATGTGAGATGCATGATGCCTGAATGATAAAAGTCGTCAAATATTGCCATCAGGCATGTGTAGTGATGTCGGCTGGAGTGATTTGTTTGTGATGTAATGCGGGAGTTTTATACATTATACATCTTGAATAGAAAAAAAAGATTCAGGTGAAATATATGTCGCTGTAGAGTAGGTTGCAGGAAGGCTGTAATATAATAATTTTCATTTAGTTGCGCTATTTATCTCATTTTATTAAAAGCAATGGACAGAATGACCTTTGCAATTACTAAAGTATACCTACAGCTTTCAGTTATACGATTGCACTCTCAAATTCAGTGACTCTTTTTCTCGTTCTGCGATGAAACCTTTCGGAGATAATGTAGTCAACAGCTACCCTAAATATGCAAACGATGTTACAAAGGGCTCTCAACTTGCTTTAATTGGCAACATCTAGCTCATTGTGTCTGCTAATTGCTTTTCCTTACTATGCCTTGTCATTTTATATCATTTTACAATTCACAAAAAAAAAATGTTGCAGCCCATCTCAATTTCAACTCCAAGATGGCTGCTGCATTAATCAATTCATTGTGATCTCTGTCTGAAGATGACTTTAAATGGCGTCTCAAAATGATGAAATGCTGAATCAGAGCCGGTCATTTTACGAGTATTTACATAGAATAACTGAAATGGATAGATAGGAATAACTTCACAGATACAGATGTAGAACGCTCACCCCCTATCCTTCTTTCTCACTTTCTATACGTCATTTCCCTCTCCCTTTCTTGTGCATATGTTTTCACGTGCGTTGGGGTGATCAGATATGACATAAGCGAAATGAAATGTATCTGGTGGAACAGAAATGCGTTTTGTCTGGCGTCGCACGATCATCAGAAACTCTTCAAAGATGTTTGCAGCTAACAACTGTCCGTCCGCTACCTCACAACTGAATCGCCCCTACCAATGCACTCTGCCACTGTCCCTCGGCAGCAGTCTGGCCCCCCGTTTGGGCCGTCTCCGGTGTCACGCCGGGACGCCTGTGGCGCGGCACGCCTGTCTCGTTAAACTCTAATGGACGACCCACGGAGCACCCCCGACCGGCGCTGCCAATGGCGGCAGGCGGCACAGACCGCCCTCAGTGGGACACGGGGCTGTCTGACGGACCAGCCGGCGCCGAAATGGTGGAAACGGACTGAGTCGAAAGCCTCGCCGCCTGGCTAGATCAAGTGAAATGTGGCCGGTGCTTGGGTACTCTGATTTTTAGTTTGGAGATGCTTAGTTTTGTAAGATGCTTGGAAAAATGCTTTGTGTGGAATGCCACACAAGTGACCTTATACTTAGGCACCGCTAGTGAGAGAAAGAGGAAGCCTTATCTGAATCAGGCACCATGTTGATGTAAGGAATGGCGTCGCGGCGGATAAGCTTGTGTCCTGTGACAGTCGCTCATCGCCGTAGTAAATATGTCGGGGGACATGTTCGCTGATGATCCGGGACAGATCGGGGCCGGGGTGTTTTTCTCGAAGGCGCCGCACGGTGGCACGCAATGTCGGCGAAACGGGACCAGCCGCGGCGCGGTCGGCCGATCGCTACTGGTGGTCCGATCGTGATCGATGATTGGCCTGTGACGACACACTGCACGGCCGCAGCAGACCGCAGACATCGGGGCGCTACAGGTGGGCCACCGTATTATAGGGAGGCTGGGATTATGTAGATGCTTATTACTTTGACCCCTCCTGACGGGCGAGTGTAAGTGAAATGACATAAATGGCAAGTTTTGAGAGAGAGAGAGAGAGAGAGAGAGAGAGAGAGGGGGGGGGGAATACGACGAAAACACATAAATAGATTATTGGTAACCTATACTGCAAGGGCTTAGCTCCCCTTGTCCCACATACCGTGATGTGATCCAGTCTTTCAACTTGACATAAAGGTCTTTCAACATTAAGCTTTCCTCCGTCCCATTCTAAAGTCAGGCAGAATCTGAGTTTTAATCGAGATTGCCTAGTAATCTTCCCGGCAGGTAATGTATTGTTTGGTGTTTTAAACATGTTTTCCATTTGTCTGTCGGCCGCTTGATTAAAGACAGCCTGGCAGCGGATTTAGACCGGGTCTGCCGCATCGACTGGCGGCGGCTGGCGCGGCCGGAGACCGTAGATTAGCGCCGCTGCCGGACCTACCGACAAGTTTCACAAACTTCTAATATCATTGGCACGTTCCCCAAAATAGACAGCCATTAAGACCAAAATATAACACACCGTGTCACCCAGTGTCAATCTCAAAATGATGAACTACCAAATATCTTCTAAAATGGCGCCAAAGACAAACAATGTTCGCGCACTAAACCACCCCAGCACGTGCCTATTAGAGTCCGTGACAGCATCGTATCGATGGACCCAAAAGGACTGGATAAATAATAGGTGCACAGGCGTAGTAAATGACACATTCAAGCCACTTAGTGGACAATGAAGGCATGCTTTTATCCCTTTATAGTTAGAAACATTTGGAGCATTCAAGCGTCTTTTCAAAAACGTATGTTTCAGGCTCAAGCGAACGGTTATGTTTCCCCGTGGAAACTGGAGTTATTCTGACTTCGCCAGGGAGCTCACGAGTGTTATCCGGCTCACGCCGAAGGATTACCTATTGCCGACCATCATTGCCTTTGCGCCTCCTCAATGCCCAAAGAAACCAAGAGAGCACTGCACCCCTACCGTTTTAACCCTCGCCCATGTAGGGGGGGGTTGGTGCAACCCCCTCCTGAGGCTTTTCGGAAATAGTGCACAAACGGCGGCGCGCAGCGCCGCCAAATTTTGGGTACCTTATGGGGCAAGCCTTGCGCATCTTTTGATAAAAAAAATTTGACCGGGTCATGTCAAGTCACGGAGTTATGACGTCACAAAGGGAACAGCCTCCGGCCGGATTTTCACAAACTGAGTGCCAACGCCCGAGGCTTCCTGCCGGTGGTACGGACATCGGTTGATGGATCGTGATGATACTTCCCATGCATGTTAGGGCAAGTATTGGCTATCATATGGTATAAGAAACTTGACCGGGTCAGGTCAGGTCACGGAGCTATGACGTCACAAGAGGAACAGCGTCCGGTACTATTTTTGAAAAGCGCCCGAACCACTATTTTGCTAATTCTTGTCACCTCAATGGGAATATGCAACAATATTAGCTACTATAGGGAGCAAATGGACCTCCCAAATCCAAAAATACAATCAGATTTCAAAAATTTAAATTTTGATTTTTCGAATTTCTGCCGCCGACTGTGACCTTGCCGACTTCCGGCGCTCCCAACGCGCCATTTTTAGAGCTAGGGAAACGAAATACATACCAAACGATAGAGAATGGATCAAGGAACACGATAGTGAAAGTTTCAAGTCGATATCTCCCAACGTTTTGCCGCAATCGCCGCGGAAAGTTGAAAAAGTCTATTTTTCCGAAAATTTGACCTTTGACCGGTCAAAAGTAGGTCAAATGTTGACCTAGGACCAAAAAATATACCACCAATCGCGAGATCTTGGCGAGAGCAATCCGTTGGTCTTTTCCGCTAAGCTCTACGACGCTCTGTTTTCAAACGCCAAGGGGGGGTCGCACCAACCCCCCCCCCCCCTGCATGGGCGAAGGTGGCAGATCGCCGTTTACGGGCGAGGGTTAATGAGAGGAAGGCGCTTTAGAGATCCGACTGCATAACATGGCTCACTTTGCAAATCAATGAAGAGGAAAAGAGGTGGCAAAATGCAAAGAACAGTAGGTGATAGAGGTGGAAAGTTACTGAAATGAACAGGAGAGCAAAAAGAATACGTGAGGAAGATAGAGATGGGAATGTCAGGTTAGAGATGAGGGCTTATACAAGAAGTTCGTTTCCGAATAAGAGCAAATAGCTCCTGATAGATGAGTGACATGAAATGTTTCTGAGTGGCAATTGATGCACAGCTTTAATCATAGACCTTTGTTTATTTAGATTAGAGGTCGGTTATGTAAGATACTACTTAGGTGTAACAAATTACCTATTAGCCCTGTTTCTTACAGCTGGCTATCGCGCGATGTTATGCTGTTGAAAGAAAAGACAACCGCGGTGAAGAAAATGCCGAGGAGCGGCGCGGCGGTAGGCTGAGCCGCATTACAGCAGTGCCCTGCGGTACAGCCTACCCCCGCAGGGCCTCGGCTCGCGATACGCCGTCTCTCCATACGATAGTGGATTTGAGGATGTGATCTTACAACGCGCTGCTGTATGAAGCGTGTTTGGTGGTTTATGTGTCTTCAGGCATGCACAACTGTAACATCCAGGCCTGCAGAGCGCCAGCTTACTTGTCTATCGTGTCCAGCATCTCCTGCAGGACCTCCAGCAGGCTGGTGAACTGGTCCAGGTGCAGCGCGGCGTTCATCGTCAGCGGCAGCAGCGACGGCATCACCCGCGTGGCCATCAGGTTCACACTCAGTCCGTACTTCTTGTTGTCCGTCAGCATCACCCGGTATATGTCTGCAGAGCAGGGCGGGGATGTGACTGAATGGTAGTGTATTTTCGAGCAATGATTGTTTATACTCCCACGTTGTTATGCGGAAAGATAGCTATAAGGCAGCAAAGACGAAGTCAAAGCATAGATTGTCTTTACCTCACTGACTATTGTGTATGATGTCGTGATACACACTGACGCTAGTATCTATAGCTGTTTGTGACCATGGTCAGACCCTAAATCTGGATACTCACTGACGGTTGCCTGAATGATGTCCGGGTCCTGAAGCCGAACATCCCAGAGCAGTGGCAGCAGCTCGTCCAGGATGATGCGCCGCTCAAGCTTGTCCAGAATCCTCTCCAGAGCCAACAGCATGTACAGGGTCACCTGGAAGGACCAGAATCCCTGGTTTGTGTGGCAGATACTGAAGGACAAGCCCTATACATAATAACATACCGACATTTGCATACCGGTGTGCAGAAGTTTATCGATAACACAATATGCTTCTAACTGATATTGTCCAGAAAACCTAATCAATGCTCCAGCCGGATACAATAAAACACTCAGCTACAAGCAAGCGCAACCAGTTCCGATAAACCACAATATCAGAACAGAAATGTTTATTATTTCACCTTGCCACGCAGATCCTCCCGTATCCGTTTTTCGCCGACTGTACTGAGCTCAATAACGCGCGGTGTGCGGTCACCGCGGCCGGCGCCTATCAACTGTCAATATCGTACCATTCTGTTTACCGAGAGTTACATCCTGCTCGGTGCAAATTTAATCACGCAGCGGCGGCGCGCGGCCCTCAAAACAAGGCTGTAACAGGATACAGGAGGTCGAGTGAGGTACAGGTGGTCGCCCGTCTGTCGGTGAGCGGTGAAAGGTGAGAGGTGAGTTAAGGGTGGATGGAGGGCGGTGGGTGGTGGGCGGTAGACGAGCGGTGAGCGGTGAGCGGTGGGCGGTGGGTGAAGGCCCGTGGGTGAGAGATGAGCGACCACCGGTCGGTTTTTTTTTTGGGGGGGGTAAAAAGATGAGTGGAGGGTGGGCGGTGAGCGCCGCTAGCGGTGAGCAGCCGCTCAGCGACAACCATCCAGCCTTTCGGGTGACGGCGTTTCCTTTACAAAGAGATGACTAGAGCACGAGAAGTAGCGGCTGTTGTCAACTGCTCTTTGATGATGCTAACGGGACAGCGTTTGTAGCACAATCCCTACTCGAGTGAATAACCTGGTGATAGTTGAAGCGTTGTCTGGTTTAAGAAGCTACAAAGCGACTTTTGGAATATTTCCGTTTTTTGTTGTTGTTGACGTTGCGAAAGAAAAATGTAACATTAAAGGATGAATCTTTGCTTTGATCTTTTAAAAACATCCAAGGCACGACTTAAGAACTTGGTGCTCCGTGCTGTTATATGACTAGCTTGGAAAATACTCACTTCTTTGCAGTTTTAGAGCAACTTCATCGCTATCGGGTATCGGGTGAGCATTACGAGCATTTTCGGAAAATGGCGACACAGATCTGTCTCTTAACCCGGCAGTTGCTGGGGTATTTCGCCACCCACCGTTTGCTGGGGGGGGGGGGGGGGCGTTAAACGCCCCCAGTCGATAACTCGAGAGCCAATAGGCGCAGCGAAACGCACGAGGCGGCAAACGAAAGAGCGCGACGAGACGCTTCAGATGAGTACTTTTAAGTTGAATTTTGAGGTCACAGGTCGGGTCAAGGTCAGGTCAAACACCTGAAATCGGGCTTTCAGTAGCATGGATTTCAGGGCTTCGCAATGGGCGCCTCTCGTCATAAACTCTGTCAAAACGGTGCACAATCCATCATATAAGGCCTACAAGAGTGTCACCTCCATGTAGGGGTCAGTCAAGCATAGGTCAGGGTCAAGGTCAGGTCAACCGGGTAGGCACATATCCCCGAAAATCAAAACTGATATTCGCAGCCTGTGACACATGTTTTATGGGTAATTTGGAGCGTAGAACACGATGAAGACATTCATTTTATCATATGTGTACGTGGTTGGCTCAAAAAGATCAATTTCAGAAATTCATGTATCATGGTCGTGAAGTAGTCACGAGAAATTGCCAAGATTCAGTTCAAGATTTTGGAAAATGCGGAACGATAATCAATAATCGGAGATAGCCATTTGATTGTTCATGGTATTGGCAGTCTAATGGCGTTTACGGCATGTCTATATGTCTGTTCTGTGATTTTATATGATTTTTTGAACATATGCCGTTTTTGGTCGAAAACTCAGAAATTATGACGTCACTAAAACCTCGATATCTCAAAAAAATTCCGACCGATTTTTTTGAAACTTTGGCACAAAAAACTTCAATCAATTTCCTACAGGTACCCAAAATTTGGCGCGCCTGCGGCGCGCCGTTTTTATGCTATGGCCCGGCGAAAAAAGTGGGGGCGTTTAAAGGGACTGTCCCACCTTCAAAAAATTGCTTTGATATACTGTTCTTGTGTTGCAAGACATAGATTATGGGCCCCTTTACACGAAATTGGCAAACATTCGGCCCATAGTTGGCTAATTGTTTAAAAATTCCAATTTAAAGCTTTTGGATCGATTACGTCATATGATTGTTTTTTTATCGGGCAAAGTTTTTTTCCTAGCTGCCAAATCGGTGGCACAAAGTTTTGTTACGCTTCTGCCGCGAATAGTACAAACATTGCGCATAAACTCAGGAAATTGGTAAACATGTTTAATGTTCATGGAAAGGATTGAAATAAAAATTGGAAAATTGAAGCTTGAACTTTGTCCAGAAGAAGGTCGCAAACTGCAAAGAATATCAACAAGGCCTTATTTATCATTTTTAAAAAGTTATAGAATGCTCCCTAATAAGCAAAAGCAAGATATTGATGTTTGATTATTGATGCTGCCCACAATGTCTTGGGCACATGGATGATGGAAGTGAGCTCAACTTCAATAATCAGACTTAAGAATCACAATGGATATAGCCATGAGCCAGACTGCAAAGTGGGGCAATTTTGTCTAGATTTTGTCAGTGCGGACTCCCTCGTCTGGTGCGGATTTAAGTGTGGTGCGGTGCGGATTTGGTCTAGTGTGGTGTGGATGTAGTGTAGCGGGGTGCGAATTTGGCTTGCTGTGGTGCAGATGTGTAGCATTGTGGGGATTTGAGGTCAGTGCAGATTTTGACTGGCCATTTTGGGGGCCATTTTGGGGTTTGGTGCATTTTTTGTGTTCTCTCAGGCCTCAGCCCCCTTTGGTGTGAATTTTCGGGCTCTGTTTGAATGGTTTGTGTCAATTTTGAGCTTGGGAGTTGGGCCAGTGCTCCTTGGCGACCTGCGAGCCATACTCTGCAGTACTGGCCTGGGCCCATGAGCAAAGTAATATAATATAGTCTGTTCAAGATTCAATATAATAAGTCTGCAAAACACATTCCAGCAATTGTAATTGAAGCAGAATGAATTGTAGTGAACTGCATTTGTATTTTTGTTGTGTCTGTGAAAAATAATAAATATACCTACCTACCTATTGGAAAAATCGTGGCCTTTCAGCACATTTGGCAGAGTTGTGTGACTCTGATTTAGTGGCTCATGTGGAATGCAACGAGCTGCGGAACAAGCTTGAATAGCATTTTGCCTCAGGGCTATCTGCCAGAAACATTTCATCTGCATAAATTTGCCTACAGGCAAGTCTGACAAATTTGTGGATTAACTGGGGTCCTTGTAAGCCTGCATATTAAATTCTAGCCCACCAGCTCAGCCCTATTCTCAGTTTCAGCATTCAGCATGATAACAGTTCTGATCAAGTTCTGATTGTCACCACTGAGACACCAATGGAGTCCTCTGAAATTTTGCCTTTCTATTAGATTATTTGTAAGAGTTTCAGCTACATTTACATAGACCAAACGTTTCACTCTCAAAGATCTGCGACCCGACCCCACTCGTCCAGTAGGATGCCTGGCGCGCAAACAGTCCAGCAGTGAGCTGCCAGCCGGTACGCAGGGCAGCAGCAGGCGGCGGCAGCAACAGCAACTAGTCAACATGTCTTGGACTGCAGCCACGACATGATCTAGGCCTATTCAATTTGTCCATGTACAAGTACCACAGCTCCTGCCCGAGGTCGCACAAGTCAGGGAACTGACCACCTCCAGCCCAGGCGTGGTTCACTGACTCAAGACATTTCAACTGACCAGTCAAGAGTTCATGTTTTGCAACTTTTATCCAAGTTATTTGTAACTGTAATATTCTAAACTGAATTTTAGGCATGACTTCATTTTTCAAGAGCTACACAGAACACGCCTTCCCTGTACAGCACGTCTATTGTCCTAACATTAGTCAAATAGTTGCAAGAAGCGACTTGAATGCGGAACCTGCCTGTTTTGAAGCCCTGTTGTCTGTTGGGTGACACTGCACAGAGGTAAGGATGGGGTGTGATTTTGCTGCTGTTTGTCAGGTGCAATATGTGTGTCAATGATCACAAAGTAGTTACTCTTAAAGGTTTAAAAAATGCACAGCATGGCCTAACAAGGCACATTACCTAGGTTTTGACAAGCAGCGCAGCGACTGTGGTACAAAGGCCCAGTCCCATGCTCATGTTAGTAGCTGGATCTGCTCCCAGGAAACACATGCAGCACTTCCGCTTTCATCCGCCATCAGCAACTCAGTTCAAAGAATGATACATTACATCACTAAAATTTATTTCAAAACACCTCTGCATGGTGTTTACACAAACAACAGTTCTTTACTAGGCATGGTCGACCTCAGGCCACCCACACTTCAGCATACAGGGTATTATCAATGTTTAACGGCTCAAGGTTAGTCGTCTTGGATGCTCAGAAATAAAAAGGTGAACATTCATCGTCTCTTCCTTAGTTGTCACCATCAATAGATTGTGGACTTCTCAGAGCATGTCTTGATTATGGAGTTGAAAGTTGAAACAGCAGTGAGCAAATCATTTATCATTTTGATACTATGATTAATTTTAGAGAGTTGCACACTTGAACTTGACACCTGCCATTGATAAGTTCATGGCTCTTGCATTCTTCAGTCACATTTAGGACGGCCTCTTCACTATTTAAATACAAAAATAAAAATACTACAAGAATTAGAAGACTATTAGAATTAGTTTGGCATATCAATTTATTTCTCCACCCGGAACGAATGGGCGCTGTTCAAGGAGGCGTTGTTATTTTTCAAGGTTTCGATAAAAACAAGTCGACAGATACAGAAACTTCGGAAAAGGCGGAAACGTCACAGGTTTTAAGTGCCAATACCAATACATTGTGGCACTTATTTGCACAGATGTCAAAATCAAACACAAATTTCTTTGCGATGAAGTAATTGCTGGAGAAACGGTTTTCACGGCTCTGATTTTCAAAGAACGCCCATCAAGATGGCTATCTCAACTCAATTCTAATGTTAAGGTGGGACAGTCCCTTTAACGCCCCCCCCCCCAGCAACTCGCGGGTTAACAGGCATTTGCGTTCTTATGTGTGCACTGTCCGGGCAATCATATCCTCCAAAATTAATAAACGTGTTCTGTTTCGCTCGGACACAGCACAGACAGTCCTATCTCTTTTTGCGCGCGTGCTGTCGCACTAGCGATGCGCCCGTATCAATGTCCGTGTGTCTGACGACTGGGACCGGGATTTCTACGGTCCCTCTCGGCCGGATGTTTTTTACCTTAGGCAGCGCTGAAACACACGTGACTCCTCGACGAGGGTCTACTGCCGAGGGATGCAGAAAGAGAGAACAAAGAAAGCAGAATACGGAGCGGAACAGGGAATTACGGAATTGAAAGGGTTCGGTAGGGTTTTGAAATGAGGATTCCCAGAATCAAAGCGAAAGTCCAGAAGTGTTCACGCAGGCTCAGCCATCAGTACACAAATCCGTATGAGATCGTTCGATGCTCTTTGCCGTTCTGTCGTTGCATAATTGCATAGTGAGCATGGAAAAAATCATCTCCAGTGTATTGGTGTCACAACTGGGCCCACAGCCACCTGCTCAACTGGATCAGGACCAAATTTAAATCATCTACCCAAGCGGCGCGTTGTATCTTACCGGCAGATCCATCGAGTTTTTCTCGTAAATCGCCCGAGCCCGGGGAAATACCAGTTTCCTCGCCGACTCTTCGTCAATGTATTCCGCGACACTGGGCACCGCCAGCAGACAGGCACGCTGCGAACGGGAAAAAATGGTCACATATGCAGTTACACACCATTAGTCATATATTTCGGGGGCAGATTCGGAGACATTTCTCATCTGGTGCTAAGCAAGCAATGTCGTAAAGTCACTGGTGATTTTGGAGCGAATGCAGGGTAATGTTGTTTGGACGAATATCCGAAGTTTAGCGGGTACGGTATTTAAAAAGACGGCCAATTACTTTCGGAGAACTATTAACCCGCGCCCGGCTGGGGGTCCTGGATTTCCACGCCCTGCTGGGGGGGGTGTTTGAACACCCCCCCTAGTAACTCGGCTCCTGGGCCACGTAGCGATACGCGGAAGGCGGCGTTCGAAAGAGCGTCAAAAATAATGACGAAATCACTTCGGTCAATTTTTTGCTCAGGTCAAAGGTCAGGTCACCAGAGGTCATTGAAGGCAAAATTTCGCCGATTTCCAGGTCGAATGTCGAAAATTTCCAAGAAGCCAACGCATAACTCGGGAACCAATAGAGCTACAGCGCCGCGGAAAAGCGCATTCGATAGCCCTATTAACGCCCTTTCTGAGTAATTCGCTCAGATTTGACCTAACGTCAACGGTTTTGCCTGCAGGGGGCAAAAACTGCAAAAATAGCCGATTTTTTCGGAAACAGTTTTTCTGCAATAACTTTTGACCCAAGCCTTGTACGAGCTTACTTTTACCGGCATCGTGTTTCTCTCGTCAAGACGCATCGAATGAACTATAACTTGACCTTGAAAGGTCAACTTGAAAATTTGACCTCAGGTCAAGGTCATGACCTGACCGGAAAGGGTCATGTTGCATATCAGTCGATCCGTATCGTCGAGCTGAACACATCTAAGGCGTTTTCATTGCTCTAGCATGCCTCTATCAAAAGTTATTTGCGAAAAACTGTTAGATACCATTCGTGACCTAAGATGACCTCAGGGCATAAACAAGGGTCACGGACACCATTTTTATGTTCTGTGTGTCTAAACCACTTGTAATTCGGTGTTTGGGAGTGTTTATAATGTCTTTCGTCCAAAAGAGGAGCATTTCAATTTTCTCCCATTGACTTATAATGGGGAGGTCGCAAAATTGACCTGACCTTAGGTCACCGATATCAAAATTCAGAGATATACATTTTATAGATACTGTTACCCTTATCAATCGTTGAAAGTTTCAAAGCGATCGGTCACTTGGTGTAGCTATGACAGACATTGAAACTTTTTATGAGGTGAGGTCACTTCAAGTGACCTGGTGACCTGACCTTGAATGACCTTGGTCTGAAATTTTAACAACATGTGTAGAATTGATGTATGATAAGGTGTACCAAAAACGGCGGCGCTCCGCGCCGCCGTTTTTGAGATATTCGCGAAAAACCACAAGGGGGGGTGTTCAAACACCCCCCCCCCCAGCAGGGCGCGGGTTAAAGAGTTGCGTACTTTTTAGTTTCACATTCTTGAAAGTACAGGGTGGGGCAGCATAATCGGGAATAAATATCAAACGGGATTATTTGGTCATGAATTTAAAAATATAGCTCCAAGCACTATTTTAACAACATCCCATCAATCGGTCACCTTTTACCTATCCCTCATCCTATTTGACCGCCCTTCGCGTCGATGACCTTCTCAAGGCGGGTCCAAAAGCACGCGCATGCACGTGCAGCCTCCTGCTTGTCCATGATCGCCCATCAGCTTCGTACCTTGCACTGAAGACCGTTTTTACTGATGATAAGTTGTTCATTAAACTTCTACCAAAAAACGCTCCATATAAAGAATTTGGTCGGATTTAAATCGGCGGAGTTGAAGGACCAGAAGTTTTTGGTTCATCTCAGGTGGAGGTGCCCTACACAATAACATGTCGTCCTCACTGCAGTACCAGCACGGACAGAGTCCTCGTAAGACGTGATCTGGACCGTCAGTGATCCTCTCTTCCGACGACTCCACGTGAGTCGCCAGTGTGGAGTATTTACCAGAGTGTCGTTTTATCCGGGCTCGATGAAGTAGGGTGCACCACGTGCCTCCCTTGAAGACCACCCATAGGTCCATCACCTCAAGGATGTTTACTTTGCATGACCGCTGCAATATTCTCGATACAATCCCCTATAGGCATGCCATTCTTTTTTATCGTATTCAGTCGGTGATAAGATTTTTGGTCGCTGAAGTTTTGAACATTGTTTCTTTTTAAACCCGCGCCCTGCTGGGGGGGGGGGGGTGTTTGAACACCCCCCCTTGTGGTTTTTCGCGAATATCTCAAAAACGGCGGCGCGGAGCGCCGCCGTTTTTGGTACACCTTATCATACATCAATCTTACACTGTGGTGAAAATTTCAGACCAAGGTCATTCAAGGTCAGGTCACCAGCGTCACTTGAAGTGACCT